>NC_139544.1:9105961-9359835 GCF_965153285.1 Podarcis tiliguerta
ATTTTTGCTGAAATTGTGACCCCGGGGCTTAGGGATTTTTTCAAAAAATCTTTTTCTGCAGGTTAAGTTGTTGAGGGCTGATTTCTTGTCCTGTGATAAAAAGCCTTCTGTTTCGACCGCCAAACCTTTCAGGGGAGCATTTGCAAGCGTTTGGCATCATTTTTGAGTTAATTGGAGAAAGTCAGATTTTTGCTGAAATTGTGATCCCAGGGCTTAGGGATTTTTTCAAAAAAACCTTTTTCCGGCGGTTAAGTTGTTGAGGGCTGATTTCTTGTCCTGTGATAAAAAGCCTTCTGTTTCGACCGCCAAACCTTTCAGGGGAGCATTTGCAAGCCTTTGGCATCATTTTTGAGTGAATTGGAGAAAGTCAGATTTTTGCTGAAATTGTGACCCCGGGGCTTAGGGATTTTTTCAAAAAATCTTTTTCTGCAGGTTAAGTTGTTGAGGGCTGATTTCTTGTCCTGTGATAAAAAGCCTTCTGTTTCGACCGCCAAACCTTTCAGGGGAGCATTTGCAAGCGTTTGGCATCATTTTTGAGTTAATTGGAGAAAGTCAGATTTTTGGTGAAATTGTGATCCCAGGGCTTAGGGATTTTTTCAAAAAAACCTTTTTCCGGCGGTTTAAGTTGTTGAGGGCTGATTTCTTGTCCTGTGATAAAAAGCCTTCTGTTTCGACCGCCAAACCTTTCAGGGGAGCATTTGCAAGCGTTTGGCATCATTTTTGAGTGAATTGCCAAAAGTCAGATTTTTGCTGAAATTGTGACCCCGGGGCTTAGGGATTTTTTCAAAAAATCTTTTTCTGCAGGTTAAGTTGTTGAGGGCTGATTTCTTGTCCTGTGATAAAAAGCCTTCTGTTTCGACCGCCAAACCTTTCAGGGGAGCATTTGCAAGCGTTTGGCATCATTTTGGAGTGAATTGGAGAAAGTCAGATTTTTGCTGAAATTGTGACCCCGGGGCTTAGGGATTTTTTCAAAAAATCTTTTTCCGGCGGTTAAGTTGTTGAGGGCTGATTTCTTGTCCTGTGATAAAAAGCCTTCTGTTTCGACCGCCAAACCTTTCAGGGGAGCATTTGCAAGCGTTTGGCATCATTTTTGAGTGAATTGGAGAAAGTCAGATTTTTGCTGAAATTGTGACCCCGGGGCTTAGGGATTTTTTCAAAAAAATCTTTTTCCGGCGGTTAAGTTGTTCAGGGCTGATTTCTTGTCCTGTGATAAAAAGCCTTCTGTTTCGACCGCCAAACCTTTCAGGGGAGCATTTGCAAGCGTTTGGCATCATTTTTGAGTGAATTGGAGAAAGTCACATTTTGGCTGAAATTGTGACCCCGGGGCTTAGGGATTTTTTCAAAAAAATCTTTTTCTGCAGGTTAAGTTGTTGATGGCTGATTTCTTGTCCTGTGATAAAAAGCCTTCTGTTTCGACCGCCAAACCTTTCAGGGGAGCATTTGCAAGCGTTTGGCATCATTTTTGAGTGAATTGGAGAAAGTCACATTTTGGCTGAAATTGTGACCCCGGGGCTTAGGGATTTTTTCAAAAAATCTTTTTCTGCAGGTTAAGTTGTTGAGGGCTGATTTCTTGTCCTGTGATAAAAAGCCTTCTGTTTCGACCGCCAAACCTTTCAGAAGAGCATTTGCAAGCGTTTGGCATCATTTTTGAGTGAATTGGAGAAAGTCACATTTTGGCTGAAATTGTGACCCCGGGGCTTAGGGATTTTTTCAAAAAAATCTTTTTCTGCAGGTTAAGTTGTTGAGGGCTGATTTCTTCTCCTGTGATAAAAAGCCTTCTGTTTCGACCGCCAAACCTTTCAGGGGAGCATTTGCAAGCGTTTGGCATCATTTTTGAGTGAATTGCCAAAAGTCAGATTTTTGCTGAAATTGTGACCCCGGGGCTTAGGGATTTTTTCAAAAAATCTTTTTCTGCAGGTTAAGTTGTTGAGGGCTGATTTCTTGTCCTGTGATAAAAAGCCTTCTGTTTCGACCGCCAAACCTTTCAGGGGAGCATTTGCAAGCGTTTGGCATCATTTTTGAGTGAATTGGAGAAAGTCAGATTTTTGCTGAAATTGTGACCCCGGGGCTTAGGGATTTTTTCAAAAAAACCTTTTTCCGGCGGTTAAGTTGTTGAGGGCTGATTTCTTGTCCTGTGATAAAAAGCCTTCTGTTTTGACCGCCAAACCTTTCAGGGGAGCATTTGCAAGCGTTTGGCATCATATTTGAGTGAATTGCCAAAAGTCAGATTTTTGCTGAAATTGTGACCCCGGGGCTTAGGGATTTTTTCAAAAAATCTTTTTCTGCAGGTTAAGTTGTTGAGGGCTTATTTCCTGTCCTGTGATAAAAAGCCTTCTGTTTCGACCGCCAAACCTTTCAGGGGAGAATTTGCAAGCGTTTGGCATCATTTTTGAGTGAATTGGAGAAAGTCAGATTTTTGCTGAAATTGTGACCCCGGGGCTTAGGGATTTTTTCAAAAAATCTTTTTCTGCAGGTTAAGTTGTTGAGGGCTGATTTCTTGTCCTGTGATAAAAAGCCTTCTGTTTCGACCGCCAAACCTTTCAGGGGAGCATTTGCAAGCGTTTGGCATCATTTTTGAGTTAATTGGAGAAAGTCAGATTTTTGCTGAAATTGTGATCCCAGGGCTTAGGGATTTTTTCAAAAAAACCTTTTTCCGGCGGTTAAGTTGTTGAGGGCTGATTTCTTGTCCTGTGATAAAAAGCCTTCTGTTTCGACCGCCAAACCTTTCAGGGGAGCATTTGCAAGCCTTTGGCATCATTTTTGAGTGAATTGGAGAAAGTCAGATTTTTGCTGAAATTGTGACCCCGGGGCTTAGGGATTTTTTCAAAAAATCTTTTTCTGCAGGTTAAGTTGTTGAGGGCTGATTTCTTGTCCTGTGATAAAAAGCCTTCTGTTTCGACCGCCAAACCTTTCAGGGGAGCATTTGCAAGCGTTTGGCATCATTTTTGAGTTAATTGGAGAAAGTCAGATTTTTGCTGAAATTGTGATCCCAGGGCTTAGGGATTTTTTCAAAAAAACCTTTTTCCGGCGGTTAAGTTGTTGAGGGCTGATTTCTTGTCCTGTGATAAAAAGCCTTCTGTTTCGACCGCCAAACCTTTCAGGGGAGCATTTGCAAGCGTTTGGCATCATTTTTGAGTGAATTGCCAAAAGTCAGATTTTTGCTGAAATTGTGACCCCGGGGCTTAGGGATTTTTTCAAAAAATCTTTTTCTGCAGGTTAAGTTGTTGAGGGCTGATTTCTTGTCCTGTGATAAAAAGCCTTCTGTTTCGACCGCCAAACCTTTCAGGGGAGCATTTGCAAGCGTTTGGCATCATTTTGGAGTGAATTGGAGAAAGTCAGATTTTTGCTGAAATTGTGACCCCGGGGCTTAGGGATTTTTTCAAAAAATCTTTTTCCGGCGGTTAAGTTGTTGAGGGCTGATTTCTTGTCCTGTGATAAAAAGCCTTCTGTTTCGACCGCCAAACCTTTCAGGGGAGCATTTGCAAGCGTTTGGCATCATTTTTGAGTGAATTGGAGAAAGTCAGATTTTTGCTGAAATTGTGACCCCGGGGCTTAGGGATTTTTTCAAAAAAATCTTTTTCCGGCGGTTAAGTTGTTCAGGGCTGATTTCTTGTCCTGTGATAAAAAGCCTTCTGTTTTGTCCGCCAAACCTTTCAGGGGAGCTTTTGCAAGCGTTTGGCATCATTTTTGAGTTAATTGGAGAAAGTCAGATTTTTGCTGAAATTGTGACCCCAGGGCTTAGGGATTTTTTCAAAAAAACCTTTTTCCGGCGGTTAAGTTGTTGAGGGCTGATTTCTTGTCCTGTGATAAAAAGCCTTCTGTTTCGACCGCCAAACCTTTCAGGGGAGCATTTGCAAGCGTTTGGCATCATTTTTGAGTGAATTGCCAAAAGTCAGATTTTTGCTGAAATTGTGACCCCGGGGCTTAGGGATTTTTTCAAAAAAATCTTTTTACGGCGGTTAAGTTGTTGAGGGCTGATTTCTTGTCCTGTGATAAAAAGCCTTCTGTTTTGACCGCCAAACCTTTCAGGGGAGCATTTGCAAGCGTTTGGCATCATTTTGGAGTGAATTGGAGAAAGTCAGATTTTTGCTGAAATTGTGACCCCGGGGCTTAGGGATTTTTTCAAAAAACCTTTTTCCGGCGGTTAAGTTGTTGAGGGCTGATTTCTTGTCCTGTGATAAAAAGCCTTCTGTTTCGACCGCCAAACCTTTCAGGGGAGCATTTGCAAGCGTTTGGCATCATTTTGGAGTGAATTGGAGAAAGTCAGATTTTTGCTGAAATTGTGACCCCGGGGCTTAGGGATTTTTTCAAAAAATCCTTTTTCCGGCGGTTAAATTGTTGAGGGCTGATTTCTTGTTCTGTGATAAAAAGCCTTCTGTTTCGACCGCCAAACCTTTCAGGGGAGCATTTGCAAGCGTTTGGCATCATTTTTGAGTGAATTGGAGAAAGTCACATTTTGGCTGAAATTGTGACCCCGGGGCTTAGGGATTTTTTCAAAAAAATCTTTTTCTGCAGGTTAAGTTGTTGAGGGCTGATTTCTTGTCCTGTGATAAAAAGCCTTCTGTTTCGACCGCCAAACCTTTCAGGGGAGCATTTGCAAGCGTTTGGCATCATTTTTGAGTGAATTGCCAAAAGTCAGATTTTTGCTGAAATTGTGACCCCGGGGCTTAGGGATTTTTTCAAAAAATCTTTTTCTGCAGGTTAAGTTGTTGAGGGCTGATTTCTTGTCCTGTGATAAAAAGCCTTCTGTTTCGACCGCCAAACCTTTCAGGGGAGCATTTGCAAGCGTTTGGCATCATTTTTGAGTGAATTGGAGAAAGTCAGATTTTTGCTGAAATTGTGACCCCGGGGCTTAGGGATTTTTTCAAAAAAACCTTTTTCCGGCGGTTAAGTTGTTGAGGGCTGATTTCTTGTCCTGTGATAAAAAGCCTTCTGTTTTGACCGCCAAACCTTTCAGGGGAGCATTTGCAAGCGTTTGGCATCATATTTGAGTGAATTGCCAAAAGTCAGATTTTTGCTGAAATTGTGACCCCGGGGCTTAGGGATTTTTTCAAAAAATCTTTTTCTGCAGGTTAAGTTGTTGAGGGCTTATTTCCTGTCCTGTGATAAAAAGCCTTCTGTTTCGACCGCCAAACCTTTCAGGGGAGAATTTGCAAGCGTTTGGCATCATTTTTGAGTGAATTGGAGAAAGTCAGATTTTTGCTGAAATTGTGACCCCGGGGCTTAGGGATTTTTTCAAAAAATCTTTTTCTGCAGGTTAAGTTGTTGAGGGCTGATTTCTTGTCCTGTGATAAAAAGCCTTCTGTTTCGACCGCCAAACCTTTCAGGGGAGCATTTGCAAGCGTTTGGCATCATTTTTGAGTTAATTGGAGAAAGTCAGATTTTTGCTGAAATTGTGATCCCAGGGCTTAGGGATTTTTTCAAAAAAACCTTTTTCCGGCGGTTAAGTTGTTGAGGGCTGATTTCTTGTCCTGTGATAAAAAGCCTTCTGTTTCGACCGCCAAACCTTTCAGGGGAGCATTTGCAAGCCTTTGGCATCATTTTTGAGTGAATTGGAGAAAGTCAGATTTTTGCTGAAATTGTGACCCCGGGGCTTAGGGATTTTTTCAAAAAATCTTTTTCTGCAGGTTAAGTTGTTGAGGGCTGATTTCTTGTCCTGTGATAAAAAGCCTTCTGTTTCGACCGCCAAACCTTTCAGGGGAGCATTTGCAAGCGTTTGGCATCATTTTTGAGTTAATTGGAGAAAGTCAGATTTTTGCTGAAATTGTGATCCCAGGGCTTAGGGATTTTTTCAAAAAAACCTTTTTCCGGCGGTTAAGTTGTTGAGGGCTGATTTCTTGTCCTGTGATAAAAAGCCTTCTGTTTCGACCGCCAAACCTTTCAGGGGAGCATTTGCAAGCGTTTGGCATCATTTTTGAGTGAATTGCCAAAAGTCAGATTTTTGCTGAAATTGTGACCCCGGGGCTTAGGGATTTTTTCAAAAAATCTTTTTCTGCAGGTTAAGTTGTTGAGGGCTGATTTCTTGTCCTGTGATAAAAAGCCTTCTGTTTCGACCGCCAAACCTTTCAGGGGAGCATTTGCAAGCGTTTGGCATCATTTTGGAGTGAATTGGAGAAAGTCAGATTTTTGCTGAAATTGTGACCCCGGGGCTTAGGGATTTTTTCAAAAAATCTTTTTCCGGCGGTTAAGTTGTTGAGGGCTGATTTCTTGTCCTGTGATAAAAAGCCTTCTGTTTCGACCGCCAAACCTTTCAGGGGAGCATTTGCAAGCGTTTGGCATCATTTCTGAGTGAATTGGAGAAAGTCAGATTTTTGCTGAAATTGTGACCCCGGGGCTTAGGGATTTTTTCAAAAAAATCTTTTTCCGGCGGTTAAGTTGTTCAGGGCTGATTTCTTGTCCTGTGATAAAAAGCCTTCTGTTTTGTCCGCCAAACCTTTCAGGGGAGCTTTTGCAAGCGTTTGGCATCATTTTTGAGTTAATTGGAGAAAGTCAGATTTTTGCTGAAATTGTGACCCCAGGGCTTAGGGATTTTTTCAAAAAAACCTTTTTCCGGCGGTTAAGTTGTTGAGGGCTGATTTCTT
This sequence comes from Podarcis tiliguerta, assembly GCF_965153285.1. Classification (NCBI taxonomy): domain Eukaryota; kingdom Metazoa; phylum Chordata; class Lepidosauria; order Squamata; family Lacertidae; genus Podarcis; species Podarcis tiliguerta. The sequence goes on from NC_139544.1 coordinate 9,112,543, forward strand.
GTCCTGTGATAAAAAGCCTTCTGTTTCGACCGCCAAACCTTTCAGGGGAGCATTTGCAAGCGTTTGGCATCATTTTTGAGTGAATTGCCAAAAGTCAGATTTTTGCTGAAATTGTGACCCCGGGGCTTAGGGATTTTTTCAAAAAAATCTTTTTACGGCGGTTAAGTTGTTGAGGGCTGATTTCTTGTCCTGTGATAAAAAGCCTTCTGTTTTGACCGCCAAACCTTTCAGGGGAGCATTTGCAAGCGTTTGGCATCATTTTGGAGTGAATTGGAGAAAGTCAGATTTTTGCTGAAATTGTGACCCCGGGGCTTAGGGATTTTTTCAAAAAACCTTTTTCCGGCGGTTAAGTTGTTGAGGGCTGATTTCTTGTCCTGTGATAAAAAGCCTTCTGTTTCGACCGCCAAACCTTTCAGGGGAGCATTTGCAAGCGTTTGGCATCATTTTGGAGTGAATTGGAGAAAGTCAGATTTTTGCTGAAATTGTGACCCCGGGGCTTAGGGATTTTTTCAAAAAATCCTTTTTCCGGCGGTTAAATTGTTGAGGGCTGATTTCTTGTTCTGTGATAAAAAGCCTTCTGTTTCGACCGCCAAACCTTTCAGGGGAGCATTTGCAAGCGTTTGGCATCATTTTTGAGTGAATTGGAGAAAGTCACATTTTGGCTGAAATTGTGACCCCGGGGCTTAGGGATTTTTTCAAAAAAATCTTTTTCTGCAGGTTAAGTTGTTGAGGGCTGATTTCTTGTCCTGTGATAAAAAGCCTTCTGTTTCGACCGCCAAACCTTTCAGGGGAGCATTTGCAAGCGTTTGGCATCATTTTTGAGTGAATTGCCAAAAGTCAGATTTTTGCTGAAATTGTGACCCCGGGGCTTAGGGATTTTTTCAAAAAATCTTTTTCTGCAGGTTAAGTTGTTGAGGGCTGATTTCTTGTCCTGTGATAAAAAGCCTTCTGTTTCGACCGCCAAACCTTTCAGGGGAGCATTTGCAAGCGTTTGGCATCATTTTTGAGTGAATTGGAGAAAGTCAGATTTTTGCTGAAATTGTGACCCCGGGGCTTAGGGATTTTTTCAAAAAAACCTTTTTCCGGCGGTTAACTTGTTGAGGGCTGATTTCTTGTCCTGTGATAAAAAGCCTTCTGTTTTGACCGCCAAACCTTTCAGGGGAGCATTTGCAAGCGTTTGGCATCATTTTTGAGTGAATTGCCAAAAGTCAGATTTTTGCTGAAATTGTGACCCCGGGGCTTAGGGATTTTTTCAAAAAATCTTTTTCTGCAGGTTAAGTTGTTGAGGGCTGATTTCTTGTCCTGTGATAAAAAGCCTTCTGTTTCGACCGCCAAACCTTTCAGGGGAGCATTTGCAAGCCTTTGGCATCATTTTGGAGTGAATTGGAGAAAGTCAGATTTTTGCTGAAATTGTGACCCCGGGGCTTAGGGATTTTTTCAAAAAAACCTTTTTCCGGCGGTTAAATTGTTGAGGGCTGATTTCTTGTCCTGTGATAAAAAGCCTTCTGTTTCGACCGCCAAACCTTTCAGGGGAGCATTTGCAAGCCTTTGGCATCATTTTTGAGTGAATTGCCAAAAGTCACATTTTGGCTGAAATTGTGACCCCGGGGCTTAGGGATTTTTTCAAAAAATCTTTTTCTGCAGGTTAAGTTGTTGAGGGCTGATTTCTTGTCCTGTGATAAAAAGCCTTCTGTTTCGACCGCCAAACCTTTCAGGGGAGCATTTGCAAGCCTTTGGCATCATTTTTGAGTGAATTGGAGAAAGTCAGATTTTTGCTGAAATTGTGACCCCGGGGCTTAGGGATTTTTTCAAAAAATCTTTTTCTGCAGGTTAAGTTGTTGAGGGCTGATTTCTTGTCCTGTGATAAAAAGCCTTCTGTTTCGACCGCCAAACCTTTCAGGGGAGCATTTGCAAGCGTTTGGCATCATTTTGGAGTGAATTGGAGAAAGTCAGATTTTTGCTGAAATTGTGACCCCAGGGCTTAGGGATTTTTTCAAAAAAACCTTTTTCCGGCGGTTAAATTGTTGAGGGCTGATTTCTTGTCCTGTGATAAAAAGCCTTCTGTTTCGACCGCCAAACCTTTCAGGGGAGCGTTTGCAAGCGTTTGGCATCATTTTTGAGTGAATTGCCAAAAGTCACATTTTGGCTGAAATTGTGACCCCGGGGCTTAGGGATTTTTTCAAAAAATCTTTTTCTGCAGGTTAAGTTGTTGAGGGCTGATTTCTTGTCCTGTGATAAAAAGCCTTCTGTTTCGACCGCCAAACCTTTCAGGGGAGCATTTGCAAGCCTTTGGCATCATTTTTGAGTGAATTGGAGAAAGTCAGATTTTTGCTGAAATTGTGACCCCGGGGCTTAGGGATTTTTTCAAAAAATCTTTTTCTGCAGGTTAAGTTGTTGAGGGCTGATTTCTTGTCCTGTAATAAAAAGCCTTCTGTTTCGACCGCCAAACCTTTCAGGGGAGCATTTGCAAGCGTTTGGCATCATTTTGGAGTGAATTGCCAAAAGTCACATTTTGGCTGAAATTGTGACCCCGGGGCTTAGGGATTTTTTCAAAAAATCTTTTTCTGCAGGTTAAGTTGTTGAGGGCTGATTTCTTGTCCTGTGATAAAAAGCCTTCTGTTTCGACCGCCAAACCTTTCAGGGGAGCATTTGCAAGCCTTTGGCATCATTTTTGAGTGAATTGGAGAAAGTCAGATTTTTGCTGAAATTGTGACCCCGGGGCTTAGGGATTTTTTCAAAAAATCTTTTTCTGCAGTTTAAGTTGTTGAGGGATGATTTCTTGTCCTGTGATAAAAAGCCTTCTGTTTCGACCGCCAAACCTTTCAGGGGAGCATTTGCAAGCCTTTGGCATCATTTTTGAGTGAATTGGAGAAAGTCAGATTTTTGCTGAAATTGTGACTCCGGGGCTTAGGGATTTTTTCAAAAAAATCTTTTTACGGCGGTTAAGTTGTTGAGGGCTGATTTCTTGTCCTGTGATAAAAAGCCTTCTGTTTTGACCGCCAAACCTTTCAGGGGAGCATTTGCAAGCGTTTGGCATCATTTTTGAGTGAATTGGAGAAAGTCAGATTTTTGCTGAAATTGTGACCCCGGGGCTTAGGGATTTTTTCAAAAAACCTTTTTCCGGCGGTTAAGTTGTTGAGGGCTGATTTCTTGTCCTGTGATAAAAAGCCTTCTGTTTCGACCGCCAAACCTTTCAGGGGAGCATTTGCAAGCGTTTGGCATCATTTTGGAGTGAATTGCCAAAAGTCAGATTTCTGCTGAAATTGTGACCCCGGGGCTTAGGGATTTTTTCAAAAAATCCTTTTTCCGGCGGTTAAATTGTTGAGGGCTGATTTCTTGTCCTGTGATAAAAAGCCTTCTGTTTCGACCGCCAAACCTTTCAGGGGAGCATTTGCAAGCGTTTGGCATCATTTTTGAGTGAATTGGAGAAAGTCACATTTTGGCTGAAATTGTGACCCCGGGGCTTAGGGATTTTTTCAAAAAATCTTTTTCTGCAGGTTAAGTTGTTGAGGGCTGATTTCTTGTCCTGTGATAAAAAGCCTTCTGTTTTGACCGCCAAACCTTTCAGGGGAGCATTTGCAAGCCTTTGGCATCATTTTTGAGTGAATTGGAGAAAGTCAGATTTTTGCTGAAATTGTGACCCCGGGGCTTAGGGATTTTTTCAAAAAATCTTTTTCTGCAGGTTAAGCTGTTGAGGGCTGATTTCTTGTCCTGTGATAAAAAGCCTTCTGTTTCGACCGCCAAACCTTTCAGGGGAGCATTTGCAAGCCTTTGGCATCATTTTTGAGTGAATTGGAGAAAGTCAGATTTTTGCTGAAATTGTGACCCCGGGGCTTAGGGATTTTTTCAAAAAAACCTTTTTCCGGCGGTTAAGTTGTTGAGGGCTGATTTCTTGTCCTGTGATAAAAAGCCTTCTGTTTCGACCGCCAAACCTTTCAGGGGAGCATTTGCAAGCCTTTGGCATCATTTTTGAGTGAATTGCTAAAAGTCAAATTTTTGCTGAAATTGTGACCCCGGGGCTTAGGGATTTTTTCAAAAAATCTTTTTCTGCAGGTTAAGTTGTTGAGGGCTGTTTTCTTGTCCTGTGATAAAAAGCCTTCTGTTTCGACCGCCAAACCTTTCAGGGGAGCATTTGCAAGCGTTTGGCATCATTTTTGAGTGAATTGGAGAAAGTCAGATTTTTGCTGAAATTGTGACCCCGGGGCTTAGGGATTTTTTCAAAAAAACCTTTTTCCGGCGGTTAAGTTGTTGAGGGCTGATTTCTTGTCCTGTGATAAAAAGCCTTCTGTTTTGACCGCCAAACCTTTCAGGGGAGCATTTGCAAGCGTTTGGCATCATTTTTGAGTGAATTGCCAAAAGTCAGATTTTTGCTGAAATTGTGACCCCGGGGCTTAGGGATTTTTTCAAAAAAATCTTTTTACGGCGGTTAAGTTGTTCAGGGCTGATTTCTTGTCCTGTGATAAAAAGCCTTCTGTTTTGTCCGCCAAACCTTTCAGGGGAGCATTTGCAAGCGTTTGGCATCATTTTTGAGTTAATTGGAGAAAGTCAGATTTTTGCTGAAATTGTGACCCCAGGGCTTAGGGATTTTTTCAAAAAAACCTTTTTCCGGCGGTTAAGTTGTTGAGGGCTGATTTCTTGTCCTGTGATAAAAAGCCTTCTGTTTCGACCGCCAAACCTTTCAGGGGAGCATTTGCAAGCGTTTGGCATCATTTTTGAGTGAATTGGAGAAAGTCAGATTTTTGCTGAAATTGTGACCCCGGGGCTTAGGGATTTTTTCAAAAAATCTTTTTCTGCAGGTTAAGTTGTTGAGGGCTGATTTCTTGTCCTGTGATAAAAAGCCTTCTGTTTCGACCGCCAAACCTTTCAGAGGAGCATTTGCAAGCGTTTGGCATCATTTTTGAGTGAATTGGAGAAAGTCACATTTTGGCTGAAATTGTGACCCCGGGGCATAGGGATTTTTTCAAAAAAACCTTTTTCCGGCGGTTAAGTTGTTGAGGGCTGATTTCTTGTCCTGTGATAAAAAGCCTCCTGTTTCGACGGCCAAACCTTTCAGGGGAGCATTTGCAAGCCTTTGGCATCATTTTTGAGTGAATTGCTAAAAGTCAAATTTTTGCTGAAATTGTGACCCCGGGGCTTAGGGATTTTTTCAAAAAATCTTTTTCTGCAGGTTAAGTTGTTGAGGGCTGTTTTCTTGTCCTGTGATAAAAAGCCTTCTGTTTCGACCGCCAAACCTTTCAGGGGAGCATTTGCAAGCGTTTGGCATCATTTTTGAGTGAATTGGAGAAAGTCAGATTTTTGCTGAAATTGTGACCCCGGGGCTTAGGGATTTTTTCAAAAAAACCTTTTTCCGGCGGTTAAGTTGTTGAGGGCTGATTTCTTGTCCTGTGATAAAAAGCCTTCTGTTTTGACCGCCAAACCTTTCAGGGGAGCATTTGCAAGCGTTTGGCATCATTTTTGAGTGAATTGCCAAAAGTCAGATTTTTGCTGAAATTGTAACCCTGGGGCTTAGGGATTTTTTCAAAAAAATCTTTTTACGGCGGTTAAGTTGTTGAGGGCTGATTTCTTGTCCTGTGATAAAAAGCCTTCTGTTTTGTCCGCCAAACCTTTCAGGGGAGCATTTGCAAGCGTTTGGCATCATTTTTGAGTTAATTGGAGAAAGTCAGATTTTTGCTGAAATTGTGACCCCAGGGCTTAGGGATTTTTTCAAAAAAACCTTTTTCCGGCGGTTAAGTTGTTGAGGGCTGATTTCTTGTCCTGTGATAAAAAGCCTTCTGTTTCGACAGCCAAACCTTTCAGGGGAGCATTTGCAAGCATTTGGCAACATTTTTGAGTGAATTGCCAAAAGTCAGATTTTTGCTGAAATTGGGACTCCGGGGCTTAGGGATTTTTTCAAAAAATCTTTTTCTGCAGGTTAAGTTGTTGAGGGCTGATTTCTTGTCCTGTGATAAAAAGCCTTCTGTTTCGACCGCCAAACCTTTCAGGGGAGCATTTGCAAGCGTTTGGCATCATTTTGGAGTGAATTGGAGAAAGTCAGATTTTTGCTGAAATTGTGACCCCGGGGCTTAGGGATTTTTTCAAAAAATCTTTTTCTGCAGGTTAAGTTGTTGAGGGCTGATTTCTTGTCCTGTGATAAAAAGCCTTCTGTTTCGACCGCCAAACCTTTCAGGGGAGCATTTGCAAGCGTTTGACATCATTTTTGAGTGAATTGGAGAAAGTCAGATTTTTGCTGAAATTGTGACCCCGGGGCTTAGGGATTTTTTCAAAAAATCTTTTTCTGCAGGTTAAGTTGTTGAGGGCTGATTTCTTGTCCTGTGATAAAAAGCCTTCTGTTTCGACCGCCAAACCTTTCAGGGGAGCATTTGCAAGCGTTTGGCATCATTTTTGAGTGAATTGGAGAAAGTCAGATTTTTGCTGAAATTGTGACCCCGGGGCTTAGGGATTTTTTCAAAAAATCTTTTTCTGCAGGTTAAGTTGTTGAGGGCTGATTTCTTGTCCTGTGATAAAAAGCCTTCTGTTTCGACCGCCAAACCTTTCAGGGGAGCATTTGCAAGCGTTTGACATCATTTTTGAGTGAATTGGAGAAAGTCAGATTTTTGCTGAAATTGTGACCCCGGGGCTTAGGGATTTTTTCAAAAAATCTTTTTCTGCAGGTTAAGTTGTTGAGGGCTGATTTCTTGTCCTGTGATAAAAAGCCTTCTGTTTCGACCGCCAAACCTTTCAGGGGAGCATTTGCAAGCGTTTGACATCATTTTTGAGTGAATTGGAGAAAGTCAGATTTTTGCTGAAATTGTGACCCCGGGGCTTAGGGATTTTTTCAAAAAATCTTTTTCTGCAGGTTAAGTTGTTGAGGGCTGATTTCTTGTCCTGTGATAAAAAGCCTTCTGTTTCGACCGCCAAACCTTTCAGGGGAGCATTTGCAAGCCTTTGGCATCATTTTTGAGTGAATTGGAGAAAGTCAGATTTTTGCTGAAATTGTGACCCTGGGGCTTAGGGATTTTTTCAAAAAATCTTTTTCTGCAGGTTAAGTTGTTGAGGGCTGATTTCTTGTCCTGTGATAAAAAGCCTTCTGTTTCGACCGCCAAACCTTTCAGGGGAGCATTTGCAAGCGTTTGACATCATTTTTGAGTGAATTGGAGAAAGTCAGATTTTTGCTGAAATTGTGACCCCGGGGCTTAGGGATTTTTTCAAAAAATCTTTTTCTGCAGGTTAAGTTGTTGAGGGCTGATTTCTTGTCCTGTGATAAAAAGCCTTCTGTTTCGACCGCCAAACCTTTCAGGGGAGCATTTGCAAGCGTTTGACATCATTTTTGAGTGAATTGGAGAAAGTCAGATTTTTGCTGAAATTGTGACCCCAGGGCTTAGGGATTTTTTCAAAAAATCTTTTTCTGCAGGTTAAGTTGTTGAGGGCTGATTTCTTGTCCTGTGATAAAAAGCCTTCTGTTTCGACCGCCAAACCTTTCAGGGGAGCATTTGCAAGCCTTTGGCATCATTTTTGAGTGAATTGGAGAAAGTCAGACTTTTGCTGAAATTGTGACCCCGGGGCTTAGGGATTTTTTCAAAAAAAAATTTTCTGCAGGTTAAGTTGTTGAGGGCTGATTTCTTGTCCTGTGATAAAAAGCCTTCTGTTTCGACCGCCAAACCTTTCAGGGGAGCATTTGCAAGCCTTTGGCATCATTTTTGAGTGAATTGGAGAAAGTCAGATTTTTGCTGAAATTGTGACCCCGGGGCTTAGGGATTTTTTCAAAAAACCTTTTTCTGCAAGTTAAGTTGTTGAGGGCTGATTTCTTGTCCTGTGATAAAAAGCCTTCTGTTTCGACCGCCAAACCTTTCAGGGGAGCATTTGCAAGCCGTTGGCATCATTTTTGAGTGAATTGGAGAAAGTCAGATTTTTGCTGAAATTGTGACCCCGGGGCTTAGGGATTTTTTCAAAAAATCTTTTTCCGGCGGTTAAGTTGTTGAGGGCTGATTTCTTGTCCTGTGATAAAAAGCCTTCTGTTTCGACCGCCAAACCTTTCAGGGGAGCATTTGCAAGCGTTTGGCATCATTTTTGAGTGAATTGCCAAAAGTCAGATTTTTACTGAAATTGTGACCCCGGGGCTTAGGGATTTTTTCAAAAAAACCTTTTTCCGGCGGTTAAGTTGTTGAGGGCTGATTTCTTGTCCTGTGATAAAAAGCCTTCTGTTTCGACCGCCAAACCTTTCAGGGGAGCATTTGCAAGCGTTTGGCATCATTTTTGAGTGAATTGCCAAAAGTCAGATTTTTGCTGAAATTGTGACCCCGGGGCTTAGGGATTTTTTCAAAAAATCTTTTTCTGCAGATTAAGTTGTTGAGGGCTGATTTCTTGTCCTGTGATAAAAAGCCTTCTGTTTCGACCGCCAAACCTTTCAGGGGAGCATTTGCAAGCGTTTGGCATCATTTTTGAGTGAATTGGAGAAAGTCAGATTTTTGCTGAAATTGTGACCCCGGGGCTTAGGGATTTTTTCAAAAAATCTTTTTCTGCAGGTTAAGTTGTTGAGGGCTGATTTCTTGTCCTGTGATAAAAAGCCTTCTGTTTCGACCGCCAAACCTTTCAGGGGAGCATTTGCAAGCCTTTGGCATCATTTTTGAGTGAATTGGAGAAAGTCAGATTTTTGCTGAAATTGTGACCCCGGGGCTTAGGGATTTTTTCAAAAAATCTTTTTCTGCAGGTTAAGTTGTTGAGGGCTGATTTCTTGTCCTGTGATAAAAAGCCTTCTGTTTCGACCGCCAAACCTTTCAGGGGAGCATTTGCAAGCCTTTGGCATCATTTTTCAGTGAATTGGAGAAAGTCAGATTTTTGCTGAAATTGTGACCCCGGGGCTTAGGGATTTTTTCAAAAAATCTTTTTCTGCAGGTTAAGTTGTTGAGGGCTGATTTCTTGTCCTGTGATAAAAAGCCTTCTGTTTCGACCGCCAAACCTTTCAGGGGAGCATTTGCAAGCCTTTGGCATCATTTTTGAGTGAATTGGAGAAAGTCAGATTTTTGCTGAAATTGTGACCCCGGGGCTTAGGGATTTTTTCAAAAAATCTTTTTCTGCAGGTTAAGTTGTTGAGGGCTGATTTCTTGTCCTGTGATAAAAAGCCTTCTGTTTCGACCGCCAAACCTTTCAGGGGAGCATTTGCAAGCGTTTGGCATCATTTTGGAGTGAATTGGAGAAAGGCAGATTTTTGCTGAAATTGTGACCCCGGGGCTTAGGGATTTTTTCAAAAAATCTTTTTCCGGCGGTTAAGTTGTTGAGGGCTGATTTCTTGTCCTGTGATAAAAAGCCTTCTGTTTCGACCGCCAAACCTTTCAGGGGAGCATTTGCAAGCGTTTGGCATCATTTTTGAGTGAATTGCCAAAAGTCAGATTTTTGCTGAAATTGTGACCCCGGGGCTTAGGGATTTTTTCAAAAAATCTTTTTCTGCAGGTTAAGTTGTTGAGGGCTGATTTCTTGTCCTGTGATAAAAAGCCTTCTGTTTCGACCGCCAAACCTTTCAGGGGAGCATTTGCAAGCTTTTGGCATCATTTTTGAGTGAATTGGAGAAAGTCAGATTTTTGCTGAAATTGTGACCCCGGGGCTTAGGGATTTTTTCAAAAAAATCTTTTTCTGCAGGTTAAGTTGTTGAGGGCTGATTTCTTGTCCTGTGATAAAAAGCCTTCTGTTTTGACCGCCAAACCTTTCAGGGGAGCATTTGCAAGCGTTTGGCATCATTTTTGAGTGAATTGCCAAAAGTCAGATTTTTGCTGAAATTGTGACCCCGGGGCTTAGGGATTTTTTCAAAAAATCTTTTTCTGCAGGTTAAGTTGTTGAGGGCTGATTTCTTGTCCTGTGATAAAAAGCCTTCTGTTTCGACCGCCAAACCTTTCAGGGGAGCATTTGCAAGCGTTTGGCATCATTTTTGAGTGAATTGGAGAAAGTCAGATTTTTGCTGAAATTGTGACCCCGGGGCTTAGGGATTTTTTCAAAAAAATCTTTTTCTGCAGGTTAAGTTGTTGAGGGCTGATTTCTTGTCCTGTGATAAAAAGCCTTCTGTTTTGACCGCCAAACCTTTCAGGGGAGCATTTGCAAGCGTTTGGCATCATTTTTGAGTGAATTGCCAAAAGTCAGATTTTTGCTGAAATTGTGACCCCCGCGGCTTAGGGATTTTTTCAAAAAATCTTTTTCTGCAGATTAAGTTGTTGAGGGCTGATTTCTTGTCCTGTGATAAAAAGCCTTCTGTTTCGACCGCCAAACCTTTCAGGGGAGCATTTGCAAGCGTTTGGCATCATTTTGGAGTGAATTGGAGAAAGTCAGATTTTTGCTGAAATTGTGACCCTGGGGCTTAGGGATTTTTTCAAAAAATCTTTTTCCGGCGGTTAAGTTGTTGAGGGCTGATTTCTTGTCCTGTGATAAAAAGCCTTCTGTTTCGACCGCCAAACCTTTCAGGGGAGCATTTGCAAGCCTTTGGCATCATTTTTGAGTGAATTGGAGAAAGTCAGATTTTTGCTGAAATTGTGACCCCGGGGCTTAGGGATTTTTTCAAAAAATCTTTTTCTGCAGGTTAAGTTGTTGAGGGCTGATTTCTTGTCCTGTGATAAAAAGCCTTCTGTTTTGACCGCCAAACCTTTCAGGGGAGCATTTGCAAGCGTTTGGCATCATTTTTGAGTGAATTGCCAAAAGTCAGATTTTTGCTGAAATTGTGACCCCGGGGCTTAGGGATTTTTTCAAAAAATCTTTTTCTGCAGATTAAGTTGTTGAGGGCTGATTTCTTGTCCTGTGATAAAAAGCCATCTGTTTCGACCGCCAAACCTTTCAGGGGAGCATTTGCAAGCCTTTGGCATCATTTTTGAGTGAATTGGAGAAAGTCAGATTTTTGCTGAAATTGTGACCCCGGGGCTTAGGGATTTTTTCAAAAAATCTTTTTCTGCAGGTTAAGTTGTTGAGGGCTGATTTCTTGTCCTGTGATAAAAAGCCTTCTGTTTCGACCGCCAAACCTTTCAGAAGAGCATTTGCAAGCGTTTGGCATCATTTTTGAGTGAATTGGAGAAAGTCACATTTTGGCTGAAATTGTGACCCCGGGGCTTAGGGATTTTTTCAAAAAAATCTTTTTCTGCAGGTTAAGTTGTTGAGGGCTGATTTCTTGTCCTGTGATAAAAAGCCTTCTGTTTCGACCGCCAAACCTTTCAGGGGAGCATTTGCAAGCGTTTGGCATCATTTTTGAGTGAATTGCCAAAAGTCAGATTTTTGCTGAAATTGTGACCCCGGGGCTTAGGGATTTTTTCAAAAAATCTTTTTCTGCAGGTTAAGTTGTTGAGGGCTGATTTCTTGTCCTGTGTTAAAAAGCCTTCTGTTTTGACCGCCAAACCTTTCAGGGGAGCATTTGCAAGCGTTTGGCATCATTTTGGAGTGAATTGGAGAAAGTCAGATTTTTGCTGAAATTGTGACCCCGGGGCTTAGGGATTTTTTCAAAAAATCTTTTTCTGCAGGTTAAGTTGTTGAGGGCTGATTTCTTGTCCTGTGATAAAAAGCCTTCTGTTTTGACCGCCAAACCTTTCAGGGGAGCATTTGCAAGCCTTTGGCATCATTTTTGAGTGAATTGGAGAAAGTCAGATTTTTGCTGAAATTGTGACCCCGGGGCTTAGGGATTTTTTCAAAAAATCTTTTTCTGCAGGTTAAGTTGTTGAGGGCTGATTTCTTGTCCTGTGATAAAAAGCCTTCTGTTTCGACCGCCAAACCTTTCAGGGGAGCATTTGCAAGCGTTTGGCATCATTTTTGAGTGAATTGGAGAAAGTCACATTTTGGCTGAAATTGTGACCCCGGGGCTTAGGGATTTTTTCAAAAAAATCTTTTTCTGCAGGTTAAGTTGTTGAGGGCTGATTTCTTGTCCTGTAATAAAAAGCCTTCTGTTTCGACCGCCAAACCTTTCAGGGGAGCATTTGCAAGCGTTTGGCATCATTTTTGAGTGAATTGGAGAAAGTCAGATTTTTGCTGAAATTGTGACCCCGGGGCTTAGGGATTTTTTCAAAAAATCTTTTTCTGCAGGTTAAGTTGTTGAGGGCTGATTTCTTGTCCTGTGATAAAAAGCCTTCTGTTTCGACCGCCAAACCTTTCAGGGGAGCATTTGCAAGCGTTTGGCATCATTTTGGAGTGAATTGGAGAAAGTCAGATTTTTGCTGAAATTGTGACCCCGGGGCTTAGGGATTTTTTCAAAAAAACCTTTTTCCGGCGGTTAAGTTGTTGAGGGCTGATTTCTTGTCCTGTGATAAAAAGCCTTCTGTTTCGACCGCCAAACCTTTCAGGGGAGCATTTGCAAGCGTTTGGCATCATTTTTGAGTGAATTGCCAAAAGTCAGATTTTTGCTGAAATTGTGACCCCGGGGCTTAGGGATTTTTTCAAAAAATCTTTTTATGCAGGTTAAGTTGTTGAGGGCTGATTTCTTGTCCTGTGATAAAAAGCCTTCTGTTTCGACCGCCAAAGCTTTCAGGGGAGCATTTGCAAGCGTTTGGCATCATTTTTGAGTGAATTGGAGAAAGTCAGATTTTTGCTGAAATTGTGACCCCGGGGCTTAGGGATTTTTTCAAAAAAATCTTTTTCTGCAGGTTAAGTTGTTGAGGGCTTATTTCTTGTCCTGTGATAAAAAGCCTTCTGTTTTGACCGCCAAACCTTTCAGGGGAGCATTTGCAAGCGTTTGGCATCATTTTGGAGTGAATTGGAGAAAGTCAGATTTTTGCTGAAATTGTGACCCCGGGGCTTAGGGATTTTTTCAAAAAATCTTTTTCTGCAGGTTAAGTTGTTGAGGGCTGATTTCTTGTCCTGTGATAAAAAGCCTTCTGTTTTGACCGCCAAACCTTTCAGGGGAGCATTTGCAAGCCTTTGGCATCATTTTTGAGTGAACTGGAGAAAGTCAGATTTTTGCTGAAATTGTGACCCCGGGGTTTAGGGATTTTTTCAAAAAATCTTTTTCTGCAGGTTAAGTTGTTGAGGGCTGATTTCTTGTCCTGTGATAAAAAGCCTTCTGTTTCGACCGCCAAACCTTTCAGGGGAGCATTTGCAAGCGTTTGGCATCATTTTGGAGTGAATTGGAGAAAGTCAGATTTTTGCTGAAATTGTGACCCCGGGGCTTAGGGATTTTTTCAAAAAAACCTTTTTCCGGCGGTTAAATTGTTGAGGGCTGATTTCTTGTCCTGTGATAAAAAGCCTTCTGTTTCGACCGCCAAACCTTTCAGGGGAGCATTTGCAAGCCTTTGGCATCATTTTTGAGTGAATTGGAGAAAGTCACATTTTGGCTGAAATTGTGACCCCGGGGCTTAGGGATTTTTTCAAAAAAATCTTTTTCTGCAGGTTAAATTGTTGAGGGCTGATTTCTTGTCCTGTGATAAAAAGCCTTCTGTTTCGACCGCCAAACCTTTCAGGGGAGCATTTGCAAGCCTTTGGCATCATTTTTGAGTGAATTGGAGAAAGTCAGATTTTTGCTGAAATTGTGACCCCGGGGCTTAGGGATTTTTTCAAAAAATCTTTTTCTGCAGGTTAAGTTGTTGAGGGCTGATTTCTTGTCCTGTGATAAAAAGCCTTCTGTTTCGACCGCCAAACCTTTCAGGGGAGCATTTGCAAGCGTTTGGCATCATTTCTGAGTGAATTGGAGAAAGTCACATTTTGGCTGAAATTGTGACCCCGGGGCTTAGGGATTTTTTCAAAAAAATCTTTTTCTGCAGGTTAAGTTGTTGAGGGCTGATTTCTTGTCCTGTGATAAAAAGCCTTCTGTTTCGACCGCCAAACCTTTCAGGGGAGCATTTGCAAGCGTTTGGCATCATTTTTGAGTGAATTGGAGAAAGTCAGATTTTTGCTGAAATTGTGACCCCGGGGCTTAGGGATTTTTTCAAAAAATCTTTTTCTGCAGGTTAAGTTGTTGAGGGCTGATTTCTTGTCCTGTAATAAAAAGCCTCCTGTTTCGACCGCCAAACCTTTCAGGGGAGCATTTGCAAGCGTTTGGCATCATTTTGGAGTGAATTGGAGAAAGTCACATTTTGGCTGAAATTGTGACCCCGTGGCTTAGGGATTTTTTCAAAAAAAAATTTTTCTGCAGGTTAAGTTGTTGAGGGCTGATTTCTTGTCCTGTGATAAAAAGCCTTCTGTTTCGACCGCCAAAGCTTTCAGGGGAGCATTTGCAAGCGTTTGGCATCATTTTTGAGTGAATTGGAGAAAGTCAGATTTTTGCTGAAATTGTGACCCCGGGGCTTAGGGATTTTTTCAAAAAAATCTTTTTCTGCAGGTTAAGTTGTTGAGGGCTTATTTCTTGTCCTGTGATAAAAAGCCTTCTGTTTTGACCGCCAAACCTTTCAGGGGAGCATTTGCAAGCGTTTGGCATCATTTTGGAGTGAATTGGAGAAAGTCAGATTTTTGCTGAAATTGTGACCCCGGGGCTTAGGGATTTTTTCAAAAAATCTTTTTCTGCAGGTTAAGTTGTTGAGGGCTGATTTCTTGTCCTGTGATAAAAAGCCTTCTGTTTTGACCGCCAAACCTTTCAGGGGAGCATTTGCAAGCCTTTGGCATCATTTTTGAGTGAACTGGAGAAAGTCAGATTTTTGCTGAAATTGTGACCCCGGGGCTTAGGGATTTTTTCAAAAAATCTTTTTCTGCAGGTTAAGTTGTTGAGGGCTGATTTCTTGTCCTGTGATAAAAAGCCTTCTGTTTCGACCGCCAAACCTTTCAGGGGAGCATTTGCAAGCGTTTGGCATCATTTTTGAGTGAATTGGAGAAAGTCAGATTTTTGCTGAAATTGTGACCCCGGGGCTTAGGGATTTTTTCAAAAAAACCTTTTTCCGGCGGTTAAATTGTTGAGGGCTGATTTCTTGTCCTGTGATAAAAAGCCTTCTGTTTCGACCGCCAAACCTTTCAGGGGAGCATTTGCAAGCCTTTGGCATCGTTTTTGAGTGAATTGGAGAAAGTCAGATTTTTGCTGAAATTGTGACCCCGGGGCTTAGGGATTTTTTCAAAAAATCTTTTTCTGCAGGTTAAGTTGTTGAGGGCTGATTTCTTGTCCTGTGATAAAAAGCCTTCTGTTTCGACCGCCAAACCTTTCAGGGGAGCATTTGCAAGCGTTTGGCATCATTTTTGAGTGAATTGGAGAAAGTCACATTTTGGCTGAAATTGTGACCCCGGGGCTTAGGGATTTTTTCAAAAAAATCTTTTTCTGCAGGTTAAGTTGTTGAGGGCTGATTTCTTGTCCTGTGATAAAAAGCCTTCTGTTTCGACCGCCAAACCTTTCAGGGGAGCATTTGCATGCTTTTGGCATCATTTTTGAGTGAATTGGAGAAAGTCAGATTTTTGCTGAAATTGTGACCCCGGGGCTTAGGGATTTTTTCAAAAAATCTTTTTCCGGCGGTTAAGTTGTTGAGGGCTGATTTCTTGTCCTGTGATAAAAAGCCTTCTGTTTCGACCGCCAAACCTTTCAGGGGAGCATTTGCAAGCGTTTGGCATCATTTTTGAGTGAATTGCCAAAAGTCAGATTTTTGCTGAAATTGTGACCCCGGGGCTTAGGGATTTTTTCAAAAAAACCTTTTTCCGGCGGTTAAGTTGTTGAGGGCTGATTTCTTGTCCTGTGATAAAAAGCCTTCTGTTTTGACCGCCAAACCTTTCAGGGGAGCATTTGCAAGCGTTTGGCATCATTTTTGAGTGAATTGGAGAAAGTCAGATTTTTGCTGAAATTGTGACCCCGGGGCTTAGGGATTTTTTCAAAAAAACTTTTTCTGCAGGTTAAGTTGTTGAGGGCTGATTTCTTGTCCTGTGATAAAAAGCCTTCTGTTTCGACCGCCAAACCTTTCAGGGGAGCATTTGCAAGCCTTTGGCATCATTTTTGAGTGAATTGGAGAAAGTCAGATTTTTGCTGAAATTGTGACCCCGGGGCTTAGGGATTTTTTCAAAAAATCTTTTTCTGCAGGTTAAGTTGTTGAGGGCTGATTTCTTGTCCTGTGATAAAAAGCCTTCTGTTTTGACCGCCAAACCTTTCAGGGGAGCATTTGCAAGCGTTTGGCATCATTTTTGAGTGAATTGGAGAAAGTCAGATTTTTGCTGAAATTGTGACCCCGGGGCTTAGGGATTTTTTCAAAAAAACTTTTTCTGCAGGTTAAGTTGTTGAGGGCTGATTTCTTGTCCTGTGATAAAAAGCCTTCTGTTTCGACCGCCAAACCTTTCAGGGGAGCATTTGCAAGCCTTTGGCATCATTTTTGAGTGAATTGGAGAAAGTCAGATTTTTGCTGAAATTGTGACCCCGGGGCTTAGGATTTTTTCAAAAAATCTTTTTCTGCAGGTTAAGTTGTTGAGGGCTGATTTCTTGTCCTGTGATAAAAAGCCTTCTGTTTCGACCGCCAAACCTTTCAGGGGAGCATTTGCAAGCCTTTGGCATCATTTTTGAGTGAATTGGAGAAAGTCAGATTTTTGCTGAAATTGTGACCCCGGGGCTTAGGGATTTTTTCAAAAAATCTTTTTCTGCAGGTTAAGTTGTTGAGGGCTGATTTCTTGTCCTGTGATAAAAAGCCTTCTGTTTCGACCGCCAAACCTTTCAGGGGAGCATTTGCAAGCGTTTGGCATCATTTTGAGTGAATTGGAGAAAGTCAGATTTTTGCTGAAATTGTGACCCCGGGGCTTAGGGATTTTTTTCAAAAAATCTTTTTCCGGCGGTTAAGTTGTTGAGGGCTGATTTCTTGTCCTGTGATAAAAAGCCTTCTGTTTCGACCGCCAAACCTTTCAGGGGAGCATTTGCAAGCGTTTGGCATCATTTTTGAGTGAATTGCCAAAAGTCAGATTTTTGCTGAAATTGTGACCCCGGGGCTTAGGGATTTTTTCAAAAAATCTTTTTCTGCAGGTTAAGTTGTTGAGGGCTGATTTCTTGTCCTGTGATAAAAAGCCTTCTGTTTCGACCGCCAAACCTTTCAGGGGAGCATTTGCAAGCTTTTGGCATCATTTTTGAGTGAATTGGAGAAAGTCAGATTTTTGCTGAAATTGTGACCCCGGGGCTTAGGGATTTTTTCAAAAAAATCTTTTTCTGCAGGTTAAGTTGTTGAGGGCTGATTTCTTGTCCTGTGATAAAAAGCCTTCTGTTTTGACCGCCAAACCTTTCAGGGGAGCATTTGCAAGCGTTTGGCATCATTTTTGAGTGAATTGCCAAAAGTCAGATTTTTGCTGAAATTGTGACCCCGGGGCTTAGGGATTTTTTCAAAAAATCTTTTTCTGCAGATTAAGTTGTTGAGGGCTGATTTCTTGTCCTGTGATAAAAAGCCTTCTGTTTCGACCGCCAAACCTTTCAGGGGAGCATTTGCAAGCGTTTGGCATCATTTTTGAGTGAATTGGAGAAAGTCAGATTTTTGCTGAAATTGTGACCCCGGGGCTTAGGGATTTTTTCAAAAAAACTTTTTCTGCAGGTTAAGTTGTTGAGGGCTGATTTCTTGTCCTGTGATAAAAAGCCTTCTGTTTCGACCGCCAAACCTTTCAGGGGAGCATTTGCAAGCCTTTGGCATCATTTTTGAGTGAATTGGAGAAAGTCAGATTTTTGCTGAAATTGTGACCCCGGGGCTTAGGGATTTTTTCAAAAAATCTTTTTCTGCAGGTTAAGTTGTTGAGGGCTGATTTCTTGTCCTGTGATAAAAAGCCTTCTGTTTCGACCGCCAAACCTTTCAGGGGAGCATTTGCAAGCGTTTGGCATCATTTTTGAGTGAATTGGAGAAAGTCAGATTTTTGCTGAAATTGTGACCCCGGGGCTTAGGATTTTTTCAAAAAAATCTTTTTCTGCAGGTTAAGTTGTTGAGGACTGATTTCTTGTCCTGTGATAAAAAGCCTTCTGTTTTGACCGCCAAACCTTTCAGGGGAGCATTTGCAAGCGTTTGGCATCATTTTTGAGTGAATTGCCAAAAGTCAGATTTTTGCTGAAATTGTGACCCCGGGGCTTAGGGATTTTTTCAAAAATCTTTTTCTGCAGGTTAAGTTGTTGAGGGCTGTTTTCTTGTCCTGTGATAAAAAGCCTTCTGTTTCGACCGCCAAACCTTTCAGGGGAGCATTTGCAAGCGTTTGGCATCATTTTTGAGTGAATTGGAGAAAGTCAGATTTTTGCTGAAATTGTGACCCCGGGGCTTAGGGATTTTTTCAAAAAAACCTTTTTCCGGCGGTTAAGTTGTTGAGGGCTGATTTCTTGTCCTGTGATAAAAAGCCTTCTGTTTTGACCGCCAAACCTTTCAGGGGAGCATTTGCAAGCGTTTGGCATCATTTTTGAGTGAATTGCCAAAAGTCAGATTTTTGCTGAAATTGTGACCCCGGGGCTTAGGGATTTTTTCAAAAAATCTTTTTCTGCAGGTTAAGTTGTTGAGGGCTGATTTCTTGTCCTGTGATAAAAAGCCTTCTGTTTCGACCGCCAAACCTTTCAGGGGAGCATTTGCAACCCTTTCGCATCATTTTTGAGTGAATTGCCAAAAGTCAGATTTTTGCTGAAATTGTCACCCCGGGGCTTAGGGATTTTTTCAAAAAACCTTTTTCCGGCGGTTAAGTTGTTGAGGGCTGATTTCTTGTCCTGTGATAAAAAGCCTTCTGTTTCGACCGCCAAACCTTTCAGGGGAGCATTTGCAAGCGTTTGGCATCATTTTTGAGTGAATTGGAGAAAGTCAGATTTTTGCTGAAATTGTGACCCCGGGGCTTAGGGATTTTTTCAAAAAAATCTTTTTCTGCAGGTTAAGTTGTTGAGGGCTGATTTCTTGTCCTGTGATAAAAAGCCTTCTGTTTTGACCGCCAAACCTTTCAGGGGAGCATTTGCAAGCGTTTGGCATCATTTTTGAGTGAATTGCCAAAAGTCAGATTTTTGCTGAAATTGTGACCCCCGCGGCTTAGGGATTTTTTCAAAAAATCTTTTTCTGCAGATTAAGTTGTTGAGGCTGATTTCTTGTCCTGTGATAAAAAGCCTTCTGTTTCGACCGCCAAACCTTTCAGGGGAGCATTTGCAAGCGTTTGGCATCATTTTGGAGTGAATTGGAGAAAGTCAGATTTTTGCTGAAATTGTGACCCTGGGGCTTAGGATTTTTTCAAAAAATCTTTTTCCGGCGGTTAAGTTGTTGAGGGCTGATTTCTTGTCCTGTGATAAAAAGCCTTCTGTTTCGACCGCCAAACCTTTCAGGGGAGCATTTGCAAGCCTTTGGCATCATTTTTGAGTGAATTGGAGAAAGTCAGATTTTTGCTGAAATTGTGACCCCGGGGCTTAGGGATTTTTTCAAAAAATCTTTTTCTGCAGGTTAAGTTGTTGAGGGCTGATTTCTTGTCCTGTGATAAAAAGCCTTCTGTTTCGACCGCCAAACCTTTCAGGGGAGCATTTGCAAGGTTTTGGCATCATTTTTGAGTGAATTGGAGAAAGTCAGATTTTTGCTGAAATTGTGACCCCGGGGCTTAGGGATTTTTTCAAAAAAATCTTTTTCTGCAGGTTAAGTTGTTGAGGGCTGATTTCTTGTCCTGTGATAAAAAGCCTTCTGTTTTGACCGCCAAACCTTTCAGGGGAGCATTTGCAAGCGTTTGGCATCATTTTTGAGTGAATTGCCAAAAGTCAGATTTTTGCTGAAATTGTGACCCCGGGGCTTAGGGATTTTTTCAAAAAATCTTTTTCTGCAGATTAAGTTGTTGAGGGCTGATTTCTTGTCCTGTGATAAAAAGCCATCTGTTTCGACCGCCAAACCTTTCAGGGGAGCATTTGCAAGCCTTTGGCATCATTTTTGAGTGAATTGGAGAAAGTCAGATTTTTGCTGAAATTGTGACCCCGGGGCTTAGGGATTTTTTCAAAAAATCTTTTTCTGCAGGTTAAGTTGTTGAGGGCTGATTTCTTGTCCTGTGATAAAAAGCCTTCTGTTTCGACCGCCAAACCTTTCAGAAGAGCATTTGCAAGCGTTTGGCATCATTTTTGAGTGAATTGGAGAAAGTCACATTTTGGCTGAAATTGTGACCCCGGGGCTTAGGGATTTTTTCAAAAAAATCTTTTTCTGCAGGTTAAGTTGTTGAGGGCTGATTTCTTGTCCTGTGATAAAAAGCCTTCTGTTTCGACCGCCAAACCTTTCAGGGGAGCATTTGCAAGCGTTTGGCATCATTTTTGAGTGAATTGCCAAAAGTCAGATTTTTGCTGAAATTGTGACCCCGGGGCTTAGGGATTTTTTCAAAAAATCTTTTTCTGCAGGTTAAGTTGTTGAGGGCTGATTTCTTGTCCTGTGTTAAAAAGCCTTCTGTTTTGACCGCCAAACCTTTCAGGGGAGCATTTGCAAGCGTTTGGCATCATTTTGGAGTGAATTGGAGAAAGTCAGATTTTTGCTGAAATTGTGACCCCGGGGCTTAGGGATTTTTTCAAAAAATCTTTTTCTGCAGGTTAAGTTGTTGAGGGCTGATTTCTTGTCCTGTGATAAAAAGCCTTCTGTTTCGACCGCCAAACCTTTCAGGGGAGCATTTGCAAGCGTTTGGCATCATTTTTGAGTGAATTGGAGAAAGTCAGATTTTTGCTGAAATTGTGACCCCGGGGCTTAGGGATTTTTTCAAAAAATCTTTTTCTGCAGGTTAAGTTGTTGAGGGCTGATTTCTTGTCCTGTGATAAAAAGCCTTCTGTTTCGACCGCCAAACCTTTCAGGGGAGCATTTGCAAGCGTTTGGCATCATTTTTGAGTGAATTGGAGAAAGTCACATTTTGGCTGAAATTGTGACCCCGGGGCTTAGGGATTTTTTCAAAAAAATCTTTTTCTGGAGGTTAAGTTGTTGAGGGCTGATTTCTTGTCCTGTGATAAAAAGCCTTCTGTTTCGACCGCCAAACCTTTCAGGGGAGCATTTGCAAGCGTTTGGCATCATTTTTGAGTGAATTGCCAAAAGTCAGATTTTTGCTGAAATTGTGACCCCGGGGCTTAGGGATTTTTTCAAAAAATCTTTTTCTGCAGGTTAAGTTGTTGAGGGCTGATTTCTTGTCCTGTGATAAAAAGCCTTCTGTTTCGACCGCCAAACCTTTCAGGGGAGCATTTGCAAGCGTTTGGCATCATTTTGGAGTGAATTGGAGAAAGTCAGATTTTTGCTGAAATTGTGACCCCGGGGCTTAGGGATTTTTTCAAAAAAACCTTTTTCCGGCGGTTAAGTTGTTGAGGGCAGATTTCTTGTCCTGTGATAAAAAGCCTTCTGTTTCGACCGCCAAACCTTTCAGGGGAGCATTTGCAAGCGTTTGGCATCATTTTTGAGTGAATTGCCAAAAGTCAGATTTTTGCTGAAATTGTGACCCCGGGGCTTAGGGATTTTTTCAAAAAATCTTTTTCTGCAGGTTAAGTTGTTGAGGGCTGATTTCTTGTCCTGTGATAAAAAGCCTTCTGTTTCGACCGCCAAAGCTTTCAGGGGAGCATTTGCAAGCCTTTGGCATCATTTTTGAGTGAACTGGAGAAAGTCAGATTTTTGCTGAAATTGTGACCCCGGGGTTTAGGGATTTTTTCAAAAAATCTTTTTCTGCAGGTTAAGTTGTTGAGGGCTGATTTCTTGTCCTGTGATAAAAAGCCTTCTGTTTCGACCGCCAAACCTTTCAGGGGAGCATTTGCAAGCGTTTGGCATCATTTTTGAGTGAATTGGAGAAAGTCAGATTTTTGCTGAAATTGTGACCCCGGGGCTTAGGGATTTTTTCAAAAAAACCTTTTTCCGGCGGTTAAATTGTTGAGGGCTGATTTCTTGTCCTGTGATAAAAAGCCTTCTGTTTCGACCGCCAAACCTTTCAGGGGAGCATTTGCAAGCCTTTGGCATCATTTTTGAGTGAATTGGAGAAAGTCACATTTTGGCTGAAATTCTGACCCCGGGGCTTAGGGATTTTTTCAAAAAAATCTTTTTCTGCAGGTTAAATTGTTGAGGGCTGATTTCTTGTCCTGTGATAAAAAGCCTTCTGTTTCGACCGCCAAACCTTTCAGGGGAGCATTTGCAAGCCTTTGGCATCATTTTTGAGTGAATTGGAGAAAGTCAGATTTTTGCTGAAATTGTGACCCCGGGGTTTAGGGATTTTTTCAAAAAATCTTTTTCTGCAGGTTAAGTTGTTGAGGGCTGATTTCTTGTCCTGTGATAAAAAGCCTTCTGTTTCGACCGCCAAACCTTTCAGGGGAGCATTTGCAAGCGTTTGGCATCATTTCTGAGTGAATTGGAGAAAGTCACATTTTGGCTGAAATTGTGACCCCGGGGCTTAGGGATTTTTTCAAAAAAATCTTTTTCTGCAGGTTAAGTTGTTGAGGGCTGATTTCTTGTCCTGTGATAAAAAGCCTTCTGTTTCGACCGCCAAACCTTTCAGGGGAGCATTTGCAAGCCTTTGGCATCATTTTTGAGTGAATTGGAGAAAGTCACATTTTGGCTGAAATTGTGACCCCGGGGCTTAGGGATTTTTTCAAAAAATCTTTTTCTGCAGGTTAAGTTGTTGAGGGCTGATTTCTTGTCCTGTAATAAAAAGCCTTCTGTTTCGACCGCCAAACCTTTCAGGGGAGCATTTGCAAGGGTTTGGCATCATTTTGGAGTGAATTGGAGAAAGTCACATTTTGGCTGAAATTGTGACCCCGTGGCTTAGGGATTTTTTCAAAAAAAATTTTTTCTGCAGGTTAAGTTGTTGAGGGCTGATTTCTTGTCCTGTGATAAAAAGCCTTCTGTTTCGACCGCCAAAGCTTTCAGGGGAGCATTTGCAAGCGTTTGGCATCATTTTTGAGTGAATTGGAGAAAGTCAGATTTTTGCTGAAATTGTGACCCCGGGGCTTAGGGATTTTTTCAAAAAAATCTTTTTCTGCAGGTTAAGTTGTTGAGGGCTTATTTCTTGTCCTGTGATAAAAAGCCTTCTGTTTTGACCGCCAAACCTTTCAGGGGAGCATTTGCAAGCGTTTGGCATCATTTTGGAGTGAATTGGAGAAAGTCAGATTTTTGCTGAAATTGTGACCCCGGGGCTTAGGGATTTTTTCAAAAAAATCTTTTTCTGCAGGTTAAGTTGTTGAGGGCTGATTTCTTGTCCTGTGATAAAAAGCCTTCTGTTTCGACCGCCAAACCTTTCAGGGGAGCATTTGCAAGCGTTTGGCATCATTTTTGAGTGAATTGCCAAAAGTCAGATTTTTGCTGAAATTGTGACCCCGGGGCTTAGGGATTTTTTCAAAAAATCTTTTTCTGCAGGTTAAGTTGTTGAGGGCTGATTTCTTGTCCTGTGATAAAAAGCCTTCTGTTTCGACCGCCAAACCTTTCAGGGGAGCATTTGCAAGCGTTTGGCATCATTTTTGAGTGAATTGGAGAAAGTCACATTTTGGCTGAAATTGTGACCCCGGGGCTTAGGGATTTTTTCAAAAAAATCTTTTTCTGCAGGTTAAGTTGTTGAGGGCTGATTTCTTGTCCTGTGATAAAAAGCCTTCTGTTTTGACCGCCAAACCTTTCAGGGGAGCATTTGCAAGCGTTTGGCATCATTTTTGAGTGAATTGCCAAAAGTCAGATTTTTGCTGAAATTGTGACCCCGGGGCTTAGGGATTTTTTCAAAAAATCTTTTTCTGCAGGTTAAGTTGTTGAGGGCTGATTTCTTGTCCTGTGATAAAAAGCCTTCTGTTTCGACCGCCAAACCTTTCAGGGGAGCATTTGCAAGCCTTTGGCATCATTTTGGAGTGAATTGGAGAAAGTCAGATTTTTGCTGAAATTGTGACCCCGGGGCTTAGGGATTTTTTCAAAAAAACCTTTTTCCGGCGGTTAAATTGTTGAGGGCTGATTTCTTGTCCTGTGATAAAAAGCCTTCTGTTTCGACCGCCAAACCTTTCAGGGGAGCATTTGCAAGCGTTTGGCATCATTTTGGAGTGAATTGGAGAAAGTCAGATTTTTGCTGAAATTGTGACCCCGGGGCTTAGGGATTTTTTCAAAAAATCTTTTTCTGCAGGTTAAGTTGTTGAGGGCTGATTTCTTGTCCTGTGATAAAAAGCCTTCTGTTTTGACCGCCAAACCTTTCAGGGGAGCATTTGCAAGCGTTTGGCATCATTTTTGAGTGAATTGCCAAAAGTCAGATTTTTGCTGAAATTGTGACCCCGGGGCTTAGGGATTTTTTCAAAAAATCTTTTTCTGCAGATTAAGTTGTTGAGGGCTGATTTCTTGTCCTGTGATAAAAAGCCATCTGTTTCGACCGCCAAACCTTTCAGGGGAGCATTTGCAAGCCTTTGGCATCATTTTTGAGTGAATTGGAGAAAGTCAGATTTTTGCTGAAATTGTGACCCCGGGGCTTAGGGATTTTTTCAAAAAATCTTTTTCTGCAGGTTAAGTTGTTGAGGGCTGATTTCTTGTCCTGTGATAAAAAGCCTTCTGTTTCGACCGCCAAACCTTTCAGAAGAGCATTTGCAAGCGTTTGGCATCATTTTTGAGTGAATTGGAGAAAGTCACATTTTGGCTGAAATTGTGACCCCGGGGCTTAGGGATTTTTTCAAAAAAATCTTTTTCTGCAGGTTAAGTTGTTGAGGGCTGATTTCTTGTCCTGTGATAAAAAGCCTTCTGTTTCGACCGCCAAACCTTTCAGGGGAGCATTTGCAAGCGTTTGGCATCATTTTTGAGTGAATTGCCAAAAGTCAGATTTTTGCTGAAATTGTGACCCCGGGGCTTAGGGATTTTTTCAAAAAATCTTTTTCTGCAGGTTAAGTTGTTGAGGGCTGATTTCTTGTCCTGTGTTAAAAAGCCTTCTGTTTTGACCGCCAAACCTTTCAGGGGAGCATTTGCAAGCGTTTGGCATCATTTTGGAGTGAATTGGAGAAAGTCAGATTTTTGCTGAAATTGTGACCCCGGGGCTTAGGGATTTTTTCAAAAAATCTTTTTCTGCAGGTTAAGTTGTTGAGGGCTGATTTCTTGTCCTGTGATAAAAAGCCTTCTGTTTTGACCGCCAAACCTTTCAGGGGAGCATTTGCAAGCCTTTGGCATCATTTTTGAGTGAATTGGAGAAAGTCAGATTTTTGCTGAAATTGTGACCCCGGGGCTTAGGGATTTTTTCAAAAAATCTTTTTCTGCAGGTTAAGTTGTTGAGGGCTGATTTCTTGTCCTGTGATAAAAAGCCTTCTGTTTCGACCGCCAAACCTTTCAGGGGAGCATTTGCAAGCGTTTGGCATCATTTTTGAGTGAATTGGAGAAAGTCACATTTTGGCTGAAATTGTGACCCCGGGGCTTAGGGATTTTTTCAAAAAAATCTTTTTCTGGAGGTTAAGTTGTTGAGGGCTGATTTCTTGTCCTGTGATAAAAAGCCTTCTGTTTCGACCGCCAAACCTTTCAGGGGAGCATTTGCAAGCGTTTGGCATCATTTTTGAGTGAATTGCCAAAAGTCAGATTTTTGCTGAAATTGTGACCCCGGGGCTTAGGGATTTTTTCAAAAAATCTTTTTCTGCAGGTTAAGTTGTTGAGGGCTGATTTCTTGTCCTGTGATAAAAAGCCTTCTGTTTCGACCGCCAAACCTTTCAGGGGAGCATTTGCAAGCGTTTGGCATCATTTTGGAGTGAATTGGAGAAAGTCAGATTTTTGCTGAAATTGTGACCCCGGGGCTTAGGGATTTTTTCAAAAAAACCTTTTTCCGGCGGTTAAGTTGTTGAGGGCAGATTTCTTGTCCTGTGATAAAAAGCCTTCTGTTTCGACCGCCAAACCTTTCAGGGGAGCATTTGCAAGCGTTTGGCATCATTTTTGAGTGAATTGCCAAAAGTCAGATTTTTGCTGAAATTGTGACCCCGGGGCTTAGGGATTTTTTCAAAAAATCTTTTTCTGCAGGTTAAGTTGTTGAGGGCTGATTTCTTGTCCTGTGATAAAAAGCCTTCTGTTTCGACCGCCAAAGCTTTCAGGGGAGCATTTGCAAGCGTTTGGCATCATTTTTGAGTGAATTGGAGAAAGTCAGATTTTTGCTGAAATTGTGACCCCGGGGCTTAGGGATTTTTTCAAAAAAATCTTTTTCTGCAGGTTAAGTTGTTGAGGGCTTATTTCTTGTCCTGTGATAAAAAGCCTTCTGTTTTGACCGCCAAACCTTTCAGGGGAGCATTTGCAAGCGTTTGGCATCATTTTGGAGTGAATTGGAGAAAGTCAGATTTTTGCTGAAATTGTGACCCCGGGGCTTAGGGATTTTTTCAAAAAATCTTTTTCTGCAGGTTAAGTTGTTGAGGGCTGATTTCTTGTCCTGTGATAAAAAGCCTTCTGTTTTGACCGCCAAACCTTTCAGGGGAGCATTTGCAAGCCTTTGGCATCATTTTTGAGTGAACTGGAGAAAGTCAGATTTTTGCTGAAATTGTGACCCCGGGGTTTAGGGATTTTTTCAAAAAATCTTTTTCTGCAGGTTAAGTTGTTGAGGGCTGATTTCTTGTCCTGTGATAAAAAGCCTTCTGTTTCGACCGCCAAACCTTTCAGGGGAGCATTTGCAAGCGTTTGGCATCATTTTTGAGTGAATTGGAGAAAGTCAGATTTTTGCTGAAATTGTGACCCCGGGGCTTAGGGATTTTTTCAAAAAAACCTTTTTCCGGCGGTTAAATTGTTGAGGGCTGATTTCTTGTCCTGTGATAAAAAGCCTTCTGTTTCGACCGCCAAACCTTTCAGGGGAGCATTTGCAAGCCTTTGGCATCATTTTTGAGTGAATTGGAGAAAGTCACATTTTGGCTGAAATTCTGACCCCGGGGCTTAGGGATTTTTTCAAAAAAATCTTTTTCTGCAGGTTAAATTGTTGAGGGCTGATTTCTTGTCCTGTGATAAAAAGCCTTCTGTTTCGACCGCCAAACCTTTCAGGGGAGCATTTGCAAGCCTTTGGCATCATTTTTGAGTGAATTGGAGAAAGTCAGATTTTTGCTGAAATTGTGACCCCGGGGTTTAGGGATTTTTTCAAAAAATCTTTTTCTGCAGGTTAAGTTGTTGAGGGCTGATTTCTTGTCCTGTGATAAAAAGCCTTCTGTTTCGACCGCCAAACCTTTCAGGGGAGCATTTGCAAGCGTTTGGCATCATTTCTGAGTGAATTGGAGAAAGTCACATTTTGGCTGAAATTGTGACCCCGGGGCTTAGGGATTTTTTCAAAAAAATCTTTTTCTGCAGGTTAAGTTGTTGAGGGCTGATTTCTTGTCCTGTGATAAAAAGCCTTCTGTTTCGACCGCCAAACCTTTCAGGGGAGCATTTGCAAGCCTTTGGCATCATTTTTGAGTGAATTGGAGAAAGTCACATTTTGGCTGAAATTGTGACCCCGGGGCTTAGGGATTTTTTCAAAAAATCTTTTTCTGCAGGTTAAGTTGTTGAGGGCTGATTTCTTGTCCTGTAATAAAAAGCCTTCTGTTTCGACCGCCAAACCTTTCAGGGGAGCATTTGCAAGGGTTTGGCATCATTTTGGAGTGAATTGGAGAAAGTCACATTTTGGCTGAAATTGTGACCCCGTGGCTTAGGGATTTTTTCAAAAAAAATTTTTTCTGCAGGTTAAGTTGTTGAGGGCTGATTTCTTGTCCTGTGATAAAAAGCCTTCTGTTTCGACCGCCAAAGCTTTCAGGGGAGCATTTGCAAGCGTTTGGCATCATTTTTGAGTGAATTGGAGAAAGTCAGATTTTTGCTGAAATTGTGACCCCGGGGCTTAGGGATTTTTTCAAAAAAATCTTTTTCTGCAGGTTAAGTTGTTGAGGGCTTATTTCTTGTCCTGTGATAAAAAGCCTTCTGTTTTGACCGCCAAACCTTTCAGGGGAGCATTTGCAAGCGTTTGGCATCATTTTGGAGTGAATTGGAGAAAGTCAGATTTTTGCTGAAATTGTGACCCCGGGGCTTAGGGATTTTTTCAAAAAAATCTTTTTCTGCAGGTTAAGTTGTTGAGGGCTGATTTCTTGTCCTGTGATAAAAAGCCTTCTGTTTCGACCGCCAAACCTTTCAGGGGAGCATTTGCAAGCGTTTGGCATCATTTTTGAGTGAATTGCCAAAAGTCAGATTTTTGCTGAAATTGTGACCCCGGGGCTTAGGGATTTTTTCAAAAAATCTTTTTCTGCAGGTTAAGTTGTTGAGGGCTGATTTCTTGTCCTGTGATAAAAAGCCTTCTGTTTCGACCGCCAAACCTTTCAGGGGAGCATTTGCAAGCGTTTGGCATCATTTTTGAGTGAATTGGAGAAAGTCACATTTTGGCTGAAATTGTGACCCCGGGGCTTAGGGATTTTTTCAAAAAAATCTTTTTCTGCAGGTTAAGTTGTTGAGGGCTGATTTCTTGTCCTGTGATAAAAAGCCTTCTGTTTTGACCGCCAAACCTTTCAGGGGAGCAATTGCAAGCGTTTGGCATCATTTTTGAGTGAATTGCCAAAAGTCAGATTTTTGCTGAAATTGTGACCCCGGGGCTTAGGGATTTTTTCAAAAAATCTTTTTCTGCAGGTTAAGTTGTTGAGGGCTGATTTCTTGTCCTGTGATAAAAAGCCTTCTGTTTCGACCGCCAAACCTTTCAGGGGAGCATTTGCAAGCCTTTGGCATCATTTTGGAGTGAATTGGAGAAAGTCAGATTTTTGCTGAAATTGTGACCCCGGGGCTTAGGGATTTTTTCAAAAAAACCTTTTTCCGGCGGTTAAATTGTTGAGGGCTGATTTCTTGTCCTGTGATAAAAAGCCTTCTGTTTCGACCGCCAAACCTTTCAGGGGAGCATTTGCAAGCGTTTGGCATCATTTTGGAGTGAATTGGAGAAAGTCAGATTTTTGCTGAAATTGTGACCCCGGGGCTTAGGGATTTTTTCAAAAAAACCTTTTTCCGGCGGTTAAGTTGTTGAGGGCTGATTTCTTGTCCTGTGATAAAAAGCCTTCTGTTTCGACCGCCAAACCTTTCAGGGGAGCATTTGCAAGCGTTTGGCATCATTTCTGAGTGAATTGGAGAAAGTCACATTTTGGCTGAAATTGTGACCCCGGGGCTTAGGGATTTTTTCAAAAAAATCTTTTTCTGCAGGTTAAGTTGTTGAGGGCTGATTTCTTGTACTGTGATAAAAAGCCTTCTGTTTCGACCGCCAAACCTTTCAGGGGAGCATTTGCAAGCCTTTGGCATCATTTTTGAGTGAATTGGAGAAAGTCACATTTTGGCTGAAATTGTGACCCCGGGGCTTAGGGATTTTTTCAAAAAATCTTTTTCTGCAGGTTAAGTTGTTGAGGGCTGATTTCTTGTCCTGTGATAAAAAGCCTTCTGTTTCGACCGCCAAACCTTTCAGGGGAGCATTTGCAAGCCTTTGGCATCATTTTGGAGTGAATTGGAGAAAGTCAGATTTTTGCTGAAATTGTGACCCTGGGGCTTAGGGATTTTTTCAAAAAAACCTTTTTCCGGCGGTTAAATTGTTGAGGGCTGATTTCTTGTCCTGTGATAAAAAGCCTTCTGTTTCGACCGCCAAACCTTTCAGGGGAGCATTTGCAAGCGTTTGGCATCATTTTGGAGTGAATTGGAGAAAGTCAGATTTTTGCTGAAATTGTGACCCCGGGGCTTAGGGATTTTTTCAAGAAATCTTTTTCTGCAGGTTAAGTTGTTGAGGGCTGATTTCTTGTCCTGTGATAAAAAGCCTTCTGTTTCGACCGCCAAACCTTTCAGGGGAGCATTTGCAAGCCTTTGGCATCATTTTTGAGTGAATTGGAGAAAGTCAGATTTTTGCTGAAATTGTGACCCCGGGGCTTAGGGATTTTTTCAAAAATTCTTTTTCTGCAGGTTAAGTTGTTGAGGGCTGATTTCTTGTCCTGTCATAAAAAGCCTTCTGTTTCGACCGCCAAACCTTTCAGGGGAGCATTTGCAAGCGTTTGGCATCATTTTTGAGTGAATTGCCAAAAGTCAGATTTTTGCTGAAATTGTGACCCCGGGGCTTAGGGATTTTTTCAAAAAATCTTTTTCTGCAGGTTAAGTTGTTGAGGGCTGATTTCTTGTCCTGTGATAAAAAGCCTTCTGTTTCGACCGCCAAACCTTTCAGGGGAGCATTTGCAAGCGTTTGGCATCATTTTTGAGTGAATTGGAGAAAGTCACATTTTGGCTGAAATTGTGACCCCGGGGCTTAGGGATTTTTTCAAAAAAATCTTTTTCTGCAGGTTAAGTTGTTGAGGGCTGATTTCTTGTCCTGTGATAAAAAGCCTTCTGTTTTGACCGCCAAACCTTTCAGGGGAGCATTTGCAAGCGTTTGGCATCATTTTTGAGTGAATTGCCAAAAGTCAGATTTTTGCTGAAATTGTGACCCCGGGGCTTAGGGATTTTTTCAAAAAATCTTTTTCTGCAGGTTAAGTTGTTGAGGGCTGATTTCTTGTCCTGTGATAAAAAGCCTTCTGTTTCGACCGCCAAACCTTTCAGGGGAGCATTTGCAAGCCTTTGGCATCATTTTGGAGTGAATTGGAGAAAGTCAGATTTTTGCTGAAATTGTGACCCCGGGGCTTAGGGATTTTTTCAAAAAAACCTTTTTCCGGCGGTTAAATTGTTGAGGGCTGATTTCTTGTCCTGTGATAAAAAGCCTTCTGTTTCGACCGCCAAACCTTTCAGGGGAGCATTTGCAAGCGTTTGGCATCATTTTGGAGTGAATTGGAGAAAGTCAGATTTTTGCTGAAATTGTGACCCCGGGGCTTAGGGATTTTTTCAAAAAATCTTTTTCTGCAGGTTAAGTTGTTGAGGGCTGATTTCTTGTCCTGTGATAAAAAGCCTTCTGTTTCGACCGCCAAACCTTTCAGGGGAGCATTTGCAAGCCTTTGGCATCATTTTTGAGTGAATTGGAGAAAGTCAGATTTTTGCTGAAATTGTGACCCCGGGGCTTAGGGATTTTTTCAAAAATTCTTTTTCTGCAGGTTAAGTTGTTGAGGGCTGATTTCTTGTCCTGTCATAAAAAGCCTTCTGTTTCGACCGCCAAACCTTTCAGAAGAGCATTTGCAAGTGTTTGGCATCATTTTTGAGTGAATTGGAGACAGTCACATTTTGGCTGAAATTGTGACCCCGGGGCTTAGGGATTTTTTCAAAAAATCTTTTTCTGCAGGTTAAGTTGTTGAGGGCTGATTTCTTGTCCTGTGATAAAAAGCCTTCTGTTTCGACCGCCAAACCTTTCAGAAGAGCATTTGCAAGCGTTTGGCATCATTTTTGAGTGAATTGGAGAAAGTCACATTTTGGCTGAAATTGTGACCCCGGGGCTTAGGGATTTTTTCAAAAAATCCTTTTTCCGGCGGTTAAATTGTTGAGGGCTGATTTCTTGTCCTGTGATAAAAAGCCTTCTGTTTCGACCGCCAAACCTTTCAGGGGAGCATTTGCAAGCGTTTGGCATCATTTTGGAGTGAATTGGAGAAAGTCAGATTTTTGCTGAAATTGTGACCCCGGGGCTTAGGGATTTTTTCAAAAAATCTTTTTCTGCAGGTTAAGTTGTTGAGGGCTGATTTCTTGTCCTGTGATAAAAAGCCTTCTGTTTTGACCGCCAAACCTTTCAGGGGAGCATTTGCAAGCGTTTGGCATCATTTTTGAGTGAATTGCCAAAAGTCAGATTTTTGCTGAAATTGTGACCCCGGGGCTTAGGGATTTTTTCAAAAAATCTTTTTCTGCAGGTTAAGTTGTTGAGGGCTGATTTCTTGTCCTGTGATAAAAAGCCTTCTGTTTCGACCGCCAAACCTTTCAGGGGAGCATTTGCAAGCCTTTGGCATCATTTTGGAGTGAATTGGAGAAAGTCAGATTTTTGCTGAAATTGTGACCCCGGGGCTTAGGGATTTTTTCAAAAAAACCTTTTTCCGGCGGTTAAATTGTTGAGGGCTGATTTCTTGTCCTGTGATAAAAAGCCTTCTGTTTCGACCGCCAAACCTTTCAGGGGAGCATTTGCAAGCGTTTGGCATCATTTTGGAGTGAATTGGAGAAAGTCAGATTTTTGCTGAAATTGTGACCCCGGGGCTTAGGGATTTTTTCAAAAAATCTTTTTCTGCAGGTTAAGTTGTTGAGGGCTGATTTCTTGTCCTGTGATAAAAAGCCTTCTGTTTCGACCGCCAAACCTTTCAGGGGAGCATTTGCAAGCCTTTGGCATCATTTTTGAGTGAATTGGAGAAAGTCAGATTTTTGCTGAAATTGTGACCCCGGGGCTTAGGGATTTTTTCAAAAATTCTTTTTCTGCAGGTTAAGTTGTTGAGGGCTGATTTCTTGTCCTGTCATAAAAAGCCTTCTGTTTCGACCGCCAAACCTTTCAGAAGAGCATTTGCAAGTGTTTGGCATCATTTTTGAGTGAATTGGAGACAGTCACATTTTGGCTGAAATTGTGACCCCGGGGCTTAGGGATTTTTTCAAAAAATCTTTTTCTGCAGGTTAAGTTGTTGAGGGCTGATTTCTTGTCCTGTGATAAAAAGCCTTCTGTTTCGACCGCCAAACCTTTCAGAAGAGCATTTGCAAGCGTTTGGCATCATTTTTGAGTGAATTGGAGAAAGTCACATTTTGGCTGAAATTGTGACCCCGGGGCTTAGGGATTTTTTCAAAAAATCCTTTTTCCGGCGGTTAAATTGTTGAGGGCTGATTTCTTGTCCTGTGATAAAAAGCCTTCTGTTTCGACCGCCAAACCTTTCAGGGGAGCATTTGCAAGCGTTTGGCATCATTTTGGAGTGAATTGGAGAAAGTCAGATTTTTGCTGAAATTGTGACCCCGGGGCTTAGGGATTTTTTCAAAAAATCTTTTTCTGCAGGTTAAGTTGTTGAGGGCTGATTTCTTGTCCTGTGATAAAAAGCCTTCTGTTTCGACCGCCAAACCTTTCAGGGGAGCATTTGCAAGCCTTTGGCATCATTTTTGAGTGAATTGGAGAAAGTCAGATTTTTGCTGAAATTGTGACCCCGGGGCTTAGGGATTTTTTCAAAAATTCTTTTTTTGCAGGTTAAGTTGTTGAGGGCTGATTTCTTGTCCTGTCATAAAAAGCCTTCTGTTTCGACCGCCAAACCTTTCAGAAGAGCATTTGCAAGCGTTTGGCATCATTTTTGAGTGAATTGGAGACAGTCACATTTTGGCTGAAATTGTGACCCCGGGGCTTAGGGATTTTTTCAAAAAATCTTTTTCTGCAGGTTAAGTTGTTGAGGGCTGATTTCTTGTCCTGTGATAAAAAGCCTTCTGTTTCGACCGCCAAACCTTTCAGGGGAGCATTTGCAAGCGTTTGGCATCATTTTTGAGTGAATTGGAGAAAGTCAGATTTTTGCTGAAATTGTGACCCCGGGGCTTAGGGATTTTTTCAAAAAATCTTTTTCTGCAGATTAAGTTGTTGAGGGCTGATTTCTTGTCCTGTGATAAAAAGCCTTCTGTTTCGACCCCCAAACCTTTCAGGGGAGCATTTGCAAGCGTTTGGCATCATTTTTGAGTGAATTGCCGAAAGTCAGATTTTTGCTGAAATTGTGACCCCGGGGCTTAGGGATTTTTTCAAAAAATCTTTTTCTGCAGGTTAAGTTGTTGAGGGCTGATTTCTTGTCCTGTGATTAAAAAGCCTTCTGTTTCGACCGCCAAACCTTTCAGGGGAGCATTTGCAAGCCTTTGGCATCATTTTTGAGTGAATTGGAGAAATTCAGATTTTTGCTGAAATTGTGACCCCGGGGCTTAGGGATTTTTTCAAAAAATCTTTTTCTGCAGGTTAAGTTGTTGAGGGCTGATTTCTTGTCCTGTGATAAAAAGCCTTCTGTTTCGACCGCCAAACCTTTCAGAAGAGCATTTGCAAGCGTTTGGCATCATTTTTGAGTGAATTGGAGAAAGTCACATTTTGGCTGAAATTGTGACCCCGGGGCTTAGGGATTTTTTCAAAAAAATCTTTTTCTGCAGGTTAAGTTGTTGAGGGCTGATTTCTTGTCCTGTGATAAAAAGCCTTCTGTTTCGACCGCCAAACCTTTCAGGGGAGCATTTGCAAGCGTTTGGCATCATTTTTGAGTGAATTGCCAAAAGTCAGATTTTTGCTGAAATTGTGACCCCGGGGCTTAGGGATTTTTTCAAAAAATCTTTTTCTGCAGGTTAAGTTGTTGAGGGCTGATTTCTTGTCCTGTGATAAAAAGCCTTCTGTTTCGACCGCCAAACCTTTCAGGGGAGCATTTGCAAGCGTTTGGCATCATTTTGGAGTGAATTGGAGAAAGTCAGATTTTTGCTGAAATTGTGACCCCGGGGCTTAGGGATTTTTTCAAAAAATCTTTTTCTGCAGGTTAAGTTGTTGAGGGCTGATTTCTTGTCCTGTGATAAAAAGCCTTCTGTTTCGACCGCCAAACCTTTCAGGGGAGCATTTGCAAGCGTTTGGCATCATTTTTGAGTGAATTGCCAAAAGTCAGATTTTTGCTGAAATTGTGACCCCGGGGCTTAGGGATTTTTTCAAAAAATCTTTTTCTGCAGGTTAAGTTGTTGAGGGCTGATTTCTTGTCCTGTGATAAAAAGCCTTCTGTTTCGACCGCCAAACCTTTCAGGGGAGCATTTTCAAGCGTTTGGCATCATTTTGGAGTGAATTGGAGAAAGTCAGATTTTTGCTGAAATTGTGACCCCGGGGCTTAGGGATTTTTTCAAAAAAACCTTTTTCCGGCGGTTAAATTGTTGAGGGCTGATTTCTTGTCCTGTGATAAAAAGCCTTCTGTTTCGACCGCCAAACCTTTCAGGGGAGCATTTGCAAGCGTTTGGCATCATTTTTGAGTGAATTGGATAAAGTCACATTTTGGCTGAAATTGTGACCCCGGGGTTTAGGGATTTTTTCAAAAAAATCTTTTTCTGCAGGTTAAGTTGTTGATGGCTGATTTCTTGTCCTGTGATAAAAAGCCTTCTGTTTCGACCGCCAAACCTTTCAGGGGAGCATTTGCAAGCGTTTGGCATCATTTTTGAGTGAATTGGAGAAAGTCTGATTTTTGCTGAAATTGTGACCCCGGGGCTTAGGGATTTTTTCAAAAAAACCTTTTTCCGGCGGTTAAGTTGTTGAGGGCTGATTTCTTGTCCTGTGATAAAAAGCCTTCTGTTTCAACCGCCAAACCTTTCAGGGGAGCATTTGCAAGCGTTTGGCATTATTTTTGAGAGAATTGCCAAAAGTCAGATTTTTGCTGAAATTGTGACCCCGGGGCTTAGGGATTTTTTCAAAAAATCTTTTTCTGCAGGTTAAGTTGTTGAGGGCTGATTTCTTGTCCTGTGATAAAAAGCCTTCTGTTTCGACCGCCAAACCTTTCAGGGGAGCATTTGCAAGCGTTTGGCATCATTTTTGAGTGAATTGGAGAAAGTCAGATTTTTGCTGAAATTGTGACCCCGGGGCTTAGGGATTTTTTCAAAAAAATCTTTTTCTGCAGGTTAAGTTGTTGAGGGCTGATTTCTTGTCCTGTGATAAAAAGCCGTCTGTTTCGACCGCCAAACCTTTCAGGGGAGCATTTGCAAGCGTTTGGCATCATTTTTGCGTGAATTGGAGAAAGTAAGATTTTTGCTGAAATTGTGACCCCGGGGCTTGGGGATTTTTTCAAAAAAATCTTTTTCTGCCGGTTAAGTTGTTGAGGGCTGATTTCTTGTCCTGTGATAAAAAGCCTTCTGTTTCGCCTGCTAAACCTTTCAGGGGAGCATTTGCAAGCGTTTGGCATCATTTTTGCGTGAATTGCCAAAAGTCAGATTTTTGCTGAAACTGTGACCCCGGGGCTTAGGGATTTTTTCAAAAAAATCTTTTTCTGCAGGTTAAGTTGTTGAGGGCTGATTTCTTGTCCTGTGATAAAAAGCCTTCTGTTTCGAGCGCCAAACCTTTCAGGGGAGCATTTGTAAGCGTTTGGCATCATTTTTGAGTGAATTGGAGAAAGTCAGATTTTTGCTGAAATTGTGACCCCGGGTCTTAGGGATTTTTTCAAAAAAATGTTTTTCTGTAGGTTAAGTTGTTGAGGGCTGATTTTTTGTCCTGTGATAAAAAGCCTTCTGTTTTGACCGCCAAACCTTTCAGGGGAGCATTTGCAAGCCTTTGGCATCATTTTTGAGTGAATTGGAGAAAGTCAGATTTTTGCTGAAATTGTGACCCCGGGGCTTAGGGATTTTTTCAAAAAATCTATTTCTGCCGGTTAAGTTGTTGAGGGCTGATTTCTTGTCCTGTGATAAAAAGCCTTCTGTTTCGACCGCCAAACCTTTCAGGGGAGCATTTGCAAGCGTTTGGCATCATTTTTGAGTGAATTGGAAAAAATCACATTTTGGCTGAAATTGTGACCCCGGGGCTTAGGGATTTTTTCAAAAAAAAAAATTTTCTGCAGGTTAAGTTGTTGAGGGCTGATTTCTTGTCCTGTGATAAAAAGCCTTCTGTTTCGACCGCCAAACCTTTCAGGGGAGCATTTGCAAGCGTTTGGCCTCATTTTTGAGTGAATTGCCAAAAGTCAGATTTTTGCTGAAATTGTGACCCCGGGGCTTAGGGATTTTTTCAAAAAATCTTTTTCTGCAGTTTAAGTTGTTGAGGGCTGATTTCTTGTCCTGTGATAAAAAGCCTTCTGTTTCGACCGCCAAACCTTTCAGGGGAGCATTTGCAAGCCTTTGGCATCATTTTTGAGTGAATTGGAGAAAGTCAGATTTTTGCTGAAATTGTGACCCCGGGGCTTTGGGATTTTTTCAAAAAAATCTTTTTACGGCGGTTAAGTTGTTGAGGGCTGATTTCTTGTCCTGTGATAAAAAGCCTTCTGTTTTGACCGCCAAACCTTTCAGGGGAGCATTTGCAAGCATTTGGCATCATTTTTGAGTGAATTGGAGAAAGTCAGATTTTTGCTGAAATTGTGACCCCGGGGCTTAGGGATTTTTTCAAAAAATCTTTTTCTGCAGGTTAAGTTGTTGAGGGCTGATTTCTTGTCCTGTGATAAAAAGCCTTCTGTTTCGACCGCCAAACCTTTCAGGGGAGCATTTGCAAGCGTTTGGCATCATTTTTGAGTGAATTGGAGAAAGTCACATTTTGGCTGAAATTGTGACCCCGGGGCTTAGGGATTTTTTCAAAAAAATCTTTTTCTGCAGGTTAAGTTGTTGAGGGCTGATTTCTTGTCCTGTGATAAAAAGCCTTCTGTTTCGATCGCCAAACCTTTCAGGGGAGCATTTGCAAGTGTTTGACATCATTTTTGAGTGAATTGCCAAAAGTCACATTTTGGCTGAAATTGTGACCCCGGGGCTTAGGGATTTTTTCAAAAAATCTTTTTCTGCAGGTTAAGTTGTTGAGGGCTGATTTCTTGTCCTGTGATAAAAAGCCTTCTGTTTCGACCGCCAGACCTTTCAGGGGAGCATTTGCAAGCCTTTGGCATCATTTTTGATTGAATTGCCAAAAGTCATATTTTTGCTGAAATTGTGACCCCGGGGCTTAGGGATTTTTTCAAAAAATCTTTTTCTGCAAGTTAAGTTGTTGAGGGCTGATTTCTTGTCCTGTGATAAAAAGCCTTCTGTTTCGACCGCCAAACCTTTCAGGGGAGCATTTGCAAGTGTTTGGCATCATTTTTGAGTGAATTGGAGAAAGTCAGATTTTTGCTGAAATTGTGACCTTGGGGCTTAGGGATTTTTTCAAAAAATCCTT
Source organism: Podarcis tiliguerta (assembly GCF_965153285.1). Classification (NCBI taxonomy): domain Eukaryota; kingdom Metazoa; phylum Chordata; class Lepidosauria; order Squamata; family Lacertidae; genus Podarcis; species Podarcis tiliguerta. The sequence goes on from NC_139544.1 coordinate 9,149,956, forward strand.
TTTCCGGCGGTTAAATTGTTGAGGGCTGATTTCTTGTCCTGTGATAAAAAGCCTTCTGTTTCGACCGCCAAACCTTTCAGGGGAGCATTTGCAAGCGTTTGGCATCATTTTTGAGTGAATTGGAGAAAGTCAGATTTTTGCTGAAATTGTGACCTTGGGGCTTAGGGATTTTTTCAAAAAATCTTTTTCTGCAGGTTAAGTTGTTGAGGGCTGATTTCTTGTCCTGTGATAAAAAGCCTTCTGTTTCGACCGCCAAACCTTTCAGGGGAGCATTTGCAAGCCTTTGGCATCATTTTTGAGTGAATTGGAGAAAGTCAGATTTTTGCTGAAATTGTGACCTCGGGGCTTAGGGATTTTTTCAAAAAAACCTTTTTCCGGCGGTTAAGTTGTTGAGGGCTGATTTCTTGTCCTGTGATAAAAAGCCTTCTGTTTCGACCGCCAAACCTTTCAGGGGAGCATTTGCAAGCCTTTGGCATCATTTTTGAGTGAATTGCTAAAAGTCAGATTTTTGCTGAAATTGTGACCCCGGGGCTTAGGGATTTTTTCAAAAAATCTTTTTCTGCAGGTTAAGTTGTTGAGGGCTGATTTCTTGTCCTGTGATAAAAAGCCTTCTGTTTCGACCGCCAAACCTTTCAGGGGAGCATTTGCAAGCGTTTGACATCATTTTTGAGTGAATTGCCAAAAGTCACATTTTGGCTGAAATTGTGACCCCGGGGCTTAGGGATTTTTTCAAAAAATCTTTTTCTGCAGGTTAAGTTGTTGAGGGCTGATTTCTTGTCCTGTGATAAAAAGCCTTCTGTTTCGACCGCCAGACCTTTCAGGGGAGCATTTGCAAGCCTTTGGCATCATTTTTGATTGAATTGCCAAAAGTCAGATTTTTGCTGAAATTGTGACCCCGGGGCTTAGGGATTTTTTCAAAAAATCTTTTTCTGCAGGTTAAGTTGTTGAGGGCTGATTTCTTGTCCTGTGATAAAAAGCCTTCTGTTTCGACCGCCAAACCTTTCAGGGGAGCATTTGCAAGCGTTTGGCATCATTTTGGAGTGAATTGGAGAAAGTCAGAATTTGCTGAAATTGTGACCCCGGGGCTTAGGGATTTTTTCAAAAAAACCTTTTTCCGGCGGTTAAGTTGTTGAGGGCTGATTTCTTGTCCTGTGATAAAAAGCCTTCTGTTTCGACCGCCAAACCTTTCAGGGGAGCATTTGCAAGCGTTTGGCATCATTTTGGAGTGAATTGGAGAAAGTCAGATTTTTGCTGAAATTGTGACCCCGGGGCTTAGGGATTTTTTCAAAAAATCTTTTTCTGCAGGTTAAGTTGTTGAGGGCTGATTTCTTGTCCTGTGATAAAAAGCCTTCTGTTTCGAACGCCAAACCTTTCAGAAGAGCATTTGCAAGCGTTTGGCATCATTTTTGAGTGAATTGGAGAAAGTCAGATTTTTGCTGAAATTGTGACCCCGGGGCTTAGGGATTTTTTCAAAAAAGTCTTTTTACGGCGGTTAAGTTGTTCAGGGCTCATTTCTTGTCCTGTGATAAAAAGCCTTCTGTTTTGTCCGCCAAACCTTTCAGGGGAGCATTTGCAAGCCTTTGGCATCATTTTTGAGTGAATTGGAGAAAGTCAGATTTTTGCTGAAATTGTGACCCCGGGGCTTAGGGATTTTTTCAAAAAATCTTTTTCTGCAGGTTAAGTTGTTGAGGGCTGATTTCTTGTCCTGTGATAAAAAGCCTTCTGTTTCGACCGCCAAACCTTTCAGGGGAGCATTTGCAAGCTTTTGGCATCATTTTTGAGTGAATTGGAGAAAGTCAGATTTTTGCTGAAATTGTGACCCCGGGGCTTAGGGATTTTTTCAAAAAAATCTTTTTCTGCAGGTTAAGTTGTTGAGGGCTGATTTCTAGTCCTGTGATAAAAAGCCTTCTGTTTTGACCGCCAAACCTTTCAGGGGAGCATTTGCAAGCCTTTGGCATCATTTTTGAGTGAATTGCTAAAAGTCAGATTTTTGCTGAAATTGTGACCCCGGGGCTTAGGGATTTTTTCAAAAAATCTTTTTCTGCAGGTTAAGTTGTTGAGGGCTGATTTCTTGTCCTGTGATAAAAAGCCTTCTGTTTCGACCGCCAAACCTTTCAGGGGAGCATTTGCAAGTCTTTGGCATCATTTTTGAGTGAATTGGAGAAAGTCAGATTTTTGTTGAAATTGTGACCCCGGGGCTTAGGGATTTTTTCAAAAAATCTTTTTCTGCAGGTTAAGTTGTTGAGGGCTGATTTCTTGTCCTGTGATAAAAAGCCTTCTGTTTTGTCCGCCAAACCTTTCAGGGGAGCATTTGCAAGCGTTTGGCATCATTTTGGAGTGAATTGGAGAAAGTCAGATTTTTGCTGAAATTGTGACCCCGGGGCTTAGGGATTTTTTCAAAAAATCTTTTTCTGCAGGTTAAGTTGTTGAGGGCTGATTTCTTGTCCTGTGATAAAAAGCCTTCTGTTTCGACCGCCAAACCTTTCAGGGGAGCATTTGCAAGCGTTTGGCATCATTTTTGAGTGAATTGCCAAAAGTCAGATTTTTGCTGAAACTGACCCCGGGGCTTAGGGATTTTTTCAAAAAAACCCTTTTCTGGCGGTTAAGTTGTTGAGGGCTGATTTCTTGTCCTGTGATAAAAAGCCTTCTGTTTTGACCGCCAAACCTTTCAGGGGAGCATTTGCAAGCCTTTGGCATCATTTTTGAGTGAATTGCCAAAAGTCAGATTTTTGCTGAAATTGTGACCCCGGGGCTTAGGGATTTTTTCAAAAAAATCTTTTTACGGCGGTTAAGTTGTTCAGGGCTGATTTCTTGTCCTGTGATAAAAAGCCTTCTGTTTTGTCCGCCAAACCTTTCAGGGGAGCATTTGCAAGCCTTTGGCATCATTTTTGAGTGCATTGGAGAAAGTCAGATTTTTGCTGAAATTGTGACCCCGGGGCTTAGGGATTTTTTCAAAAAATCTTTTTCTGCAGGTTAAGTTGTTGAGGGCTGATTTCTTGTCCTGTGATAAAAAGCCTTCTGTTTTGACCGCCAAACCTTTCAGGGGAGCATTTGCAAGCCTTTGGCATCATTTTTGAGTGAATTGCTAAAAGTCAGATTTTTGCTGAAATTGTGACCCCGGGGCTTAGGGATTTTTTCAAAAAATCTTTTTCTGCAGGTTAAGTTGTTGAGGGCTGATTTCTTGTCCTGTGATAAAAAGCCTTCTGTTTCGACCGCCAAACCTTTCAGGGGAGCATTTGCAAGTCTTTGGCATCATTTTGGAGTGAATTGGAGAAAGTCAGATTTTTGTTGAAATTGTGACCCCGGGGCTTAGGGATTTTTTCAAAAAATCTTTTTCTGCAGGTTAAGTTGTTGAGGGCTGATTTCTTGTCCTGTGATAAAAAGCCTTCTGTTTTGTCCGCCAAACCTTTCAGGGGAGCATTTGCAAGCGTTTGGCATCATTTTGGAGTGAATTGGAGAAAGTCAGATTTTTGCTGAAATTGTGACCCCGGGGCTTAGGGATTTTTTCAAAAAATCTTTTTCTGCAGGTTAAGTTGTTGAGGGCTGATTTCTTGTCCTGTGATAAAAAGCCTTCTGTTTCGACCGCCAAACCTTTCAGGGGAGCATTTGCTAGCGTTTGGCATCATTTTTGAGTGAATTGGAGAAAGTCAGATTTTTGCTGAAACTGACCCCGGGGCTTAGGGATTTTTTCAAAAAACCTTTTTCCGGCGGTTAAGTTGTTGAGGGCTGATTTCTTGTCCTGTGATAAAAAGCCTTCTGTTTTGACCGCCAAACCTTTCAGGGGAGCATTTCCAAGCCTTTGGCATCATTTTTGAGTGAATTGCCAAAAGTCAGATTTTTGCTGAAATTGTGACCCCGGGGCTTAGGGATTTTTTCAAAAAAACCTGTTTCCGGCGGTTAAGTTGTTGAGGGCTGATTTCTTGTCCTGTGATAAAAAGCCTTCTGTTTTGACCGCCAAACCTTTCAGGGGAGCATTTGCAAGCCTTTGGCATCATTTTTGAGTGAATTGCTAAAAGTCAGATTTTTGCTGAAATTGTGACCCCGGGGCTTAGGGATTTTTTCAAAAAATCTTTTTCTGCAGGTTAAGTTGTTGAGGGCTGATTTCTTGTCCTGTGATAAAAAGCCTTCTGTTTCGACCGCCAAACCTTTCAGGGGAGCATTTGCAAGCGTTTGGCATCATTTTTGAGTGAATTGGAGAAAGTCAGATTTTTGCTGAAATTGTGACCCCGGGGCTTAGGGATTTTTTCAAAAAAAACTTTTTCTGCAGGTTAAGTTGTTGGGGGCTGATTTCTTGTCCTGTGATAAAAAGCCTTCTGTTTCGACCGCCAAACCTTTCAGGGGAGTATTTGCAAGCGTTTGGCATCATTTTTGAGTGAATTGGAGAAAGTCTGATTTTTGCTGAAATTGTGACCCCGGGGCTTAGGGATTTTTTCAAAAAATCTTTTTCTGCAGGTTAAGTTGTTGAGGGCTGATTTCTTGTCCTGTGATAAAAAGCCTTCTGTTTCGACCGCCAAACCTTTCAGGGGAGCATTTGCAAGCGTTTGGCATCATTTTTGAGTGAATTGGAGAAAGTCAGATTTTTGCTGAAACTGACCCCGGGGCTTAGGGATTTTTTCAAAAAAACCCTTTTCCGGCGGTTAAGTTGTTGAGGGCTGATTTCTTGTCCTGTGATAAAAAGCCTTCTGTTTTGACCCCCAAACCTTTCAGGGGAGCATTTGCAAGCCTTTGGCATCATTTTTGAGTGAATTGCCAAAAGTCAGATTTTTGCTGAAATTGTGACCCCGGGGCTTAGGGATTTTTTCAAAAAAACCTTTTTCCGGCGGTTAAGTTGTTGAGGGCTGATTTCTTGTCCTGTGATATAAAGCCTTCTGTTTTGACCGCCAAACCTTTCAGGGGAGCATTTGCAAGCGTTTGGCATCATTTTTGAGTGAATTGCCAAAAGTTAGATTTTTGCTGAAATTGTGACCCCGGGGCTTAGGGATTTTTTCAAAAAATCTTTTTCTGCAGGTTAAGTTGTTGAGGGCTGATTTCTTGACCTGAGATAAAAAGCCTTCTGTTTCGACCGCCAAACCTTTCAGGGAGCATATGCAACCCTTTGGCATCATTTTTGAGTGAATTGGAGAAAGTCAGATTTTTGCTGAAATTGTGACCCCGGGGCTTATGGATTTTTTCAAAAAAACCTTTTTCCGGCGGTTAAGTTGTTGAGGGCTGATTTCTTGTCCTGTGATAAAAAGCCTTCTGTTTCGACCGCCAAACCTTTCAGGGGAGCATTTGCAAGCCTTTGGCATCATTTTTGAGTGAATTGCTAAAAGTCAGATTTTTGCTGAAATTGTGACCCCGGGGCTTAGGGATTTTTTCAAAAAAACCCTTTTCCGGCGGTTAAGTTATTGAGGGCTGATTTCTTGTCCTGTGATAAAAAGCCTTCTGTTTTGACCGCCAAACCTTTCAGGGGAGCATTTGCAAGCGTTTGGCATCATTTTTGAGTGAATTGCCAAAAGTCAGATTTTTGCTGAAATTGTGACCCCGGGGCTTAGGGATTTTTTCAAAAAACCTTTTTCCGGCGGTTAAGTTGTTGAGGGCTGATTTCTTGTCCTGTGATAAAAAGCCTTCTGTTTCGACCGCCAAACCTTTCAGGGGAGCATTTGAAAGCCTTTGGCATCATTTTTGAGTGAATTGCCAAAAGTCAGATTTTTGCTGAAATTGTGACCCCGGGGCTTAGGGATTTTTTCAAAAAAATCTTTTTACGGCGGTTAAGTTGTTCAGGGCTGATTTCTTGTCCTGTGATAAAAAGCCTTCTGTTTTGTCCGCCAAACCTTTCAGGGGAGCATTTGCAAGCCTTTGGCATCATTTTTGAGTGAATTGTAGAAAGTCAGATTTTTGCTGAAATTGTGACCCCGGGGCTTAGGGATTTTTTCAAAAAATCTTTTTCTGCAGGTTAAGTTGTTGAGGGCTGATTTCTTGTCCTGTGATAAAAAGCCTTCTGTTTCGACCGCCAAACCTTTCAGGGGAGCTTTTGCAAGCCTTTGGCATCATTTTTGAGTGAATTGGAGAAAGTCAGATTTTTGCTGAAATTGTGACCCCGGGGCTTAGGGATTTTTTCAAAAAAACCTTTTTCCGGCGGTTAAGTTGTTGAGGGCTGATTTCTTGTCCTGTGATAAAAAGCCTTCTGTTTCGACCGCCAAACCTTTCAGGGGAGCATTTGAAAGCCTTTGGCATCATTTTTGAGTGAATTGCCAAAAGTCAGATTTTTGCTGAAATTGTTACCCCGGGGCTTAGGGATTTTTTCAAAAAATCTTTTTCTGCAGGTTAAGTTGTTGAGGGCTGATTTCTTGTCCTGTGATAAAAAGCCTTCTGTTTCGACCGCCAAACCTTTCAGGGGAGCATTTGCAAGCTTTTGGCATCATTTTTGAGTGAATTGGAGAAAGTCTGATTTTTGCTGAAATTGTGACCCCGGGGCTTAGGGATTTTTTCAAAAAATCTTTTTCTGCAGGTTAAGTTGTTGAGGGCTGATTTCTTGTCCTGTGATAAAAAGCCTTCTGTTTCGACCGCCAAACCTTTCAGGGGAGCATTTGCAAGCTTTTGGCATCATTTTTGAGTGAATTGGAGAAAGTCAGATTTTTGCTGAAATTGTGACCCCGGGGCTTAGGGATTTTTTCAAAAAAATCTTTTTCTGCAGGTGAAGTTGTTGAGGGCTGATTTCTAGTCCTGTGATAAAAAGCCTTCTGTTTTGACCGCCAAACCTTTCAGGGGAGCATTTGCAAGCCTTTGGCATCATTTTTGAGTGAATTGCCAAAAGTCAGATTTTTGCTGAAATTGTGACCCCGGGGCTTAGGGATTTTTTCAAAAAAATCTTTTTACGGCGGTTAAGTTGTTCAGGGCTGATTTCTTGTCCTGTGATAAAAAGCCTTCTGTTTTGTCCGCCAAACCTTTCAGGGGAGCATTTGCAAGCGTTTGGCATCATTTTGGAGTGAATTGGAGAAAGTCAGATTTTTGCTGAAATTGTGACCCCGGGGCTTAGGGATTTTTTCAAAAAAACCTTTTTCCGGCGGTTAAGTTGTTGAGGGCTGATTTCTTGTCCTGTGATATAAAGCCTTCTGTTTTGACCGCCAAACCTTTCAGGGGAGCATTTGCAAGCCTTTGGCATCATTTTTGAGTGAATTGCCAAAAGTCAGATTTTTGCTGAAATTGTGACCCCGGGGCTTAGGGATTTTTTCAAAAAATCTTTTTCTGCAGGTTAAGTTGTTGAGGGCTGATTTCTTCTCCTGAGATAAAAAGCCTTCTGTTTCGACCGCCAAACCTTTCAGGGGAGCATTTGCAAGCCTTTGGCATCATTTTTGAGTGAATTGGAGAAAGTCAGATTTTTGCTGAAATTGTGACCCCGGGGCTTATGGATTTTTTCAAAAAAACCTTTTTCCGGCGGTTAAGTTGTTGAGGGCTGATTTCTTGTCCTGTGATAAAAAGCCTTCTGTTTCGACCGCCAAACCTTTCAGGGGAGCATTTGCAAGCTTTTGGCATCATTTTTGAGTGAATTGGAGAAAGTCTGATTTTTGCTGAAATTGTGAGCCCGGGGCTTAGGGATTTTTTCAAAAAATCTTTTTCTGCAGGTTAAGTTGTTGAGGGCTGATTTCTTGTCCTGTGATAAAAAGCCTTCTGTTTCGACCGCCAAACCTTTCAGGGGAGCATTTGCAAGCTTTTGGCATCATTTTTGAGTGAATTGGAGAAAGTCAGATTTTTGCTGAAATTGTGACCCCGGGGCTTAGGGATTTTTTCAAAAAAATCTTTTTCTGCAGGTGAAGTTGTTGAGGGCTGATTTCTAGTCCTGTGATAAAAAGCCTTCTGTTTTGACCGCCAAACCTTTCAGGGGAGCATTTGCAAGCCTTTGGCATCATTTTTGAGTGAATTGCCAAAAGTCAGATTTTTGCTGAAATTGTGACCCCGGGGCTTAGGGATTTTTTCAAAAAAATCTTTTTACGGCGGTTAAGTTGTTCAGGGCTGATTTCTTGTCCTGTGATAAAAAGCCTTCTGTTTTGTCCGCCAAACCTTTCAGGGGAGCATTTGCAAGCGTTTGGCATCATTTTGGAGTGAATTGGAGAAAGTCAGATTTTTGCTGAAATTGTGACCCCGGGGCTTAGGGATTTTTTCAAAAAAACCTTTTTCCGGCGGTTAAGTTGTTGAGGGCTGATTTCTAGTCCTGTGATAAAAAGCCTTCTGTTTTGACCGCCAAACCTTTCAGGGGAGCATTTGCAAGCCTTTGGCATCATTTTTGAGTGAATTGCCAAAAGTCAGATTTTTGCTGAAATTGTGACCCCGGGGCTTAGGGATTTTTTCAAAAAAATCTTTTTACGGCGGTTAAGTTGTTCAGGGCTGATTTCTTGTCCTGTGATAAAAAGCCTTCTGTTTTGTCCGCCAAACCTTTCAGGGGAGCATTTGCAAGCGTTTGGCATCATTTTGGAGTGAATTGGAGAAAGTCAGATTTTTGCTGAAATTGTGACCCCGGGGCTTAGGGATTTTTTCAAAAAAACCTTTTTCCGGCGGTTAAGTTGTTGAGGGCTGATTTCTTGTCCTGTGATATAAAGCCTTCTGTTTTGACCGCCAAACCTTTCAGGGGAGCATTTGCAAGCCTTTGGCATCATTTTTGAGTGAATTGCCAAAAGTCAGATTTTTGCTGAAATTGTGACCCCGGGGCTTAGGGATTTTTTCAAAAAATCTTTTTCTGCAGGTTAAGTTGTTGAGGGCTGATTTCTTCTCCTGAGATAAAAAGCCTTCTGTTTCGACCGCCAAACCTTTCAGGGGAGCATTTGCAAGCCTTTGGCATCATTTTTGAGTGAATTGGAGAAAGTCAGATTTTTGCTGAAATTGTGACCCCGGGGCTTATGGATTTTTTCAAAAAAACCTTTTTCCGGCGGTTAAGTTGTTGAGGGCTGATTTCTTGTCCTGTGATAAAAAGCCTTCTGTTTCGACCGCCAAACCTTTCAGGGGAGCATTTGCAAGCCTTTGGCATCATTTTTGAGTGAATTGCTAAAAGTCAGATTTTTGCTGAAATTGTGACCCCGGGGCTTAGGGATTTTTTCAAAAAATCTTTTTCTGCAGGTTAAGTTGTTGAGGGCTGATTTCTTGTCCTGTGATAAAAAGCCTTCTGTTTTGACCGCCAAACCTTTCAGGGGAGCATTTGCAAGCGTTTGGCATCATTTTTGACTGAATTGGAGAAAGTCAGATTTTTGCTGAAATTGTGACCCCGGGGCTTAGGGATTTTTTCAAAAAATCTTTTTCTGCAGGTTAAGTTATTGAGGGCTGATTTCTTGTCCTGTGATAAAAAGCCTTCTGTTTCGACCGCCAAACCTTTCAGGGGAGCATTTGCAAGCCTTTGGCATCATTTTTGAGTGAATTGGAGAAAGTCAGATTTTTGCAGAAATTGTGACCCCGGGGCTTAGGGATTTTTTCAAAAAAACCTTTTTCCGGCGGTTAAGTTGTTGAGGGCTGATTTCTTGTCCTGTGATAAAAAGCCTTCTGTTTCGACCGCCAAACCTTTCAGGGGAGCATTTGAAAGCCTTTGGCATCATTTTTGAGTGAATTGCCAAAAGTCAGATTTTTGCTGAAATTGTGACCCTGGGGCTTAGGGATTTTTTCAAAAAAATCTTTTTACGGCGGTTAAGTTGTTCAGGGCTGATTTCTTGTCCTGTGATAAAAAGCCTTCTGTTTCGACCGCCAAACCTTTCAGGGGAGCATTTGCAAGCTTTTGGCATCATTTTTGAGTGAATTGGAGAAAGTCAGATTTTTGCTGAAATTGTGACCCCGGGGCTTAGGGATTTTTTCAAAAAAATCTTTTTCTGCAGGTGAAGTTGTTGAGGGCTGATTTCTTGTCCTGTGATAAAAAGCATTCTGTTTTGACCGCCAAACCTTTCAGGGGAGCATTTGCAAGGCTTTGGCATCATTTTTGAGTGAATTGCTAAAAGTCAGATTTTTGCTGAAATTGTGACCCCGAGGCTTAGGGATTTTTTCAAAAAAACCTTTTTCCGGCGGTTAAGTTGTTGAGGGCTGATTTCTTGTCCTGTGATAAAAAGCCTTCCGTTTCGACCGCCAAACCTTTCAGGGGAGCATTTGAAAGCCTTTGGCATCATTTTTGAGTGAATTGCCAAAAGTCAGATTTTTGCTGAAATTGTGACCCCGGGGCTTAGGGATTTTTTCAAAAAAACCTTTTTACGGCGGTTAAGTTGTTCAGGGCTGATTTCTTGTCCTGTGATAAAAAGCCTTCTGTTTTGTCCGCCAAACCTTTCAGGGGAGCATTTGCAAGCGTTTGGCATCATTTTTGAGTGAATTGGAGAAAGTCAGATTTTTGCTGAAATTGTGACCCCGGGGCTTAGGGATTTTTTCAAAAAATCTTTTTCTGCAGGTTAAGTTGTTGAGGGCTGATTTCTTGTCCTGTGATAAAAAGCCTTCTGTTTCGACCGCCAAACCTTTCAGGGGAGCATTTGCAAGCTTTTGGCATCATTTTTGAGTGAATTGGAGAAAGTCAGATTTTTGCTGAAATTGTGACCCCGGGGCTTAGGGATTTTTTCAAAAAAATCTTTTTCTGCAGGTTAAGTTGTTGAGGGCTGATTTCTTGTCCTGTGATAAAAAGCCTTCTGTTTTGACCGCCAAACCTTTCAGGGGAGCATTTGCAAGCGTTTGGCATCATTTTTGAGTGAATTGGAGACAGTCAGATTTTTGCTGAAATTGTGACCCCGGGGCTTAGGGATTTTTTCAAAAAATCTTTTTCTGCAGGTTAAGTTGTTGAGGGCTGATTTCTTGTCCTGTGATAAAAAGCCTTCTGTTTCGACCGCCAAACCTTTCAGGGGAGCTTTTGCAAGCCTTTGGCATCATTTTTGAGTGAATTGGAGAAAGTCAGATTTTTGCTGAAATTGTGACCCCGGGGCTTAGGGATTTTTTCAAAAAAACCTTTTTCCGGCGGTTAAGTTGTTGAGGGCTGATTTCTTGTCCTGTGATAAAAAGCCTTCTGTTTCGACCGCCAAACCTTTCAGGGGAGCATTTGAAAGCCTTTGGCATCATTTTTGAGTGTATTGCCAAAAGTCAGATTTTTGCTGAAATTGTGACCCCGGGGCTTAGGGATTTTTTCAAAAAAATCTTTTTACGGCGGTTAAGTTGTTGAGGGCTGATTTCTTGTCCTGTGATAAAAAGCCTTCTGTTTTGTCCGCCAAACCTTTCAGGGGAGCATTTGCAAGCCTTTGGCATCATTTTTGAGTGAATTGGAGAAAGTCAGATTTTTGCTGAAATTGTGACCCCGGGGCTTAGGGATTTTTTCAAAAAATCTTTTTCTGCAGGTTAAGTTGTTGAGGGCTGATTTCTTGTCCTGTGATAAAAAGCCTTCTGTTTCGACCGCCAAACCTTTCAGGGGAGCATTTGCAAGCTTTTGGCATCATTTTTGAGTGAATTGGAGAAAGTCAGATTTTTGCTGAAATTGTGACCCCGGGGCTTAGGGATTTTTTCAAAAAATCTTTTTCTGCAGGTTAAGTTGTTGAGGGCTGATTTCTTGTCCTGTGATAAAAAGCCTTCTGTTTCGACCGCCAAACCTTTCAGGGGAGCATTTGCAAGCTTTTGGCATCATTTTTGAGTGAATTGGAGAAAGTCAGATTTTTGCTGAAATTGTGACCCCGGGGCTTAGGGATTTTTTCAAAAAAATCTTTTTCTGCAGGTGAAGTTGTTGAGGGATGATTTCTAGTCCTGTGATAAAAAGCCTTCTGTTTTGACCGCCAAACCTTTCAGGGGAGCATTTGCAAGCCTTTGGCATCATTTTGAGTGAATTGCCAAAAGTCAGATTTTTGCTGAAATTGTGACCCCGGGGCTTAGGGATTTTTTCAAAAAATCTTTTTACGGCGGTTAAGTTGTTCAGGGCTGATTTCTTGTCCTGTGATAAAAAGCCTTCTGTTTTGTCCGCCAAACCTTTCAGGGGAGCATTTGCAAGCGTTTGGCATCATTTTGGAGTGAATTGCCAAAAGTCAGATTTTTGCTGAAATTGTGACCCCGGGGCTTAGGGATTTTTTCAAAAAAACCTTTTTCCGGCGGTTAAGTTGTTGAGGGCTGATTTCTTGTCCTGTGATATAAAGCCTTCTGTTTTGACCGCCAAACCTTTCAGGGGAGCATTTGCAAGCGTTTGGCATCATTTTTGAGTGAATTGCCAAAAGTCAGATTTTTGCTGAAATTGTGACCCCGGGGCTTAGGGATTTTTTCAAAAAATCTTTTTCTGCAGGTTAAGTTGTTGAGGGCTGATTTCTTCTCCTGAGATAAAAAGCCTTCTGTTTCGACCGCCAAACCTTTCAGGGGAGCATTTGCAAGCCTTTGGCATCATTTTTGAGTGAATTGGAGAAAGTCAGATTTTTGCTGAAATTGTGACCCCGGGGCTTATGGATTTTTTCAAAAAAACCTTTTTCCGGCGGTTAAGTTGTTGAGGGCTGATTTCTTGTCCTGTGATAAAAAGCCTTCTGTTTCGACCTCCAAACCTTTCAGGGGAGCATTTGCAAGCCTTTGGCATCATTTTTGAGTGAATTGCTAAAAGTCAGATTTTTGCTGAAATTGTGACCCCGGGGCTTAGGGATTTTTTCAAAAAATCTTTTTCTGCAGGTTAAGTTGTTGAGGGCTGATTTCTTGTCCTGTGATAAAAAGCCTTCTGTTTTGACCGCCAAACCTTTCAGGGGAGCATTTGCAAGCGTTTGGCATCATTTTTGACTGAATTGGAGAAAGTCAGATTTTTGCTGAAATTGTGACCCCGGGGCTTAGGGATTTTTTCAAAAATCTTTTTCTGCAGGTTAAGTTATTGAGGGCTGATTTCTTGTCCTGTGATAAAAAGCCTTCTGTTTCGACCGCCAAACCTTTCAGGGGAGCATTTGCAAGCCTTTGGCATCATTTTTGAGTGAATTGGAGAAAGTCAGATTTTTGCAGAAATTGTGACCCCGGGGCTTAGGGATTTTTTCAAAAAAACCTTTTTCCGGCGGTTAAGTTGTTGAGGGCTGATTTCTTGTCCTGTGATAAAAAGCCTTCTGTTTCGACCGCCAAACCTTTCAGGGGAGCATTTGAAAGCCTTTGGCATCATTTTTGAGTGAATTGCCAAAAGTCAGATTTTTGCTGAAATTGTGACCCTGGGGCTTAGGGATTTTTTCAAAAAAATCTTTTTACGGCGGTTAAGTTGTTCAGGGCTGATTTCTTGTCCTGTGATAAAAAGCCTTCTGTTTTGTCCGCCAAACCTTTCAGGGGAGCATTTGCAAGCCTTTGGCATCATTTTTGAGTGAATTGGAGAAAGTCAGATTTTTGCTGAAATTGTGACCCCGGGGCTTAGGGATTTTTTCAAAAAATCTTTTTCTGCAGGTTAAGTTGTTGAGGGCTGATTTCTTGTCCTGTGATATAAAGCCTTCTGTTTTGACCGCCAAACCTTTCAGGGGAGCATTTGCAAGCGTTTGGCATCATTTTTGAGTGAATTGCCAAAAGTCAGATTTTTGCTGAAATTGTGACCCCGGGGCTTAGGGATTTTTTCAAAAAATCTTTTTCTGCAGGTTAAGTTGTTGAGGGCTGATTTCTTGTCCTGTGATAAAAAGCCTTCTGTTTCGACCGCCAAACCTTTCAGGGGAGCATTTGCAAGCTTTTGGCATCATTTTTGAGTGAATTGGAGAAAGTCAGATTTTTGCTGAAATTGTGACCCCGGGGCTTAGGGATTTTTTCAAAAAATCTTTTTCTGCAGGTTAAGTTGTTGAGGGCTGATTTCTTGTCCTGTGATAAAAAGCCTTCTGTTTCGACCGCCAAACCTTTCAGGGGAGCATTTGCAAGCTTTTGGCATCATTTTTGAGTGAATTGGAGAAAGTCAGATTTTTGCTGAAATTGTGACCCCGGGGCTTAGGGATTTTTTCAAAAAAATCTTTTTCTGCAGGTGAAGTTGTTGAGGGATGATTTCTAGTCCTGTGATAAAAAGCCTTCTGTTTTGACCGCCAAACCTTTCAGGGGAGCATTTGCAAGCCTTTGGCATCATTTTTGAGTGAATTGCCAAAAGTCAGATTTTTGCTGAAATTGTGACCCCGGGGCTTAGGGATTTTTTCAAAAAAATCTTTTTACGGCGGTTAAGTTGTTCAGGGCTGATTTCTTGTCCTGTGATAAAAAGCCTTCTGTTTTGTCCGCCAAACCTTTCAGGGGAGCATTTGCAAGCGTTTGGCATCATTTTGGAGTGAATTGCCAAAAGTCAGATTTTTGCTGAAATTGTGACCCCGGGGCTTAGGGATTTTTTCAAAAAAACCTTTTTCCGGCGGTTAAGTTGTTGAGGGCTGATTTCTTGTCCTGTGATATAAAGCCTTCTGTTTTGACCGCCAAACCTTTCAGGGGAGCATTTGCAAGCGTTTGGCATCATTTTTGAGTGAATTGCCAAAAGTCAGATTTTTGCTGAAATTGTGACCCCGGGGCTTAGGGATTTTTTCAAAAAATCTTTTTCTGCAGGTTAAGTTGTTGAGGGCTGATTTCTTCTCCTGAGATAAAAAGCCTTCTGTTTCGACCGCCAAACCTTTCAGGGGAGCATTTGCAAGCCTTTGGCATCATTTTTGAGTGAATTGGAGAAAGTCAGATTTTTGCTGAAATTGTGACCCCGGGGCTTATGGATTTTTTCAAAAAAACCTTTTTCCGGCGGTTAAGTTGTTGAGGGCTGATTTCTTGTCCTGTGATAAAAAGCCTTCTGTTTCGACCTCCAAACCTTTCAGGGGAGCATTTGCAAGCCTTTGGCATCATTTTTGAGTGAATTGCTAAAAGTCAGATTTTTGCTGAAATTGTGACCCCGGGGCTTAGGGATTTTTTCAAAAAATCTTTTTCTGCAGGTTAAGTTGTTGAGGGCTGATTTCTTGTCCTGTGATAAAAAGCCTTCTGTTTTGACCGCCAAACCTTTCAGGGGAGCATTTGCAAGCGTTTGGCATCATTTTTGACTGAATTGGAGAAAGTCAGATTTTTGCTGAAATTGTGACCCCGGGGCTTAGGGATTTTTTCAAAAAATCTTTTTCTGCAGGTTAAGTTATTGAGGGCTGATTTCTTGTCCTGTGATAAAAAGCCTTCTGTTTCGACCGCCAAACCTTTCAGGGGAGCATTTGCAAGCCTTTGGCATCATTTTTGAGTGAATTGGAGAAAGTCAGATTTTTGCAGAAATTGTGACCCCGGGGCTTAGGGATTTTTTCAAAAAAACCTTTTTCCGGCGGTTAAGTTGTTGAGGGCTGATTTCTTGTCCTGTGATAAAAAGCCTTCTGTTTCGACCGCCAAACCTTTCAGGGGAGCATTTGAAAGCCTTTGGCATCATTTTTGAGTGAATTGCCAAAAGTCAGATTTTTGCTGAAATTGTGACCCTGGGGCTTAGGGATTTTTTCAAAAAAATCTTTTTACGGCGGTTAAGTTGTTCAGGGCTGATTTCTTGTCCTGTGATAAAAAGCCTTCTGTTTTGTCCGCCAAACCATTCAGGGGAGCATTTGCAAGCCTTTGGCATCATTTTTGAGTGAATTGGAGAAAGTCAGATTTTTGCTGAAATTGTGACCCCGGGGCTTAGGGATTTTTTCAAAAAATCTTTTTCTGCAGGTTAAGTTGTTGAGGGCTGATTTCTTGTCCTGTGATATAAAGCCTTCTGTTTTGACCGCCAAACCTTTCAGGGGAGCATTTGCAAGCGTTTGGCATCATTTTTGAGTGAATTGCCAAAAGTCAGATTTTTGCTGAAATTGTGACCCCGGGGCTTAGGGATTTTTTCAAAAAATCTTTTTCTGCAGGTTAAGTTGTTGAGGGCTGATTTCTTCTCCTGAGATAAAAAGCCTTCTGTTTCGACCGCCAAACCTTTCAGGGGAGCATTTGCAAGCCTTTGGCATCATTTTTGAGTGAATTGCCAAAAGTCAGATTTTTGCTGAAATTGTGACCCCGGGGCTTAGGGATTTTTTCAAAAAAACCTTTTTACGGCGGTTAAGTTGTTCAGGGCTGATTTCTTGTCCTGTGATAAAAAGCCTTCTGTTTTGTCCGCCAAACCTTTCAGGGGAGCATTTGCAAGCCTTTGGCATCATTTTAGAGTGAATTGGAGAAAGTCAGATTTTTGCTGAAATTGTGACCCCGGGGCTTAGGGATTTTTTCAAAAAATCTTTTTCTGCAGGTTAAGTTGTTGAGGGCTGATTTCTTGTCCTGTGATAAAAAGCCTTCTGTTTCGACCGCCAAACCTTTCAGGGGAGCATTTGCAAGCTTTTGGCATCATTTTTGAGTGAATTGGAGAAAGTCAGATTTTTGCTGAAATTGTGACCCCGGGGCTTAGGGATTTTTTCAAAAAAATCTTTTTCTGCAGGTTAAGTTGTTGAGGGCTGATTTCTTGTCCTGTGATAAAAAGCCTTCTGTTTTGACCGCCAAACCTTTCAGGGGAGCATTTGCAAGCGTTTGGCATCATTTTTGAGTGAATTGGAGAAAGTCAGATTTTTGCTGAAATTGTGACCCCGGGGCTTAGGGATTTTTTCAAAAAATCTTTTTCTGCAGGTTAAGTTGTTGAGGGCTGATTTCTTGTCCTGTGATAAAAAGCCTTCTGTTTTGACCGCCAAACCTTTCAGGGGAGCATTTGCAAGCGTTTGGCATCATTTTTGAGTGAATTGGAGAAAGTCAGATTTTTGCTGAAATTGTGACCCCGGGGCTTAGGGATTTTTTCAAAAAATCTTTTTCTGCAGGTTAAGTTGTTGAGGGCTGATTTCTTGTCCTGTGATAAAAAGCCTTCTGTTTTGACCGCCAAACCTTTCAGGGGAGCATTTGCAAGCGTTTGGCGTCATTTTTGAGTGAGTTGGAGAAAGTCACATTTTGGCTGAAATTGTGACCCCGGGGCTTAGGGATTTTTTCGAAAAATCTTTTTCTGCAGGTTAAGTTGTTGAGGGCTGATTTCTTGTCCTGTGATAAAAGGCCTTCTGTTTTGACCGCCAAACCTTTCAGGGGAGCATTTGCAAGCGTTTGGCATCATTTTTGAGTGAATTGGAGAAAGTCAGATTTTTGCTGAAATTGTGACCCCGGGGCTTAGGGATTTTTTCAAAAAATCTTTTTCTGCAGGTTAAGTTGTTGAGGGCTGATTTCTTGTCCTGTGATAAAAAGCCTTCTGTTTCGACCGCCAAACCTTTCAGGGGAGCATTTGCAAGCTTTTGGCATCATTTTTGAGTGAATTGGAGAAAGTCAGATTTTTGCTGAAATTGTGACCCCGGGGCTTAGGGATTTTTTCAAAAAAATCTTTTTCTGCAGGTGAAGTTGTTGAGGGCTGATTTCTAGTCCTGTGATAAAAAGCCTTCTGTTTTGACCGCCAAACCTTTCAGGGGAGCATTTGCAAACCTTTGGCATCATTTTTGAGTGAATTGGAGAAAGTCAGATTTTTGCTGAAATTGTGACCCCGGGGCTTAGGGATTTTTTCAAAAAAATCTTTTTACGGCGGTTAAGTTGTTCAGGGCTGATTTCTTGTCCTGTGATAAAAAGCCTTCTGTTTTGTCCGCCAAACCTTTCAGGGGAGCATTTGCAAGCGTTTGGCATCATTTTGGAGTGAATTGGAGGAAGTCAGATTTTTGCTGAAATTGTGACCCCGGGGCTTAGGGATTTTTTCAAAAAAACCTTTTTCCGGCGGTTAAGTTGTTGAGGGCTGATTTCTTGTCCTGTGATATAAAGCCTTCTGTTTTGACCGCCAAACCTTTCAGGGGAGCATTTGCAAGCCTTTGGCATCATTTTTGAGTGAATTGGAGAAAGTCAGATTTTTGCTGAAATTGTGACCCCGGGGCTTAGGGATTTTTTCAAAAAAACCTTTTTCCGGCGGTTAAGTTGTTGAGGGCTGATTTCTTGTCCTGTGATAAAAAGCCTTCTGTTTCGACCGCCAAACCTTTCAGGGGAGCATTTGAAAGCCTTTGGCATCATTTTTGAGTGAATTGCCAAAAGTCAGATTTTTGCTGAAATTGTGACCCCGGGGCTTAGGGATTTTTTCAAAAAAATCTTTTTACGGCGGTTAAGTTGTTCAGGGCTGATTTCTTGTCCTGTGATAAAAAGCCTTCTGTTTTGTCCGCCAAACCTTTCAGGGGAGCATTTGCAAGCCTTTGGCATCATTTTTGAGTGAATTGGAGAAAGTCAGATTTTTGCTGAAATTGTGACCCCGGGGCTTAGGGATTTTATCAAAAAATCTTTTCCTGCAGGTTAAGTTGTTGAGGGCTGATTTCTTGTCCTGTGATAAAAAGCCTTCTGTTTCGACCGCCAAACCTTTCAGGGGAGCATTTGCAAGCCTTTGGCATCATTTTTGAGTAAATTGGAGAAAGTCAGATTTTTGCTGAAATTGTGACCCCGGGGCTTAGGGATTTTTTCAAAAAATCTTTTTCTGCAGGTTAAGTTGTTGAGGGCTGATTTCTTGTCCTGTGATAAAAAGCCTTCTGTTTCGACCGCCAAACCTTTCAGGGGAGCATTTGCAAGCTTTTGGCATCATTTTTGAGTGAATTGGAGAAAGTCAGATTTTTGCTGAAATTGTGACCCCGGGGCTTAGGGATTTTTTCAAAAAAATCTTTTTCTGCAGGTGAAGTTGTTGAGGGCTGATTTCTAGTCCTGTGATAAAAAGCCTTCTGTTTTGTCCGCCAAACCTTTCAGGGGAGCATTTGCAAGCGTTTGGCATCATTTTTGAGTGAATTGCTAAAAGTCAGATTTTTGCTGAAATTGTGACCCCGGGGCTTAGGGATTTTTTCAAAAAATCTTTTTCTGCAGGTTAAGTTGTTGAGGGCTGATTTCTTGTCCTGTGATAAAAAGCCTTCTGTTTCGACCGCCAGACCTTTCAGGGGAGCATTTGCAAGTCTTTGTCATCATTTTTGAGTGAATTGGAGAAAGTCAGATTTTTGTTGAAATTGTGACCCCGGGGCTTAGGGATTTTATCAAAAAATCTTTTTCTGCAGGTTAAGTTGTTGAGGGCTGATTTCTTGTCCTGTGATAAAAAGCCTTCTGTTTTGTCCGCCAAACCTTTCAGGGGAGCATTTGCAAGCCTTTGGCATCATTTTTGAGTAAATTGGAGAAAGTCAGATTTTTGCTGAAATTGTGACCCCGGGGCTTAGGGATTTTTTCAAAAAATCTTTTTCTGCAGGTTAAGTTGTTGAGGGCTGATTTCTTGTCCTGTGATAAAAAGCCTTCTGTTTCGACCGCCAAACCTTTCAGGGGAGCATTTGCAAGCTTTTGGCATCATTTTTGAGTGAATTGGAGAAAGTCAGATTTTTGCTGAAATTGTGACCCCGGGGCTTAGGGATTTTTTCAAAAAAATCTTTTTCTGCAGGTTAAGTTGTTGAGGGCTGATTTCTAGTCCTGTGATAAAAAGCCTTCTGTTTTGACCGCCAAACCTTTCAGGGGAGCATTTGCAAGCGTTTGGCATCATTTTTGAGTGAATTGCCAAAAGTCAGATTTTTGCTGAAATTGTGACCCCGGGGCTTAGGGATTTCTTCAAAAAAATCTTTTTCTGCAGGTTAAGTTGTTGAGGGCTGATTTCTAGTCCTGTGATAAAAAGCCTTCTGTTTTGACCGCCAAACCTTTCAGGGGAGCATTTGCAAGCGTTTGGCATCATTTTTGAGTGAATTGCCAAAAGTCAGATTTTTGCTGAAATTGTGACCCCGGGGCTTAGGGATTTTTTCAAAAAATCTTTTTCTGCAGGTTAAGTTGTTGAGGGCTTATTTCTTGTCCTGTGATAAAAAGCCTTCTGTTTCGACCGCCAAACCTTTCAGGGGAGCATTTGCAAGCTTTTGGCATCATTTTTGAGTGAATTGGAGAAAGTCAGATTTTTGCTGAAATTGTGACCCCGGGGCTTAGGGATTTTTTCAAAAAAATCTTTTTCTGCAGGTGAAGTTGTTGAGGGCTGATTTCTAGTCCTGTGATAAAAAGCCTTCTGTTTTGACCGCCAAACCTTTCAGGGGAGCATTTGCAAGCCTTTGGCATCATTTTTGAGTGAATTGCTAAAAGTCAGATTTTTGCTGAAATTGTGACCCCGGGGCTTAGGGATTTTTTCAAAAAATCTTTTTCTGCAGGTTAAGTTGTTGAGGGCTGATATCTTGTCCTGTGATAAAAAGCCTTCTGTTTCGACCGCCAAACCTTTCAGGGGAGCATTTGCAAGTCTTTGGCATCATTTTTGAGTGAATTGGAGAAAGTCAGATTTTTGTTGAAATTGTGACCCCGGGGCTTAGGGATTTTTTCAAAAAATCTTTTTCTGCAGGTTAAGTTGTTGAGGGCTGATTTCTTGTCCTGTGATAAAAAGCCTTCTGTTTCGACCGCCAAACCTTTCAGGGGAGCATTTGCAAGCCTTTGGCATCATTTTTGAGTGAATTGGAGAAAGTCAGATTTTTGCTGAAATTGTGACCCCGGGGCTTAGGGATTTTTTCAAAAAAACCTTTTTCCGGCGGTTAAGTTGTTGAGGGCTGATTTCTTGTCCTGTGATAAAAAGCCTTCTGTTTTGACCGCCAAACCTTTCAGGGGAGCATTTGAAAGCCTTTGGCATCATTTTTGAGTGAATTGCCAAAAGTCAGATTTTTGCTGAAATTGTGACCCCGGGGCTTAGGGATTTTTTCAAAAAATCTTTTTCTGCAGGTTAAGTTGTTGAGGGCTGATTTCTTGTCCTATGATAAAAAGCCTTCTGTTTTGTCCGCCAAACCTTTCAGGGGAGCATTTGCAAGCTTTTGGTATCATTTTTGAGTGAATTGGAGAAAGTCAGATTTTTGCTGAAATTGTGACCCCGGGGCTTAGGGATTTTTTCAAAAAAAACTTTTTCTGCAGGTGAAGTTGTTGAGGGCTGATTTCTAGTCCTGTGATAAAAAGCCTTCTGTTTTGACCGCCAAACCTTTCAGGGGAGCATTTGCAAGCCTTTGGCATCATTTTTGAGTGAATTGCTAAAAGTCAGATTTTTGCTGAAATTGTGACCCCGGGGCTTAGGGATTTTTTCAAAAAATCTTTTTCTGCAGGTTAAGTTGTTGAGGGCTGATTTCTTGTCCTGTGATAAAAAGCCTTCTGTTTCGACCGCCAAACCTTTCAGGGGAGCATTTGCAAGCGTTTGGCATCATTTTTGAGTGAATTGGAGAAAGTCAGATTTTTGCTGAAATTGTGACCCCGGGGCTTAGGGATTTTTTCAAAAAAATCTTTTTCCGGCGGTTAAGTTATTGAGGGCTGATTTCTAGTCCTGTGATAAAAAGCCTTCTGTTTTGACCGCCAAACCTTTCAGGGGAGCATTTGCAAGCCTTTGGCATCATTTTTGAGTGAATTGGAGAAAGTCAGATTTTTGCTGAAATTGTGACCCCGGGGCTTAGGGATTTTTTCAAAAAAAACCTTTTTCCGGCGGTTAAGTTGTTGAGGGCTGATTTCTTGTCCTGTGATAAAAAGCCTTCTGTTTTGACCGTCAAACCTTTCAGTGGAGCATTTGCAAGCGTTTGGCATCATTTTTGAGTGAATTGGAGAAAGTCAGATTTTTGCTGAAATTGTGACCCCGGGGCTTAGGGATTTTTTCAAAATAATCTTTTTACGGCGGTTAAGTTGTTCAGGGCTGATTTCTTGTCCTGTGATAAAAAGCCTTCTGTTTTGTCCGCCAAACCTTTCAGGGGAGCATTTGCAAGCCTTTGGCATCATTTTTGAGTAAATTGGAGAAAGTCAGATTTTTGCTGAAATTGTGACCCCGGGGCTTAGGGATTTTTTCAAAAAAATCTTTTTCTGCAGGTGAAGTTGTTGAGGGCTGATTTCTAGTCCTGTGATAAAAAGCCTTCTGTTTTGACCGCCAAACCTTTCAGGGGAGCATTTGCAAGCCTTTGGCATCATTTTTGAGTGAATTGGAGAAAGTCAGATTTTTGCTGAAATTGTGACCCCGGGGCTTAGGGATTTTTTCAAAAAAAACCTTTTTCCGGCGGTTAAGTTATTGAGGGCTGATTTCTTGTCCTGTGATAAAAAGCCTTCTGTATCGACCGCCAAACCTTTCAGGGGAGCATTTGCAAGCTTTTGGCATCATTTTTGAGTGAATTGGAGAAAGTCAGATTTTTGCTGAAATTGTGACCCCGGGGCTTAGGGATTTTTTCAAAAAATCTTTTTCTGCAGGTTAAGTTGTTGAGGGCTTATTTCTTGTCCTGTGATAAAAAGCCTTCTGTTTCGACCGCCAAAGCTTTCAGGGGAGCATTTGCAAGCTTTTGGCATCATTTTTGAGTGAATTGGAGAAAGTCAGATTTTTGCTGAAATTGTGACCCCGGGGCTTAGGGATTTTTTCAAAAAATCTTTTTCTGCAGGTTAAGTTGTTGAGGGCTTATTTCTTGTCCTGTGATAAAAAGCCTTCTGTTTCGACCGCCAAACCTTTCAGGGGAGCATTTGCAAGCTTTTGGCATTATTTTTGAGAGAATTGCCAAAAGTCAGATTTTTGCTGAAATTGTGACCCCGGGGCTTAGGGATTTTTTCAAAAAATCTTTTTCTGCAGGTTAAGTTGTTGAGGGCTGATTTCTTGTCCTGTGATAAAAAGCCTTCTGTTTCGACCGCCAAACCTTTCAGGGGAGCATTTGCAAGCCTTTGGCATCATTTTTGAGTGAATTGGAGAAAGTCAGATTTTTGCTGAAATTGTGACCCCGGGGCTTAGGGATTTTTTTAAAAAAACCTTTTTCCGGCGGTTAAGTTGTTGAGGGCTGATTTCTTGTCCTGTGATAAAAAGCCTTCTGTTTCGACCGCCAAACCTTTCAGGGGAGCATTTGCAAGCCTTTGGCATCATTTTTGAGTGAATTGGAGAAAGTCAGATTTTTGCTGAAATTGTGACCCCGGGGCTTAGGGATTTTTTCAAAAAATCTTTTTCTGCAGGTTAAGTTGTTGAGGGCTGATTTCTTGTCATATGATAAAAAGCCTTCTGTTTTGTCCGCCAAACCTTTCAGGGGAGCATTTGCAAGCTTTTGGCATCATTTTTGAGTGAATTGGAGAAAGTCAGATTTTTGCTGAAATTGTGACCCCGGGGCTTAGGGATTTTTTCAAAAAAACCTTTTTCCGGCGGTTAAGTTATTGAGGGCTGATTTCTTGTCCTGTGATAAAAAGCCTTCTGTTTTGACCGCCAAACCTTTCAGGGGAGCATTTGCAAGCGTTTGGCATCATTTTTGAGTGAATTGCCAAAAGTCAGATTTTTGCTGAAATTGTGACCCCGGGGCTTAGGGATTTTTTCAAAAAATCTTTTTCTGCAGGTTAAGTTGTTGAGGGCTTATTTCTTGTCCTGTGATAAAAAGCCTTCTGTTTCGACCGCCAAACCTTTCAGGGGAGCATTTGCAAGCTTTTGGCATCATTTTTGAGTGAATTGGAGAAAGTCAGATTTTTGCTGAAATTGTGACCCCGGGGCTTAGGGATTTTTTCAAAAAAATCTTTTTCTGCAGGTGAAGTTTTTGAGGGCTGATTTCTAGTCCTGTGATAAAAAGCCTTCTGTTTTGACCGCCAAACCTTTCAGGGGAGCATTTGCAAGCCTTTGGCATCATTTTTGAGTGAATTGCTAAAAGTCAGATTTTGCTGAAATTGTGACCCCGGGGCTTAGGGATTTTTTCAAAAAATCTTTTTCTGCAGGTTAAGTTGTTGAGGGCTGATTTCTTGTCCTGTGATAAAAAGCCTTCTGTTTCGACCGCCAAACCTTTCAGGGGAGCATTTGCAAGTCTTTGGCATCATTTTTGAGTGAATTGGAGAAAGTCAGATTTTTGTTGAAATTGTGACCCCGGGGCTTAGGGATTTTTTCAAAAAATCTTTTTCTGCAGGTTAAGTTGTTGAGGGCTGATTTCTTGTCCTGTGATAAAAAGCCTTCTGTTTCGACCGCCAAACCTTTCAGGGGAGCATTTGCAAGCCTTTGGCATCATTTTTGAGTGAATTGGAGAAAGTCAGATTTTTGCTGAAATTGTGACCCCGGGGCTTAGGGATTTTTTCAAAAAAACCTTTTTCCGGCGGTTAAGTTATTGAGGGCTGATTTCTTGTCCTGTGATAAAAAGCCTTCTGTTTTGACCGCCAAACCTTTCAGGGGAGCATTTGCAAGCGTTTGGCATCATTTTTGAGTGAATTGCCAAAAGTCAGATTTTTGCTGAAATTGTGACCCCGGGGCTTAGGGATTTTTTCAAAAAATCTTTTTCTGCAGGTTAAGTTGTTGAGGGCTGATTTCTTGTCCTGTGATAAAAAGCCTTCTGTTTCGACCGCCAAACCTTTCAGGGGAGCATTTGCAAGTCTTTGGCATCATTTTTGAGTGAATTGGAGAAAGTCAGATTTTTGTTGAAATTGTGACCCCGGGGCTTAGGGATTTTTTCAAAAAATCTTTTTCTGCAGGTTAAGTTGTTGAGGGCTGATTTCTTGTCCTGTGATAAAAAGCCTTCTGTTTCGACCGCCAAACCTTTCAGGGGAGCATTTGCAAGCCTTTGGCATCATTTTTGAGTGAATTGGAGAAAGTCAGATTTTTGCTGAAATTGTGACCCCGGGGCTTAGGGATTTTTTCAAAAAAACCTTTTTCCGGCGGTTAAGTTGTTGAGGGCTGATTTCTTGTCCTGTGATAAAAAGCCTTCTGTTTCGACCGCCAAACCTTTCAGGGGAGCATTTGCAAGCGTTTGGCATCATTTTTGAGTGAATTGCCAAAAGTCAGATTTTTGCTGAAATTGTGACCCCGGGGCTTAGGGATTTTTTCAAAAAATCTTTTTCTGCAGGTTAAGTTGTTGAGGGCTTATTTCTTGTCCTGTGATAAAAAGCCTTCTGTTTCGACCGCCAAACCTTTCAGGGGAGCATTTGCAAGCTTTTGGCATCATTTTTGAGTGAATTGGAGAAAGTCAGATTTTTGCTGAAATTGTGACCCCGGGGCTTAGGGATTTTTTCAAAAAAATCTTTTTCTGCAGGTGAAGTTTTTGAGGGCTGATTTCTAGTCCTGTGATAAAAAGCCTTCTGTTTTGACCGCCAAACCTTTCAGGGGAGCATTTGCAAGCCTTTGGCATCATTTTTGAGTGAATTGCTAAAAGTCAGATTTTTGCTGAAATTGTGACCCCGGGGCTTAGGGATTTTTTCAAAAAATCTTTTTCTGCAGGTTAAGTTGTTGAGGGCTGATTTCTTGTCCTGTGATAAAAAGCCTTCTGTTTCGACCGCCAAACCTTTCAGGGGAGCATTTGCAAGTCTTTGGCATCATTTTTGAGTGAATTGGAGAAAGTCAGATTTTTGTTGAAATTGTGACCCCGGGGCTTAGGGATTTTTTCAAAAAATCTTTTTCTGCAGGTTAAGTTGTTGAGGGCTGATTTCTTGTCCTGTGATAAAAAGCCTTCTGTTTCGACCGCCAAACCTTTCAGGGGAGCATTTGCAAGCCTTTGGCATCATTTTTGAGTGAATTGGAGAAAGTCAGATTTTTGCTGAAATTGTGACCCCGGGGCTTAGGGATTTTTGCAAAAAAACCTTTTTCCGGCGGTTAAGTTATTGAGGGCTGATTTCTTGTCCTGTGATAAAAAGCCTTCTGTTTTGACCGCCAAACCTTTCAGGGGAGCATTTGCAAGCGTTTGGCATCATTTTTGAGTGAATTGCCAAAAGTCAGATTTTTGCTGAAATTGTGACCCCGGGGCTTAGGGATTTTTTCAAAAAATCTTTTTCTGCAGGTTAAGTTGTTGAGGGCTGATTTCTTGTCCTGTGATAAAAAGCCTTCTGTTTCGACCGCCAAACCTTTCAGGGGAGCATTTGCAAGTCTTTGGCATCATTTTTGAGTGAATTGGAGAAAGTCAGATTTTTGTTGAAATTGTGACCCCGGGGCTTAGGGATTTTTTCAAAAAATCTTTTTCTGCAGGTTAAGTTGTTGAGGGCTGATTTCTTGTCCTGTGATAAAAAGCCTTCTGTTTCGACCGCCAAACCTTTCAGGGGAGCATTTGCAAGCCTTTGGCATCATTTTTGAGTGAATTGGAGAAAGTCAGATTTTTGCTGAAATTGTGACCCCGGGGCTTAGGGATTTTTTCAAAAAAACCTTTTTCCGGCGGTTAAGTTGTTGAGGGCTGATTTCTTGTCCTGTGATAAAAAGCCTTCTGTTTCGACCGCCAAACCTTTCAGGGGAGCATTTGCAAGCCTTTGGCATCATTTTTGAGTGAATTGGAGAAAGTCAGATTTTTGCTGAAATTGTGACCCCGGGGCTTAGGGATTTTTTCAAAAAAACCTTTTTCCGGCGGTTAAGTTGTTGAGGGCTGATTTCTTGTCCTGTGATAAAAAGCCTTCTGTTTTGACCGCCAAACCTTTCAGGGGAGCATTTGAAAGCCTTTCGCATCATTTATGAGTGAACTGCCAAAAGTCAGATTTTTGCTGAAATTGTGACCCCGGGGCTTAGGGATTTTTTCAAAAAATCTTTTTCTGCAGGTTAAGTTGTTGAGGGCTGATTTCTTGTCATATGATAAAAAGCCTTCTGTTTTGTCCGCCAAACCTTTCAGGGGAGCATTTGCAAGCTTTTGGCATCATTTTTGAGTGAATTGGAGAAAGTCAGATTTTTGCTGAAATTGTGACCCCGGGGCTTAGGGATTTTTTCAAAAAAACCTTTTTCCGGCGGTTAAGTTATTGAGGGCTGATTTCTTGTCCTGTGATAAAAAGCCTTCTGTTTTGACCGCCAAACCTTTCAGGGGACCATTTGCAAGCGTTTGGCATCATTTTTGAGTGAATTGCCAAAAGTCAGATTTTTGCTGAAATTGTGACCCCGGGGCTTAGGGATTTTTTCAAAAAATCTTTTTCTGCAGGTTAAGTTGTTGAGGGCTTATTTCTTGTCCTGTGATAAAAAGCCTTCTGTTTCGACCGCCAAACCTTTCAGGGGAGCATTTGCAAGCTTTTGGCATCATTTTTGAGTGAATTGGAGAAAGTCAGATTTTTGCTGAAATTGTGACCCCGGGGCTTAGGGATTTTTTCAAAAAAATCTTTTTCTGCAGGTGAAGTTGTTGAGGGCTGATTTCTAGTCCTGTGATAAAAAGCCTTCTGTTTTGACCGCCAAACCTTTCAGGGGAGCATTTGCAAGCCTTTGGCATCATTTTTGAGTGAATTGCTAAAAGTCAGATTTTTGCTGAAATTGTTACCCCGGGGCTTAGGGATTTTTTCAAAAAATCTTTTTCTGCAGGTTAAGTTGTTCAGGGCTGATTTCTTGTCCTGTGATAAAAAGCCTTCTGTTTCGACCGCCAAACCTTTCAGGGGAGCATTTGCAAGTCTGTGGCATCATTTTTGAGTGAATTGGAGAAAGTCAGATTTTTGTTGAAATTGTGACCCCGGGGCTTAGGGATTTTTTCAAAAAATCTTTTTCTGCAGGTTAAGTTGTTGAGGGCTGATTTCTTGTCCTGTGATAAAAAGCCTTCTGTTTCGACCGCCAAACCTTTCAGGGGAGCATTTGCAAGCCTTTGGCATCATTTTTGAGTGAATTGGAGAAAGTCAGATTTTTGCTGAAATTGTGACCCCGGGGCTTAGGGATTTTTTCAAAAAAACCTTTTTCCGGCGGTTAAGTTATTGAGGGCTGATTTCTTGTCCTGTGATAAAAAGCCTTCTGTTTTGACCGCCAAACCTTTCAGGGGAGCATTTGCAAGCGTTTGGCATCATTTTTGAGTGAATTGCCAAAAGTCAGATTTTTGCTGAAATTGTGACCCCGGGGCTTAGGGATTTTTTCAAAAAATCTTTTTCTGCAGGTTAAGTTGTTGAGGGCTGATTTCTTGTCCTGTGATAAAAAGCCTTCTGTTTCGACCGCCAAACCTTTCAGGGGAGCATTTGCAAGCGTTTGGCATCATTTTTGAGTGAATTGGAGAAAGTCAGATTTTTGCTGAAATTGTGACCCCGGGGCTTAGGGATTTTTTCAAAAAATCTTTTTCTGCAGGTTAAGTTGTTGAGGGCTGATTTCTTGTCCTGTGATAAAAAGCCTTCTGTTTCGACCGCCAAACCTTTCAGGGGAGCATTTGCAAGCGTTTGGCATCATTTTTGAGTGAATTGGAGAAAGTCAGATTTTTGCTGAAATTGTGACCCCGGGGCTTAGGGATTTTTTCAAAAAATCTTTTTCTGCAGGTTAAGTTGTTGAGGGCTGATTTCTTGTCCTGTGATAAAAAGCCTTCTGTTTCGACCGCCAAACCTTTCAGGGGAGCATTTGCAAGCGTTTGGCATCATTTTTGAGTGAATTGGAGAAAGTCAGATTTTTGCTGAAATTGTGACCCCGGGGCTTAGGGATTTTTTCAAAAAATCTTTTTCTGCAGGTTAAGTTGTTGAGGGCTGATTTCTTGTCCTGTGATAAAAAGCCTTCTGTTTTGACCGCCAAACCTTTCAGGGGAGCATTTGCAAGCGTTTGGCATCATTTTTGAGTGAATTGCCAAAAGTCAGATTTTTGCTGAAATTGTGACCCCGGGGCTTAGGGATTTTTTCAAAAAATCTTTTTCTGCAGGTTAAGTTGTTGAGGGCTGATTTCTTGTCCTGTGATAAAAAGCCTTCTGTTTTGACCGCCAAACCTTTCAGGGGAGCATTTGCAAGCGTTTGGCATCATTTTTGAGTGAATTGGAGAAAGTCAGATTTTTGCTGAAATTGTGACCCCGGGGCTTAGGGATTTTTTCAAAAAATCTTTTTCTGCAGGTTAAGTTGTTGAGGGCTGATTTCTTGTCCTGTGATAAAAAGCCTTCTGTTTTGACCGCCAAACCTTTCAGGGGAGCATTTGCAAGCGTTTGGCATCATTTTTGAGTGAATTGGAGAAAGTCAGATTTTTGCTGAAATTGTGACCCCGGGGCTTAGGGATTTTTTCAAAAAAACCTTTTCCCGGCGGTTAAGTTGTTGAGGGCTGATTTCTTGTCCTGTGATAAAAAGCCTTCTGTTTCAAACGCCAAACCTTTCAGGGGAGCATTTGCAAGCGTTTGGCATCATTTTTGAGTGAATTGCCAAAAGTCAGATTTTTGCTGAAATTGTGACCCCGGGGCTTAGGGATTTTTTCAAAAAATCTTTTTCTGCAGGTTAAGTTGTTGAGGGTTGATTTCTTGTCCTGTGATAAAAAGCCTTCTGTTTCGACCGCCAAACCTTTCAGGGGACCATTTGCAAGCCTTTGGCATCATTTTTGAGTGAATTGGAGAAAGTCAGATTTTTGCTGAAATTGTGACCCCGGGGCTTAGGGATTTTTTCAAAAAATCTTTTTCTGCAGGTTAAGTTGTTGAGGGCTGATTTCTTGTCCTGTGATAAAAAGCCTTCTGTTTCGACCGCCAAACCTTTCAGGGGAGCATTTGCAAGCGTTTGCCATCATTTTTGAGTGAATTGCCAAAAGTCAGATTTTTGCTGAAATTGTGACTCCGGGGCTTAGGGATTTTTTCAAAAAAATCTTTTTCTGCAGGTTAAGTTGTTGAGGGCTGATTTCTTGTCCTGTGATAAAAAGCCTTCTGTTTTGACCGCCAAACCTTTCAGGGGAGCATTTGCAAGCGTTTGGCATCATTTTTGAGTGAATTGCCAAAAGTCAGATTTTTGCTGAAATTGTGACCCCGGGGCTTAGGGTTTTTTTCAAAAAAATCTTTTTCTGCAGGTTAAGTTGTTGAGGGCTGATTTCTTGTCCTGTGATAAAAAGCCTTCTGTTTTGACCGCCAAACCTTTCAGGGGAGCATTTGCAAGCGTTTGGCATCATTTTTGAGTGAATTGGAGAAAGTCAGATTTTTGCTGAAATTGTGACCCCGGGGCTTAGGGATTTTTTCAAAAAATCTTTTTCTGCAGGTTAAGTTATTGAGGGCTGATTTCTTGTCCTGTGATAAAAAGCCTTCTGTTTTGACCGCCAAACCTTTCAGGGGAGCATTTGCAAGCGTTTGGCATCATTTTTGAGTGAATTGCCAAAAGTCAGATTTTTGCTGAAATTGTGACCCCGGGGCTTAGGGATTTTTTCAAAAAATCTTTTTCTGCAGGTTAAGTTGTTGAGGGCTGATTTCTTGTCCTGTGATAAAAAGCCTTCTGTTTCGACCGCCAAACCTTTCAGGGGAGCATTTGCAAGCGTTTGGCATCATTTTTGAGTGAATTGGAGAAAGTCAGATTTTTGCTGAAATTGTGACCCCGGGGCTTAGGGATTTTTTCAAAAAATCTTTTTCTGCAGGTTAAGTTGTTGAGGGCTGATTTCTTGTCCTGTGATAAAAAGCCTTCTGTTTTGACCGCCAAACCTTTCAGGGGAGCATTTGCAAGCGTTTGGCATCATTTTTGAGTGAATTGGAGAAAGTCAGATTTTTGCTGAAATTGTGACCCCGGGGCTTAGGGATTTTTTCAAAAAAACCTTTTCCCGGCGGTTAAGTTGTTGAGGGCTGATTTCTTGTCCTGTGATAAAAAGCCTTCTGTTTCAAACGCCAAACCTTTCAGGGGAGCATTTGCAAACGTTTGGCATCATTTTTGAGTGAATTGCCAAAAGTCAGATTTTTGCTGAAATTGTGACCCCGGGGCTTAGGGATTTTTTCAAAAAATCTTTTTCTGCAGGTTAAGTTGTTGAGGGTTGATTTCTTGTCCTGTGATAAAAAGCCTTCTGTTTCGACCGCCAAACCTTTCAGGGGACCATTTGCAAGCCTTTGGCATCATTTTTGAGTGAATTGGAGAAAGTCAGATTTTTGCTGAAATTGTGACCCCGGGGCTTAGGGATTTTTTCAAAAAATCTTTTTCTGCAGGTTAAGTTGTTGAGGGCTGATTTCTTGTCCTGTGATAAAAAGCCTTCTGTTTCGACCGCCAAACCTTTCAGGGGAGCATTTGCAAGCGTTTGGCATCATTTTTGAGTGAATTGCCAAAAGTCAGATTTTTGCTGAAATTGTGACTCCGGGGCTTAGGGATTTTTTCAAAAAAATCTTTTTCTGCAGGTTAAGTTGTTGAGGGCTGATTTCTTGTCCTGTGATAAAAAGCCTTCTGTTTTGACCGCCAAACCTTTCAGGGGAGCATTTGCAAGCGTTTGGCATCATTTTTGAGTGAATTGGAGAAAGTCAGATTTTTGCTGAAATTGTGACCCCGGGGCTTAGGGATTTTTTCAAAAAATCTTTTTCTGCCGGTTAAGTTGTTGAGGGCTGATTTCTTGTCCTGTGATAAAAAGCCTTCTGTTTCGACCGCCAAACCTTTCAGGGGATCATTTGCAAGCGTTTGGCATCATTTTTGAGTGAATTGGAGAAAGTCAGATTTTTGCTGAAATTGTGACCCCGGGGCTTAGGGATTTTTTCAAAAAAAATCTTTTTCTGCAGGTTAAGTTGTTGAGGGCTGATTTCTTGTCCTGTGATAAAAAGCCTTCTGTTTTGACCGCCAAACCTTTCAGGGGAGCATTTGCAAGCGTTTGGCATCATTTTTGAGTGAATTGGAGAAAGTCAGATTTTTGCTGAAATTGTGACTCCGGGGCTTAGGGATTTTTTCAAAAAATCTTTTTCTGCAGGTTAAGTTATTGAGGGCTGATTTCTTGTCCTGTGATAAAAAGCCTTCTGTTTTGACCGCCAAACCTTTCAGGGGAGCATTTGCAAGCGTTTGGCATCATTTTTGAGTGAATTGCCAAAAGTCAGATTTTTGCTGAAATTGTGACCCCGGGGCTTAGGGATTTTTTCAAAAAATCTTTTTCTGCAGGTTAAGTTGTTGAGGGCTGATTTCTTGTCCTGTGATAAAAAGCCTTCTGTTTCGACCGCCAAACCTTTCAGGGGAGCATTTGCAAGCGTTTGGCATCATTTTTGAGTGAATTGGAGAAAGTCAGATTTTTGCTGAAATTGTGACCCCGGGGCTTAGGGATTTTTTCAAAAATCTTTTTCTGCAGGTTAAGTTGTTGAGGGCTGATTTCTTGTCCTGTGATAAAAAGCCTTCTGTTTTGACCGCCAAACCTTTCAGGGGAGCATTTGCAAGCGTTTGGCATCATTTTTGAGTGAATTGCCAAAAGTCAGATTTTTGCTGAAATTGTGACCCCGGGGCTTAGGGATTTTTTCAAAAAATCTTTTTCTGCAGGTTAAGCTGTTGAGGGTTGATTTCTTGTCCTGTGATAAAAAGCCTTCTGTTTCGACCGCCAAACCTTTCAGGGGACCATTTGCAAGCCTTTGGCATCATTTTTGAGTGAATTGGAGAAAGTCAGATTTTTGCTGAAATTGTGACCCCGGGGCTTAGGGATTTTTTCAAAAAATCTTTTTCTGCAGGTTAAGTTGTTGAGGGCTGATTTCTTGTCCTGTGATAAAAAGCCTTCTGTTTCGACCGCCAAACCTTTCAGGGGAGCATTTGCAAGCGTTTGGCATCATTTTTGAGTGAATTGCCAAAAGTCAGATTTTTGCTGAAATTGTGACTCCGGGGCTTAGGGATTTTTTCAAAAAAATCTTTTTCTGCAGGTTAAGTTGTTGAGGGCTGATTTCTTGTCCTGTGATAAAAAGGCTTCTGTTTTGACCGCCAAACCTTTCAGGGGAGCATTTGCAAGCGTTTGGCATCATTTTTGAGTGAATTGCCAAAAGTCAGATTTTTGCTGAAATTGTGACCCCGGGGCTTAGGGATTTTTTCAAAAAATCTTTTTCTGCCGGTTAAGTTGTTGAGGGCTGATTTCTTGTCCTGTGATAAAAGGCCTTCTGTTTCGACCGCCAAACCTTTCAGGGGATCATTTGCAAGCGTTTGGCATCATTTTTGAGTGAATTGGAGAAAGTCAGATTTTTGCTGAAATTGTGACCCCGGGGCTTAGGGTTTTTTTCAAAAAAATCTTTTTCTGCAGGTTAAGTTGTTGAGGGCTGATTTCTTGTCCTGTGATAAAAAGCCTTCTGTTTTGACCGCCAAACCTTTCAGGGGAGCATTTGCAAGCGTTTGGCATCATTTTTGAGTGAATTGCCAAAAGTCAGATTTTTGCTGAAATTGTGACCCCGGGGCTTAGGGATTTTTTCAAAAAAATCTTTTTCTGCAGGTTAAGTTGTTGAGGGTTGATTTCTTGTCCTGTGATAAAAAGCCTTCTGTTTCGACCGCCAAACCTTTCAGGGGACCATTTGCAAGCCTTTGGCATCATTTTTGAGTGAATTGGAGAAAGTCAGATTTTTGCTGAAATTGTGACCCCGGGGCTTAGGGATTTTTTCAAAAAATCTTTTTCTGCAGGTTAAGTTGTTGAGGGCTGATTTCTTGTCCTGTGATAAAAAGCCTTCTGTTTCGACCGCCAAACCTTTCAGGGGAGCATTTGCAAGCGTTTGGCATCATTTTTGAGTGAATTGCCAAAAGTCAGATTTTTGCTGAAATTGTGACTCCGGGGCTTAGGGATTTTTTCAAAAAAATCTTTTTCTGCAGGTTAAGTTGTTGAGGGCTGATTTCTTGTCCTGTGATAAAAAGCCTTCTGTTTTGACCGCCAAACCTTTCAGGGGAGCATTTGCAAGCGTTTGGCATCATTTTTGAGTGAATTGGAGAAAGTCAGATTTTTGCTGAAATTGTGACCCCGGGGCTTAGGGATTTTTTCAAAAAATCTTTTTCTGCCGGTTAAGTTGTTGAGGGCTGATTTCTTGTCCTGTGATAAAAAGCCTTCTGTTTCGACCGCCAAACCTTTCAGGGGATCATTTGCAAGCGTTTGGCATCATTTTTGAGTGAATTGGAGAAAGTCAGATTTTTGCTGAAATTGTGACCCCGGGGCTTAGGGATTTTTTCAAAAAAATCTTTTTCTGCAGGTTAAGTTGTTGAGGGCTGATTTCTTGTCCTGTGATAAAAAGCCTTCTGTTTTGACCGCCAAACCTTTCAGGGGAGCATTTGCAAGCGTTTGGCATCATTTTTGAGTGAATTGGAGAAAGTCAGATTTTTGCTGAAATTGTGACCCCGGGGCTTAGGGATTTTTTCAAAAAATCTTTTTCTGCAGGTTAAGTTATTGAGGGCTGATTTCTTGTCCTGTGATAAAAAGCCTTCTGTTTTGACCGCCAAACCTTTCAGGGGAGCATTTGCAAGCGTTTGGCATCATTTTTGAGTGAATTGCCAAAAGTCAGATTTTTGCTGAAATTGTGACCCCGGGGCTTAGGGATTTTTTCAAAAAATCTTTTTCTGCAGGTTAAGTTGTTGAGGGCTGATTTCTTGTCCTGTGATAAAAAGCCTTCTGTTTCGACCGCCAAACCTTTCAGGGGAGCATTTGCAAGCGTTTGGCATCATTTTTGAGTGAATTGGAGAAAGTCAGATTTTTGCTGAAATTGTGACCCCGGGGCTTAGGGATTTTTTCAAAAAATCTTTTTCTGCAGGTTAAGTTGTTGAGGGCTGATTTCTTGTCCTGTGATAAAAAGCCTTCTGTTTTGACCGCCAAACCTTTAAGGGCGCATTTGCAAGCGTTTGGCATCATTTTTGAGTGAATTGGAGAAAGTCAGATTTTTGCTGAAATTGTGACCCCGGGGCTTAGGGATTTTTTCAAAAAAACCTTTTCCCGGCGGTTAAGTTGTTGAGGGCTGATTTCTTGTCCTGTGATAAAAAGCCTTCTGTTTCAAACGCCAAACCTTTCAGGGGAGCATTTGCAAACGTTTGGCATCATTTTTGAGTGAATTGCCAAAAGTCAGATTTTTGCTGAAATTGTGACCCCGGGGCTTAGGGATTTTTTCAAAAAATCTTTTTCTGCAGGTTAAGCTGTTGAGGGTTGATTTCTTGTCCTGTGATAAAAAGCCTTCTGTTTCGACCGCCAAACCTTTCAGGGGACCATTTGCAAGCCTTTGGCATCATTTTTGAGTGAATTGGAGAAAGTCAGATTTTTGCTGAAATTGTGACCCCGGGGCTTAGGGATTTTTTCAAAAAATCTTTTTCTGCAGGTTAAGTTGTTGAGGGCTGATTTCTTGTCCTGTGATAAAAAGCCTTCTGTTTCGACCGCCAAACCTTTCAGGGGAGCATTTGCAAGCGTTTGGCATCATTTTTGAGTGAATTGCCAAAAGTCAGATTTTTGCTGAAATTGTGACTCCGGGGCTTAGGGATTTTTTCAAAAAAATCTTTTTCTGCAGGTTAAGTTGTTGAGGGCTGATTTCTTGTCCTGTGATAAAAAGCCTTCTGTTTTGACCGCCAAACCTTTCAGGGGAGCATTTGCAAGCGTTTGGCATCATTTTTGAGTGAATTGCCAAAAGTCAGATTTTTGCTGAAATTGTGACCCCGGGGCTTAGGGATTTTTTCAAAAAATCTTTTTCTGCCGGTTAAGTTGTTGAGGGCTGATTTCTTGTCCTGTGATAAAAAGCCTTCTGTTTCGACCGCCAAACCTTTCAGGGGATCATTTGCAAGCGTTTGGCATCATTTTTGAGTGAATTGGAGAAAGTCAGATTTTTGCTGAAATTGTGACCCCGGGGCTTAGGGTTTTTTTCAAAAAAATCTTTTTCTGCAGGTTAAGTTGTTGAGGGCTGATTTCTTGTCCTGTGATAAAAAGCCTTCTGTTTTGACCGCCAAACCTTTCAGGGGAGCATTTGCAAGCGTTTGGCATCATTTTTGAGTGAATTGCCAAAAGTCAGATTTTTGCTGAAATTGTGACCCCGGGGCTTAGGGATTTTTTCAAAAAAATCTTTTTCTGCAGGTTAAGTTGTTGAGGGCTGATTTCTTGTCCTGTGATAAAAAGCCTTCTGTTTCGACCGCCAAACCTTTCAGGGGAGCATTTGCAAGCGTTTGGCATCATTTTTGAGTGAATTGGAGAAAGTCAGATTTTTGCTGAAATTGTGACCCCGGGGCTTAGGGATTTTTTCAAAAAATCTTTTTCTGCAGGTTAAGTTGTTGAGGGCTGATTTCTTGTCCTGTGATAAAAAGCCTTCTGTTTTGACCGCCAAACCTTTCAGGGGAGCATTTGCAAGCGTTTGGCATCATTTTTGAGTGAATTGCCAAAAGTCAGATTTTTGCTGAAATTGTGACCCCGGGGCTTAGGGATTTTTTCAAAAAATCTTTTTCTGCAGGTTAAGTTGATGAGGGCTGATTTCTTGTCCTGTGATAAAAAGCCTTCTGTTTCGACCGCCAAACCTTTCAGGGGAGCATTTGCAAGCGTTTGGCATCATTTTTGAGTGAATTGGAGAAAGTCAGATTTTTGCTGAAATTGTGACCCCGGGGCTTAGGGATTTTTTCAAAAAAACCTTTTCCCGGCGGTTAAGTTGTTGAGGGCTGATTTCTTGTCCTGTGATAAAAAGCCTTCTGTTTCAAACGCCAAACCTTTCAGGGGAGCATTTGCAAGCGTTTGGCATCATTTTTGAGTGAATTGCCAAAAGTCAGATTTTTGCTGAAATTGTGACCCCGGGGCTTAGGGATTTTTTCAAAAAATCTTTTTCTGCAGGTTAAGTTGTTGAGGTTGATTTCTTGTCCTGTGATAAAAAGCCTTCTGTTTCGACCGCCAAACCTTTCAGGGGACCATTTGCAAGCCTTTGGCATCATTTTTGAGTGAATTGGAGAAAGTCAGATTTTTGCTGAAATTGTGACCCCGGGGCTTAGGGATTTTTTCAAAAAATCTTTTTCTGCAGGTTAAGTTGTTGAGGGCTGATTTCTTGTCCTGTGATAAAAAGCCTTCTGTTTCGACCGCCAAACCTTTCAGGGGAGCATTTGCAAGCGTTTGGCATCATTTTTGAGTGAATTGCCAAAAGTCAGATTTTTGCTGAAATTGTGACTCCGGGGCTTAGGGATTTTTTCAAAAAAATCTTTTTCTGCAGGTTAAGTTGTTGAGGGCTGATTTCTTGTCCTGTGATAAAAAGCCTTCTGTTTTGACCGCCAAACCTTTCAGGGGAGCATTTGCAAGCGTTTGGCATCATTTTTGAGTGAATTGCCAAAAGTCAGATTTTTGCTGAAATTGTGACCCCGGGGCTTAGGGATTTTTTCAAAAAATCTTTTTCTGCCGGTTAAGTTGTTGAGGGCTGATTTCTTGTCCTGTGATAAAAAGCCTTCTGTTTCGACCGCCAAACCTTTCAGGGGAGCATTTGCAAGCGTTTGGCATCATTTTTGAGTGAATTGCCAAAAGTCAGATTTTTGCTGAAATTGTGACCCCGGGGCTTAGGGATTTTTTCAAAAAATCTTTTTCTGCCGGTTAAGTTGTTGAGGGCTGATTTCTTGTCCTGTGATAAAAAGCCTTCTGTTTCGACCGCCAAACCTTTCAGGGGAGCATTTGCAAGCGTTTGGCATCATTTTTGAGTGAATTGGAGAAAGTCAGATTTTTGCTGAAATTGTGACCCCGGGGCTTAGGGTTTTTTTCAAAAAAATCTTTTTCTGCAGGTTAAGTTGTTGAGGGCTGATTTCTTGTCCTGTGATAAAAAGCCTTCTGTTTTGACCGCCAAACCTTTCAGGGGAGCATTTGCAAGCGTTTGGCATCATTTTTGAGTGAATTGGAGAAAGTCAGATTTTTGCTGAAATTGTGACCCCGGGGCTTAGGGATTTTTTCAAAAAAAACCTTTTTCCGGCGCTTAAGTTTTTGAGGGCTGATTTCTTGTCCTGTGATAAAAAGCCTTCTGTTTCGACCGCCAAACCTTTCAGGGGAGCATTTGCAAGCCTTTGGCATCATTTTTGAGTGAATTGCCAAAAGTCAGATTTTTGCTGAAATTGTGACCCCGGGGCTTAGGGAATTTTTCAAAAAATCTTTTTCTGCAGGTTAAGTT
The DNA here is from genome assembly GCF_965153285.1 of Podarcis tiliguerta. Lineage (NCBI taxonomy): Eukaryota > Metazoa > Chordata > Lepidosauria > Squamata > Lacertidae > Podarcis > Podarcis tiliguerta. Next base: position 9,187,425 of record NC_139544.1, read on the forward strand.
GTTGAGGGCTGATTTCTTGTCCTGTGATAAAAAGCCTTCTGTTTCGACCGCCAAACCTTTCAGGGGAGCATTTGCAAGCCTTTGGCATCATTTTTGAGTCAATTGGAGAAAGTCAGATTTTTGCTGAAATTGTGACCCCGGGGCTTAGGGATTTTTTCAAAAAAACCTTTTTCCGGCGGTTAAGTTTTTGAGGGCTGATTTCTTGTCCTGTGATAAAAAGCCTTCTGTTTCGACCGCCAAACCTTTCAGGGGAGCATTTGCAAGCCTTTGGCATCATTTTTGAGTGAATTGCCAAAAGTCAGATTTTTGCTGAAATTGTGACCCCGGGGCTTAGGGAATTTTTCAAAAAATCTTTTTCTGCAGGTTAAGTTGTTGAGGGCTGATTTCTTGTCCTGTGATAAAAAGCCTTCTGTTTCGACCGCCAAACCTTTCAGGGGAGCATTTGCAAGCCTTTGGCATCATTTTTGAGTGAATTGGAGAAAGTCAGATTTTTGCTGAAATTGTGACCCCGGGGTTAGGGATTTTTTCAAAAAAACCTTTTTCCGGCGGTTAAGTTGTTGAGGGCTGATTTCTTGTCCTGTGATAAAAAGCCTTCTGTTTTGACCGCCAAACCTTTCAGGGGAGCATTTGCAAGCGTTTGGCATCATTTTTGCGTGAATTGCCAAAAGTCAGATTTTTGCTGAAATTGTGACCCCGGGGCTTAGGGATTTTTTCAAAAAAATCTTTTTACGGCGGTTAAGTTGTTCAGGGCTGATTTCTTGTCCTGTGATAAAAAGCCTTCTGTTTTGTCCGCCAAACCTTTCAGGGGAGCATTTGCAAGCGTTTGGCATCATTTTTGAGTTAATTGGAGAAAGTCTGATTTTTGCTGAAATTGTGACCCCGGGGCTTAGGGATTTTTTCAAAAAAACCTTTTTCCGGCGGTTAAGTTGTTGAGGGCTGATTTCTTGTTCTGTGATAAAAAGCCTTCTGTTTCAACCGCCAAACCTTTCAGGGGAGCATTTGCAAGCGTTTGGCATTATTTTTGAGAGAATTGCCAAAAGTCAGATTTTTGCTGAAATTGTGACCCCGGGGCTTAGGGATTTTTTCAAAAAATCTTTTTCTGCAGGTTAAGTTGTTGAGGGCGGATTTCTTGTCCTGTGATAAAAAGCCTTCTGTTTCGACCGCCAAACCTTTCAGGGGAGCATTTGCAAGCGTTTGGCATCATTTTTGCGTGAATTGGAGAAAGTAAGATTTTTGCTGAAATTGTGACCCCGGGGCTTGGGGATTTTTTCAAAAAAATCTTTTTCTGCCGGTTAAGTTGTTGAGGGCTGATTTCTTGTCCTGTGATAAAAAGCCTTCTGTTTCGACCGCCAAACCTTTCAGGGGAGCATTGACAAGCGTTTGGCATTATTTTTGAGAGAATTGCCAAAAGTCAGATTTTTGCTGAAATTGTGACCCCGGGGCTTAGGGATTTTTTCAAAAAATCTTTTTCTGCAGGTTAAGTTGTTGAGGGCTGATTTCTTGTCCTGTGATAAAAAGCCTTCTGTTTCGACCGCCAAACCTTTCAGGGGACCATTTGCAAGCCTTTGGCATCATTTTTGAGTGAATTGGAGAAAGTCAGATTTTTGCTGAAATTGTGACCCCGGGGCTTAGGGATTTTTTCAAAAAATCTTTTTCTGCAGGTTAAGTTGTTGAGGGCTGATTTCTTGTCCTGTGATAAAAAGCCTTCTGTTTCGACCGCCAAACCTTTCAGGGGATCATTTGCAAGCGTTTGGCATCATTTTTGAGTGAATTGGAGAAAGTCAGATTTTTGCTGAAATTGTGACCCCGGGGCTTAGGGTTTTTTTCAAAAAAATCTTTTTCTGCAGGTTAAGTTGTTGAGGGCTGATTTCTTGTCCTGTGATAAAAAGCCTTCTGTTTTGACCGCCAAACCTTTCAGGGGAGCATTTGCAAGCGTTTGGCATCATTTTTGAGTGAATTGCCAAAAGTCAGATTTTTGCTGAAATTGTGACCCCGGGGCTTAGGGATTTTTTCAAAAAAATCTTTTTCTGCAGGTTAAGTTGTTGAGGGCTGATTTCTTGTCCTGTGATAAAAAGCCTTCTGTTTCGACCGCCAAACCTTTCAGGGGAGCATTTGCAAGCGTTTGGCATCATTTTTGAGTGAATTGGAGAAAGTCAGATTTTTGCTGAAATTGTGACCCCGGGGCTTAGGGATTTTTTCAAAAAATCTTTTTCTGCAGGTTAAGTTGTTGAGGGCTGATTTCTTGTCCTGTGATAAAAAGCCTTCTGTTTTGACCGCCAAACCTTTCAGGGGAGCATTTGCAAGCGTTTGGCATCATTTTTGAGTGAATTGCCAAAAGTCAGATTTTTGCTGAAATTGTGACCCCGGGGCTTAGGGATTTTTTCAAAAAATCTTTTTCTGCAGGTTAAGTTGTTGAGGGCTGATTTCTTGTCCTGTGATAAAAAGCCTTCTGTTTCGACCGCCAAACCTTTCAGGGGAGCATTTGCAAGCGTTTGGCATCATTTTTGAGTGAATTGGAGAAAGTCAGATTTTTGCTGAAATTGTGACCCCGGGGCTTAGGGATTTTTTCAAAAAAACCTTTTCCCGGCGGTTAAGTTGTTGAGGGCTGATTTCTTGTCCTGTGATAAAAAGCCTTCTGTTTCAAACGCCAAACCTTTCAGGGGAGCATTTGCAAGCGTTTGGCATCATTTTTGAGTGAATTGCCAAAAGTCAGATTTTTGCTGAAATTGTGACCCCGGGGCTTAGGGATTTTTTCAAAAAATCTTTTTCTGCAGGTTAAGTTGTTGAGGGTTGATTTCTTGTCCTGTGATAAAAAGCCTTCTGTTTCGACCGCCAAACCTTTCAGGGGACCATTTGCAAGCCTTTGGCATCATTTTTGAGTGAATTGGAGAAAGTCAGATTTTTGCTGAAATTGTGACCCCGGGGCTTAGGGATTTTTTCAAAAAATCTTTTTCTGCAGGTTAAGTTGTTGAGGGCTGATTTCTTGTCCTGTGATAAAAAGCCTTCTGTTTCGACCGCCAAACCTTTCAGGGGAGCATTTGCAAGCGTTTGGCATCATTTTTGAGTGAATTGCCAAAAGTCAGATTTTTGCTGAAATTGTGACTCCGGGGCTTAGGGATTTTTTCAAAAAAATCTTTTTCTGCAGGTTAAGTTGTTGAGGGCTGATTTCTTGTCCTGTGATAAAAAGCCTTCTGTTTTGACCGCCAAACCTTTCAGGGGAGCATTTGCAAGCGTTTGGCATCATTTTTGAGTGAATTGCCAAAAGTCAGATTTTTGCTGAAATTGTGACCCCGGGGCTTAGGGATTTTTTCAAAAAATCTTTTTCTGCCGGTTAAGTTGTTGAGGGCTGATTTCTTGTCCTGTGATAAAAAGCCTTCTGTTTCGACCGCCAAACCTTTCAGGGGAGCATTTGCAAGCGTTTGGCATCATTTTTGAGTGAATTGCCAAAAGTCAGATTTTTGCTGAAATTGTGACCCCGGGGCTTAGGGATTTTTTCAAAAAATCTTTTTCTGCCGGTTAAGTTGTTGAGGGCTGATTTCTTGTCCTGTGATAAAAAGCCTTCTGTTTCGACCGCCAAACCTTTCAGGGGAGCATTTGCAAGCGTTTGGCATCATTTTTGAGTGAATTGGAGAAAGTCAGATTTTTGCTGAAATTGTGACCCCGGGGCTTAGGGTTTTTTTCAAAAAAATCTTTTTCTGCAGGTTAAGTTGTTGAGGGCTGATTTCTTGTCCTGTGATAAAAAGCCTTCTGTTTTGACCGCCAAACCTTTCAGGGGAGCATTTGCAAGCGTTTGGCATCATTTTTGAGTGAATTGGAGAAAGTCAGATTTTTGCTGAAATTGTGACCCCGGGGCTTAGGGATTTTTTCAAAAAAACCTTTTTCCGGCGCTTAAGTTTTTGAGGGCTGATTTCTTGTCCTGTGATAAAAAGCCTTCTGTTTCGACCGCCAAACCTTTCAGGGGAGCATTTGCAAGCCTTTGGCATCATTTTTGAGTGAATTGCCAAAAGTCAGATTTTTGCTGAAATTGTGACCCCGGGGCTTAGGGAATTTTTCAAAAAATCTTTTTCTGCATGTTAAGTTGTTGAGGGCTGATTTCTTGTCCTGTGATAAAAAGCCTTCTGTTTCGACCGCCAAACCTTTCAGGGGAGCATTTGCAAGCCTTTGGCATCATTTTTGAGTCAATTGGAGAAAGTCAGATTTTTGCTGAAATTGTGACCCCGGGGCTTAGGGATTTTTTCAAAAAAACCTTTTTCCGGCGGTTAAGTTTTTGAGGGCTGATTTCTTGTCCTGTGATAAAAAGCCTTCTGTTTCGACCGCCAAACCTTTCAGGGGAGCATTTGCAAGCCTTTGGCATCATTTTTGAGTGAATTGCCAAAAGTCAGATTTTTGCTGAAATTGTGACCCCGGGGCTTAGGGAATTTTTCAAAAAATCTTTTTCTGCAGGTTAAGTTGTTGAGGGCTGATTTCTTGTCCTGTGATAAAAAGCCTTCTGTTTCGACCGCCAAACCTTTCAGGGGAGCATTTGCAAGCGTTTGGCATCATTTTTGAGTTAATTGGAGAAAGTCTGATTTTTGCTGAAATTGTGACCCCGGGGCTTAGGGATTTTTTCAAAAAAACCTTTTTCCGGCGGTTAAGTTGTTGAGGGCTGATTTCTTGTTCTGTGATAAAAAGCCTTCTGTTTCAACCGCCAAACCTTTCAGGGGAGCATTTGCAAGCGTTTGGCATTATTTTTGAGAGAATTGCCAAAAGTCAGATTTTTGCTGAAATTGTGACCCCGGGGCTTAGGGATTTTTTCAAAAAATCTTTTTCTGCAGGTTAAGTTGTTGAGGGCGGATTTCTTGTCCTGTGATAAAAAGCCTTCTGTTTCGACCGCCAAACCTTTCAGGGGAGCATTTGCAAGCGTTTGGCATCATTTTTGCGTGAATTGGAGAAAGTAAGATTTTTGCTGAAATTGTGACCCCGGGGCTTGGGGATTTTTTCAAAAAAATCTTTTTCTGGCGGGTAAGTTGTTGAGGGCTGATTTCTTGTCCTGTGATAAAAAGCCTTCTGTTTCGACCGCCAAACCTTTCAGGGGAGCATTGACAAGCGTTTGGCATTATTTTTGAGAGAATTGCCAAAAGTCAGATTTTTGCTGAAATTGTGACCCCGGGGCTTAGGGATTTTTTCAAAAAATCTTTTTCTGCAGGTTAAGTTGTTGAGGGCTGATTTCTTGTCCTGTGATAAAAAGCCTTCTGTTTCGACCGCCAAACCTTTCAGGGGAGCATTTGCAAGCGTTTGGCATCATTTTTGCGTGAATTGCCATAAGTCAGATTTTTGCTGAAATTGTGACCACGGGGCTTGGGGATTTTTTCAAAAAAATCTTTTTCTGCCGGTTAAGTTGTTGAGGGCTGATTTCTTGTCCTGTGATAAAAAGCCTTCTGTTTCGACCGCCAAACCTTTCAGGGGAGCATTTGCAAGCGTTTGGCATTATTTTTGAGAGAATTGCCAAAAGTCAGATTTTTGCTGAAATTGTGACCCCGGGGCTTAGGGATTTTTTCAAAAAATCTTTTTCTGCAGGTTAAGTTGTTGAGGGCTGATTTCTTGTCCTGTGATAAAAAGCCTTCTGTTTCGACTGCCAAACCTTTCAGGGGAGCATTTGCAAGCGTTTGGCATCATTTTTGAGTGAATTGGAGAAAGTCAGATTTTTGCTGAAATTGTGACCCCGGGGCTTAGGGATTTTTTCAAAAAAATCTTTTTCTGCAGGTTAAGTTGTTGAGGGCGGATTTCTTGTCCTGTGATAAAAAGCCTTCTGTTTCGACCGCCAAACCTTTCAGGGGAGCATTTGCAAGCGTTTGGCATCATTTTTGCGTGAATTGGAGAAAGTAAGATTATTGCTGAAATTGTGACCCCGGGGCTTGGGGATTTTTTCAAAAAAATCTTTTTCTGCCGGTTAAGTTGTTGAGGGCTGATTTCTTGTCCTGTGATAAAAAGCCTTCTGTTTCGACCGCCAAACCTTTCAGGGGAGCATTTGCAAGCGTTTGGCATCATTTTTGAGTGAATTGGAGAAAGTCACATTTTGGCTGAAATTGTGACCCCGGGGCTTAGGGATTTTTTCAAAAAATCTTTTCCTGCAGGTTAAGTTGTTGAGGGCTGATTTCTTGTCCTGTGATAAAAAGCCTTCTGTTTCAAACGCCAAACCTTTCAGGGGAGCATTTGCAAGCGTTTGGCATCATTTTTGCGTGAATTGCCAAAAGTCAGATTTTTGCTGAAATTGTGACCCCGGGGCTTAGGGATTTTTTCAAAAAAATCTTTTTCTGCCGGTTAAGTTGTTGAGGGCTGATTTCTTGTCCTGTGATAAAAAGCCTTCTGTTTCGACCGCCAAACCTTTCAAGGGAGCATTTGCAAGTGTTTGGCATCATTTTTGCGTGAATTGCCAAAAGTCAGATTTTTGCTGAAATTGTGACCCCGGGCTTAGGGATTTTTTCAAAAAAATCTTTTTCTGCCGGTTAAGTTGTTGAGGGCTGATTTCTTGTCCTGTGATAAAAAGCCTTCTGTTTCGACCGCCAAACCTTTCAGGGGAGCATTTGTAAGCGTTTGGCATCATTTTTGAGTGAATTGGAGAAAGTCAGATTTTTGCTGAAATTGTGACCCCGGGTCTTAGGGATTTTTTCAAAAAAATCTTTTTCTGCAGGTTAAGTTGTTGAGGGCTGATTTCTTGTCCTGTGATAAAAAGCCTTCTGTTTCGACCGCCAAACCTTTCAGGGGAGCATTTGCAAGCGTTTGGCATTATTTTTGAGAGAATTGCCAAAAGTCAGATTTTTGCTTAAATTGTGACCCCGGGGCTTAAAGATTTTTTCAAAAAAATCTTTTTCTGCCGGTTAAGTTGTTGAGGGCTGATTTCTTGTCCTGTGATAAAAAGCCTTCTGTTTCGACCGCCAAACCTTTCAGGGGAGCATTTGCAAGCGTTTGGCATTATTTTTGAGAGAATTGCCAAAAGTCAGATTTTTGCTGAAATTGTGACCCCGGGGCTTAGGGATTTTTTCAAAAAATCTTTTTCTGCAGGTTAAGTTGTTGAGGGCTGATTTCTTGTCCTGTGATAAAAAGCCTTCTGTTTCGACTGCCAAACCTTTCAGGGGAGCATTTGCAAGCGTTTGGCATCATTTTTGAGTGAATTGGAGAAAGTCAGATTTTTGCTGAAATTGTGACCCCGGGGCTTAGGGTTTTTTTCAAAAAAATCTTTTTCTGCAGGTTAAGTTGTTGAGGGCGGATTTCTTGTCCTGTGATAAAAAGCCTTCTGTTTCGACCGCCAAACCTTTCAGGGGAGCATTTGCAAGCGTTTCGCATCATTTTTGCGTGAATTGGAGAAAGTAAGATTATTGCTGAAATTGTGACCCCGGGGCTTAGGGATTTTTTCAAAAAAATCTTTTCCTGCAGGTTAAGTTGTTGAGGGCTGATTTCTTGTCCTGTGATAAAAAGCCTTCTGTTTCGACCGCCAAACCTTTCAGGGGAGCATTTGCAAGCGTTTGGCATCATTTTTGCGTAAATTGCCAAAAGTCAGATTTTTGCTGAAATTGTGACCCCGGGGCTTAGGGATTTTTTCAAAAAAATCTTTTTCTGCCGGTTAAGTTGTTGAGGGCTGATTTCTTGTCCTGTGATAAAAAGCCTTCTGTTTCGACCGCCAAACCTTTCAAGGGAGCATTTGCAAGAGTTTGGCATCATTTTTGCGTGAATTGCCAAAAGTCAGATTTTTGCTGAAATTGTGACCCCGGGGCTTAGGGATTTTTTCAAAAAAATCTTTTTCTGCAGGTTAAGTTGTTGAGGGCTGATTTCTTGTCCTGTGATAAAAAGCCTTCTGTTTCGACCGCCAAACCTTTCAGGGGAGCATTAGTAAGCGTTTGGCATCATTTTTGAGTGAATTGGAGAAAGTCAGATTTTTGCTGAAATTGTGACCCCGGGTCTTAGGGATTTTTTCAAAAAAATCTTTTTCTGCCGGTTAAGTTGTTGAGGGCGGATTTCTTGTCCTGTGATAAAAAGCCTTCTGTTTCGACCGCCAAACCTTTCAGGGGAGCATTTGCAAGCGTTTGGCATCATTTTTGAGTGAATTGCCAAAAGTCAGATTTTGGTGGAAATTGTGACCCCGGGGCTTAGGGATTTTTTCAAAAAATCTTTTTCTGCAGGTTAAGTTGTTGAGGGCTGATTTCTTGTCCTGTGATAAAAAGCCTTCTGTTTTGACCGCCAAACATTTCAGGGGAGCATTTGCAAGCGTTTGGCATCATTTTTGCGTGAATTGGAGAAAGTAAGATTATTGCTGAAATTGTGACCCCGGGGCTTAGGGATTTTTTCAAAAAATCTTTTCCTGCAGGTTAAGTTGTTGAGGGCTGATTTCTTGTCCTGTGATAAAAAGCCTTCTGTTTCGACCGCCAAACCTTTCAGGGGAGCATTTGCAAGCGTTTGGCATCATTTTTGAGTGAATTGGAGAAAGTCAGATTTTTGCTGAAATTGTGACCCTGGGGCTTAGGGATTTTTTCAAAAAAATCTTTTTCTGCCGGTTAAGTTGTTGAGGGCTGATTTCTTGTCCTGTGATAAAAAGCCTTCTGTTTTGACCGCCAAACCTTTCAGGGGAGCATTTGCAAGTGTTTGGCATCATTTTTGAGTGAATTGGAGAAAGTCAGATTTTTGCTGAAATTGTGACCCCGGGGCTTAGGGATTTTTTCAAAAAAAGCTTTTTCCGGCGGTTAAGTTGTTGAGGGCTCATTTCTTGTCCTGTGATAAAAAGCCTTCTGTTTTGACCGCCAAACCTTTCAGGGGAGCATTTGCAAGCGTTTGGCATCATTTTTGAGTGAATTGGAGAAAGTAAGATTATTGCTGAAATTGTGACCCCGGGGCTTAGGGATTTTTTCAAAAAATCTTTTTTTGCAGGTTAAGTTGTTGAGGGCTGATTTCTTGTCCTGTGATAAAAAGCCTTCTGTTTCGACCGCCAAACCTGTCAGGGGAGCATTTGCAAGCGTTTGGCATCATTTTTGAGTGAATTGGAGAAAGTCAGATTTTTGCTGAAATTGTGACCCCGGGGCTTAGGGATTTTTTCAAAAAAACCTTTTTCCGGGGGTTTAGTTGTTGAGGGCTGATTTCTTGTCCTGTGATAAAAAGCCTTCTGTTTCGACCGCCAAACCTTTCAGGGGAGCATTTGCAAGCGTTTGGCATCATTTTTGAGTGAATTGCCAAAAGTCAGATTTTTGCTGAAATTGTGACCCCGGGGCTTAGGCATTTTTTCAAAAAAATCTTTTTCTGCAGGTTAAGTTGTTGAGGGCTGATTTCTTGTCCTGTGATAAAAAGCCTTCTGTTTCGACCGCCAAACCTTTCAGGGTAGCATTTGCACGCGTTTGGCATCATTTTTGAGTGAATTGGAGAAAGTCAGATTTTTGCTGAAATTGTGACCCCGGGGCTTAGGGATTTTTTCAAAAAAATCTTTTTCTGCAGGTTAAGTTGTTGAGTGCTGCTTTCTTGTCCTGTGATAAAAAGCCTTCTGTTTCGACCGCCAAACCTTTCAGGGGAGCATTTGCAAGCGTTTGGCATCATTTTTGAGTGAATTGGAGAAAGTCAGATTTTTGCTGAAATTGTGACCCCGGGGCTTAGGGATTTTTTCAAAAAAATCTTTTTCTGCCGGTTAAGTTGTTGAGGGCTCATTTCTTGTCCTGTGATAAAAAGCCTTCTGTTTTGACCGCCAAACCTTTCAGGGGAGCATTTGCAAGCGTTTGGCATCATTTTTGAGTGAATTGGAGAAAGTTTGCTGAAATTGTGACCCCGGGGCTTAGGGATTTTTTCAAAAAATCTTTTTTTGCAGGTTAAGTTGTTGAGGGCTGATTTCTTGTCCTGTGATAAAAAGCCTTCTGTTTTGACCGCCAAACCTTTCAGGGGAGCATTTGCAAGCGTTTGGCATCATTTTTGAGTGAATTGGAGAAAGTCAGATTTTTGCTGAAATTGTGACCCCGGGGCTTAGGGATTTTTTCAAAAAAATCTTTTTCTGCCGGTTAAGTTGTTGAGGGCTGATTTCTTGTCCTGTGATAAAAAGCCTTCTGTTTCGACCGCCAAACCTTTCAGGGGAGCATTTGCAAGCGTTTGGCATCATTTTTGAGTGAATTGGAGAAAGTCAGATTTTTGCTGAAATTGTGACTCCGGGGCTTAGGGATTTTTTCAAAAAAACCTTTTTCCGGCGGTTAAGTTGTTGAGGGCTGATTTCTTGTCCTGTGATAAAAAGCCTTCTGTTTTGACCGCCAAACCTTTCAGGGGAGCATTTGCAAGCGTTTGGCATCATTTTTGAGTGAATTGGAGAAAGTCAGATTTTTGCTGAAATTGTGACCCCGGGGCTTAGGGATTTTTTCAAAAAATCTTTTTCTGCAGGTTAAGTTGTTGAGGGCTGCTTTCTTGTCCTGTCATAAAAAGACTTCTGTTTTAACCGCCAAACCTTTCAGGGGAGCATTTGCAAGCGTTTGGCATCATTTTTGAGTGAATTGGAGAAAGTCAGATTTTTGCTGAAATTGTGACCCCGGGGCTTAGGGATTTTTTCAAAAAAATCTTTTTCTGCCGGTTAAGTTGTTGAGGGCTGATTTCTTGTCCTGTGATAAAAAGCCTTCTGTTTCGACCGCCAAACCTTTCAGGGGAGCATTTGCAAGCGTTTGGCATCATTTTTGAGTGAATTGCCAAAAGTCAGATTTTTGCTGAAATTGTGACCCCGGGGCTTAGGGATTTTTTCAAAAAATCTTTTTCTACAGGTTAAGTTGTTGAGGGCTGATTTCTTGTCCTGTGATAAAAAGCCTTCTGTTTCGACCGCCAAACCTTTCAGGGGAGCATTTGCAAGCGTTTGGCATCATTTTTGAGTGAATTGGAGAAAGTCAGATTTTTGCTGAAATTGTGACCCTGGGGCTTAGGGATTTTTTCAAAAAAATCTTTTTCTGCCGGTTAAGTTGTTGAGGGCTGATTTCTTGTCCTGTGATAAAAAGCCTTCTGTTTCGACCGCCAAACCTTTCAGGGGAGCATTTGCAAGCGTTTGGCATCATTTTTGAGTGAATTGGAGAAAGTCAGATTTTTGCTGAAATTGTGACTCCGGGGCTTAGGGATTTTTTCAAAAAAACCTTTTTCCGGCGGTTAAGTTGTTGAGGGCTGATTTCTTGTCCTGTGATAAAAAGCCTTCTGTTTCGACCGCCAAACCTGTCAGGGGAGCATTTGCAAGCGTTTGGCATCATTTTTGAGTGAATTGGAGAAAGTCAGATTTTTGCTGAAATTGTGACCCCGGGGCTTAGGGATTTTTTCAAAAAAACCTTTTTCCGGGGGTTTAGTTGTTGAGGGCGGATTTCTTGTCCTGTGATAAAAAGCCTTCTGTTTCGACCGCCAAACCTTTCAGGGGAGCATTTGCAAGCGTTTGGCATCATTTTTGAGTGAATTGCCAAAAGTCAGATTTTTGCTGAAATTGTGACCCCGGGGCTTAGGCATTTTTTCAAAAAAATCTTTTTCTGCCGGTTAAGTTGTTGAGGGCTGATTTCTTGTCCTGTGATAAAAAGCCTTCTGTTTCGACCGCCAAACCTTTCAGGGGAGCATTTGCAAGCGTTTGGCATCATTTTTGAGTGAATTGGAGAAAGTCAGATTTTTGCTGAAATTGTGACCCTGGGGCTTAGGGATTTTTTCAAAAAAATCTTTTTCTGCCGGTTAAGTTGTTGAGGGCTGATTTCTTGTCCTGTGATAAAAAGCCTTCTGTTTTGACCGCCAAACCTTTCAGGGGAGCATTTGCAAGTGTTTGGCATCATTTTTGAGTGAATTGGAGAAAGTCAGATTTTTGCTGAAATTGTGACCCCGGGGCTTAGGGATTTTTTCAAAAAAAGCTTTTTCCGGCGGTTAAGTTGTTGAGGGCTCATTTCTTGTCCTGTGATAAAAAGCCTTCTGTTTTGACCGCCAAACCTTTCAGGGGAGCATTTGCAAGCGTTTGGCATCATTTTTGAGTGAATTGGAGAAAGTAAGATTATTGCTGAAATTGTGACCCCGGGGCTTAGGGATTTTTTCAAAAAATCTTTTTTTGCAGGTTAAGTTGTTGAGGGCTGATTTCTTGTCCTGTGATAAAAAGCCTTCTGTTTCGACCGCCAAACCTGTCAGGGGAGCATTTGCAAGCGTTTGGCATCATTTTTGAGTGAATTGGAGAAAGTCAGATTTTTGCTGAAATTGTGACCCCGGGGCTTAGGGATTTTTTCAAAAAAACCTTTTTCCGGGGGTTTAGTTGTTGAGGGCTGATTTCTTGTCCTGTGATAAAAAGCCTTCTGTTTCGACCGCCAAACCTTTCAGGGGAGCATTTGCAAGCGTTTGGCATCATTTTTGAGTGAATTGCCAAAAGTCAGATTTTTGCTGAAATTGTGACCCCGGGGCTTAGGCATTTTTTCAAAAAAATCTTTTTCTGCAGGTTAAGTTGTTGAGGGCTGATTTCTTGTCCTGTGATAAAAAGCCTTCTGTTTCGACCGCCAAACCTTTCAGGGTAGCATTTGCACGCGTTTGGCATCATTTTTGAGTGAATTGGAGAAAGTCAGATTTTTGCTGAAATTGTGACCCCGGGGCTTAGGGATTTTTTCAAAAAAATCTTTTTCTGCAGGTTAAGTTGTTGAGTGCTGCTTTCTTGTCCTGTGATAAAAAGCCTTCTGTTTCGACCGCCAAACCTTTCAGGGGAGCATTTGCAAGCGTTTGGCATCATTTTTGAGTGAATTGGAGAAAGTCAGATTTTTGCTGAAATTGTGACCCCGGGGCTTAGGGATTTTTTCAAAAAAATCTTTTTCTGCCGGTTAAGTTGTTGAGGGCTCATTTCTTGTCCTGTGATAAAAAGCCTTCTGTTTTGACCGCCAAACCTTTCAGGGGAGCATTTGCAAGCGTTTGGCATCATTTTTGAGTGAATTGGAGAAAGTCAGATTTTTGCTGAAATTGTGACCCCGGGGCTTAGGGATTTTTTCAAAAAATCTTTTTTTGCAGGTTAAGTTGTTGAGGGCTGATTTCTTGTCCTGTGATAAAAAGCCTTCTGTTTTGACCGCCAAACCTTTCAGGGGAGCATTTGCAAGCGTTTGGCATCATTTTTGAGTGAATTGGAGAAAGTCAGATTTTTGCTGAAATTGTGACCCCGGGGCTTAGGGATTTTTTCAAAAAAATCTTTTTCTGCCGGTTAAGTTGTTGAGGGCTGATTTCTTGTCCTGTGATAAAAAGCCTTCTGTTTCGACCGCCAAACCTTTCAGGGGAGCATTTGCAAGCGTTTGGCATCATTTTTGAGTGAATTGGAGAAAGTCAGATTTTTGCTGAAATTGTGACCCCGGGGCTTAGGGATTTTTTCAAAAAAATCTTTTTCTGCCGGTTAAGTTGTTGAGGGCTGATTTCTTGTCCTGTGATAAAAAGCCTTCTGTTTCGACCGCCAAACCTTTCAGGGGAGCATTTGCAAGCGTTTGGCATCATTTTTGAGTGAATTGGAGAAAGTCAGATTTTTGCTGAAATTGTGACCCCGGGGCTTAGGGATTTTTTCAAAAAAATCTTTTTCTGCCGGTTAAGTTGTTGAGGGCTGATTTCTTGTCCTGTGATAAAAAGCCTTCTGTTTTGACCGCCAAACCTTTCAGGGTAGCATTTGCAAGCGTTTGGCATCATTTTTGAGTGAATTGGAGAAAGTCAGATTTTTGCTGAAATTGTGACCCCGGGGCTTAGGGATTTTTTCAAAAAAATCTTTTTCTGCAGGTTAAGTTGTTGAGTGCTGCTTTCTTGTCCTGTGATAAAAAGCCTTCTGTTTCGACCGCCAAACCTTTCAGGGGAGCATTTGCAAGCGTTTGGCATCATTTTTGAGTGAATTGCCAAAAGTCAGATTTTTGCTGAAATTGTGACCCCGGGGCTTAGGGATTTTTTCAAAAAAATCTTTTTCTGCCGGTTAAGTTGTTGAGGGCTGATTTCTTGTCCTGTGATAAAAAGCCTTCTGTTTCGACCGCCAAACCTTTCAGGGGAGCATTTGCAAGCGTTTGGCATCATTTTTGAGTGAATTGGAGAAAGTCAGATTTTTGCTGAAATTGTGACCCCGGGGCTTAGGGATTTTTTCAAAAAATCTTTTTCTGCAGGTTAAGTTGTTGAGGGCTGATTTCTTGTCCTGTGATAAAAAGCCTTCTGTTTCGACCGCCAAACCTTTCAGGGGAGCATTTGCAAGCGTTTGGCATCATTTTTGAGTGAATTGGAGAAAGTCAGATTTTTGCTGAAATTGTGACCCCGGGGCTTAGGGATTTTTTCAAAAAAATCTTTTTCTGCCGGTTAAGTTGTTGAGGGCTGATTTCTTGTCCTGTGATAAAAAGCCTTCTGTTTCGACCGCCAAACATTTCAGGGGAGCATTTGCAAGCGTTTGGCATCATTTTTGAGTGAATTGGAGAAAGTCGGATTTTTGCTGAAATTGTGACCCCGGGGCTTAGGGATTTTTTCAAAAAAACCTTTTTCCGGCGGTTAAGTTGTTGAGGGCTGATTTCTTGTCCTGTGATAAAAAGCCTTCTGTTTTGACCGCCAAACCTTTCAGGGGAGCATTTGCAAGCGTTTGGCATCATTTTTGAGTGAATTGGAGAAAGTCAGATTTTTGCTGAAATTGTGACCCTGGGGCTTAGGGTTTTTTCAAAAAAATCTTTTTCTGCCGGTTAAGTTGTTGAGGGCTGATTTCTTGTCCTGTGATAAAAAGCCTTCTGTTTCGACCGCCAAACCTTTCAGGGGAGCATTTGCAAGCGTTTGGCATCATTTTTGAGTGAATTGCCAAAAGTCAGATTTTTGCTGAAATTGTGACCCCGGGGCTTAGGCATTTTTTCAAAAAAATCTTTTTCTGCCGGTTAAGTTGTTGAGGGCTGATTTCTTGTCCTGTGATAAAAAGCCTTCTGTTTCGACCGCCAAACCTTTCAGGGGAGCATTTGCAAGCGTTTGGCATCATTTTTGAGTGAATTGGAGAAAGTCAGATTTTTGCTGAAATTGTGACCCCGGGGCTTAGGGATTTTTTCAAAAAATCTTTTTCTGCAGGTTAAGTTGTTGAGGGCTGATTTCTTGTCCTGTGATAAAAAGCCTTCTGTTTCGACCGCCAAACCTTTCAGGGGAGCATTTGCAAGCGTTTGGCATCATTTTTGAGTGAATTGGAGAAAGTCAGATTTTTGCTGAAATTGTGACCCCGGGGCTTAGGGATTTTTTCAAAAAAATCTTTTTCTGCAGGTTAAGTTGTTGAGTGCTGCTTTCTTGTCCTGTGATAAAAAGCCTTCTGTTTCGACCGCCAAACCTTTCAGGGGAGCATTTGCAAGCGTTTGGCATCATTTTTGAGTGAATTGCCAAAAGTCAGATTTTTGCTGAAATTGTGACCCCGGGGCTTAGGCATTTTTTCAAAAAAATCTTTTTCTGCCGGTTAAGTTGTTGAGGGCTGATTTCTTGTCCTGTGATAAAAAGCCTTCTGTTTCGACCGCCAAACCTTTCAGGGGAGCATTTGCAAGCGTTTGGCATCATTTTTGAGTGAATTGGAGAAAGTCAGATTTTTGCTGAAATTGTGACCCCGGGGCTTAGGGATTTTTTCAAAAAATCTTTTTCTGCAGGTTAAGTTGTTGAGGGCTGATTTCTTGTCCTGTGATAAAAAGCCTTCTGTTTCGACCGCCAAACCTTTCAGGGGAGCATTTGCAAGCGTTTGGCATCATTTTTGAGTGAATTGGAGAAAGTCAGATTTTTGCTGAAATTGTGACCCCGGGGCTTAGGGATTTTTTCAAAAAAATCTTTTTCTGCCGGTTAAGTTGTTGAGGGCTGATTTCTTGTCCTGTGATAAAAAGCCTTCTGTTTCGACCGCCAAACATTTCAGGGGAGCATTTGCAAGCGTTTGGCATCATTTTTGAGTGAATTGGAGAAAGTCGGATTTTTGCTGAAATTGTGACCCCGGGGCTTAGGGATTTTTTCAAAAAAACCTTTTTCCGGCGGTTAAGTTGTTGAGGGCTGATTTCTTGTCCTGTGATAAAAAGCCTTCTGTTTTGACCGCCAAACCTTTCAGGGGAGCATTTGCAAGCGTTTGGCATCATTTTTGAGTGAATTGGAGAAAGTCAGATTTTTGCTGAAATTGTGACCCTGGGGCTTAGGGTTTTTTCAAAAAAATCTTTTTCTGCCGGTTAAGTTGTTGAGGGCTGATTTCTTGTCCTGTGATAAAAAGCCTTCTGTTTCGACCGCCAAACGTTTCAGGGGAGCATTTGCAAGCCTTTGGCATCATTTTTGAGTGAATTGGAGAAAGTAAGATTTTTGCTGAAATTGTGACCCCGGGGCTTAGGGATTTTTTCAAAAAAATCTTTTTCTGCCGGTTAAGTTGTTGAGGGCTGATTTCTTGTCCTGTGATAAAAAGCCTTCTGTTTCGACCGGCAAACCTTTCAGGGGAGCATTTGCAAGCGTTTGGCATCATTTTTGAGTGAATTGCCAAAAGTCAGATTTTTGCTGAAATTCTGACCCCAGGGCTTAGGGATTTTTTCAAAAAAATCTTTTTCTGCCGGTTAAGTTGTTGAGGGCTGATTTCTTGTCCTGTGATAAAAAGCCTTCTGTTTCGACCGCCAAACCTTTCAGGGGAGCATTTGCAAGCGTTTGGCATCATTTTTGAGTGAATTGGAGAAAGTCACATTTTGGCTGACATTGTGACCCCGGGGCTTAGGGATTTTTTCAAAAAAATCTTTTTCTGCCGGTTAAGTTGTTGAGGGCTGATTTCTTGTCCTGTGATGAAAAGCCTTCTGTTTCGACCGCCAAACGTTTCAGGGGTGCATTTGCAAGCGTTTGGCATCATTTTTGAGTGAATTGGAGAAAGTAAGATTTTTGCTGAAATTGTGACCCTGGGGCTTAGGGATTTTTCCAAAAAAATCTTTTACTGCCGGTTAAGTTGTTGAGGGCTGATTTCTTGTCCTGTGATAAAAAGCCTTCTGTTTTGACCGCCAAACCTTTCAGGGGAGCATTTGCAAGCGTTTGGCATCATTTTTGAGTGAATTGGAGAAAGTCAGATTTTTGCTGAAATTGTGACCCTGGGGCTTAGGGATTTTTCCAAAAAAATCTTTTACTGCCGGTTAAGTTGCTGAGGGCTGAAGGGACCCTGTCCTCAATAGAAAACCTGCACAGGTGGCGCTCTCATTATAAAAACACTCTAAAACTCAAGAAATTCCTATATAGAAAGGAACAATGGGAGGCACTTGACAAAGCGATCAAATTGCGGGACGACAAAAAATTCTGGGAAATCATTGCTCAGGGAGTTTCACCCAAAGGGAATACTATAATCAACAGTATTTCACCCAACTTATGGTACCAACATTTCTCCCGGCTATATACAGCTCCAAACATTGCTAAACCGAGCCAGTTCCCTTCTCTTAAAAATGATCTATTAATGGGTTGGGATCCTGTTACCGAATTAGAATGTTTACAGCTAATTAAAACACTCAAAAATGGCAAAGCTCCTGGTGAAGATATGATTCCTCCTGAGGTGTTTACATTAAATGCCCAGTGGTGGGCTGCTTTCCTGGCCCAATTTTTTACGGTAATAAATGATACATGCAAAATCCCAGAAAACTGGAAACTGAGCCTGGTAGCCCCCATCTATAAGAAGGGAGACCCCCAAGACCCCTCAAACTATCGCCCCATAAGCCTCCTGGACATTGTGTATAAACTTTACACTCGTTACCTGCTAAATAAACTGGTTGACTGGGCTGACCACTCTAACTTGCTTAATCCGGAGCAGGCAGGGTTTAGAAAGGGCCATAGTACAACAGGCCATTGCTTGGTACTACAGACAATGATAGATAAGTATACAAAGGTACACAAGAGCAAACTTTTTGTGGCTTTTGTAGATCTTACATCTGCTTTTGACTCAATCTGTAGGGACAAATTATGGCAAAAACTATACGAGACGGATATTGATAGACGACTTCTTAATATACTTAGAGAGTTACATTCAGACACCACAGTTAAAATCAGAACCGGGATGTCAGGCAACTATACTGACCCACTGCCACTGGGGAAAGGGGTAAAACAGGGTTGTTTGTTAGCGCCGTTCCTCTTTAATTTCTATATAAATGACATTGTTCAACATATGGCAAAGTATAAGTTAGCAGCTCCCGCCCTGGAAGGCAAACATCTGAATATATTGCTATATGCTGATGACATGGCTGTCATGGCACTTACTCGAAGGGGCCTACACAGCATGCTGGAGGGGCTCGCAGCTTATTGTGCCCAAAACTCTCTAAAGATAAATTATGACAAAACAAAAATTGTGGTGTTTACTAGAGCTCGCCAGACATTCAGATGGTCTTTAGATGAACACGTAATCGAACAGAGACTTTCTTTTAAATATCTTGGTATCACTTTCCAAGCCACATCTAGCTGGCTTGCCCACTTCAAGACTGTAGCCCTCCTAACACGTAGGACAATCGGTGCTCTGCTCAGCTTTTTCTATTTGAGGGGAGGGCAATTGGTGATCCCGGCACTAAAAGCTTTTGTAGGAAAAGTGATTCCCCAGATGCTATACGGAGTAGAACTCTGGGGATGGAATCAGAAGCTGCTAGAACGGCTTGAAATTCTTCAAAACTATTATCTCAAGAGGATTCTAGGCCTTCCTCAAGGAACCCCAGCAGCTCTCTTGAGGGTGGAGGTTGGATTACCCTCTGTGTCTGCCAGGGCCCACTTAAGATTCCTACGATTTTACATCAAACTTGCAAATACCACAAACACCTTATTGGCCAAACAAGCCTTTGTATCTCTTCAAAAGAATACCACTTGGCGTCAAAACCTATCTGAGATCCTGGTTAGATACACCCTACCGGAGTTTAACACCCTCAAACTGTGGAGCCCAGACAAAGTTCGGGAATGGATCCTGGAGAGAGACGCTCTGTTAGATATCACAAAAATTCAGAACCCAGGGTCCTCCCACTGGCTTCCCCGACTGAAAACAGTCAAAACCTGTGCCAATTATTTGGCGAATATCACCAATCCCACCCTTCGGAGAGCCTTCACCATGGCCCGTTTTCAAACCATTCCTACGGCCTACCTGACAGGCAGATATGCAAAAATCCCAGCAGAGCAACGTATATGTCTTTGTCATATGAGAACCCAAGAAGATCTCACACATTACATGTTGTATTGTCCCATCTATTCGGCCTTCAGGGATGCGATGTTACAAACTATTCCCAAATCAATAGTTAACTCTGAGGACCAAGTAAAGTTTTTACTGGTGGACGCTGATCCACGGATTTCTCACGTGGTAGCGGTCTTTGTGGTGAAGGCTATGAAAACTAGGGTACGGTTCCTGGACGAAACGGTGAGGTCCCTCCCATTGTTTTCCTAACCTGTTGCTGTATCTTCTTTCCTGAATGGTGGGGGCTTTTGGGTAGTCTCCTTGCTGGGATAGCATGGCATGAATTTTAGCTTACTTTTATAATCTTATTGTTATCTTTTAATAATGTTTTATGGTATTTTGTGTAAAGGCATGGACCTCACAAATTTAATAATAAACTACTACTTGTCCTGTGATAAAAAGCCTTCTGTTTCGACCGCCAAACCTTTCAGGGGAGCATTTGCAAGCGTTTGGCATCATTTTTGAGTGAATTGCCAAAAGTCAGATTTTTGCTGAAATTGTGACCCCGGGGCTTAGGCATTTTTTCAAAAAAATCTTTTTCTGCCGGTTAAGTTGTTGAGGGCTGATTTCTTGTCCTGTGATAAAAAGCCTTCTGTTTCGACCGCCAAACCTTTCAGGGGAGCATTTGCAAGCGTTTGGCATCATTTTTGAGTGAATTGGAGAAAGTCAGATTTTTGCTGAAATTGTGACCCCGGGGCTTAGGGATTTTTTCAAAAAAATCTTTTTCTGCCGGTTAAGTTGTTGAGGGCTGATTTCTTGTCCTGTGATAAAAAGCCTTCTGTTTCGACCGCCAAACCTTTCAGGGGAGCATTTGCAAGCGTTTGGCATCATTTTTGAGTGAATTGGAGAAAGTCAGATTTTTGCTGAAATTGTGACCCCGGGGCTTAGGGATTTTTTCAAAAAAATCTTTTTCTGCCGGTTAAGTTGTTGAGGGCTGATTTCTTGTCCTGTGATAAAAAGCCTTCTGTTTCGACCGCCAAACCTTTCAGGGGAGCATTTGCAAGCGTTTGGCATCATTTTTGAGTGAATTGGAGAAAGTCAGATTTTTGCTGAAATTGTGACCCCGGGGCTTAGGGATTTTTTCAAAAAAATCTTTTTCTGCCGGTTAAGTTGTTGAGGGCTGATTTCTTGTCCTGTGATAAAAAGCCTTCTGTTTCGACCGCCAAACCTTTCAGGGGAGCATTTGCAAGCGTTTGGCATCATTTTTGAGTGAATTGGAGAAAGTCAGATTTTTGCTGAAATTGAGACCCCGGGGGCTTAGGCATTTTTTCAAAAAAATCTTTTTCTGCCGGTTAAGTTGTTGAGGGCTGATTTCTTGTCCTGTGATAAAAAGCCTTCTGTTTCGACCGCCAAACCTGTCAGGGGAGCATTTGCAAGCGTTTGGCATCATTTTTGAGTGAATTGGAGAAAGTCAGATTTTTGCTGAAATTGTGACCCCGGGGCTTAGGGATTTTTTCAAAAAAACCTTTTTCCGGGGGTTTAGTTGTTGAGGGCTGATTTCTTGTCCTGTGATAAAAAGCCTTCTGTTTCGACCGCCAAACGTTTCAGGGGAGCATTTGCAAGCGTTTGGCATCATTTTTGAGTGAATTGGAGAAAGTCAGATTTTTGCTGAAATTGTGACCCTGGGGCTTAGGGATTTTTTCAAAAAAATCTTTTTCTGCAGGTTAAGTTGTTGAGGGCTGATTTCTTGTCCTGTGATAAAAAGCCTTCTGTTTCGACCGCCAAACCTTTCAGGGGAGCATTTGCAAGCGTTTGGCATCATTTTTGAGTGAATTGCCAAAAGTCAGATTTTTGCTGAAATTGTGACCCCGGGGCTTAGGGATTTTTTCAAAAAAATCTTTTTCTACCGGTTAAGTTGTTAAGGGCTGATTTCTTGTCCTGTGATAAAAAGCCTTCTGTTTCGACCGCCAAACCTTTCAGGGGAGCATTTGCAAGTCTTTGGCATCATTTTTGAGTGAATTGGAGAAAGTAAGATTTTTGCTGAAATTGTGACCCCGGGGCTTAGGGATTTTTTAAAAAAATCTTTTTCCGGCAGTTAAGTTGTTGAGGGCTGATATCTTGTCTTGTGATAAAAAGCCTTCTGTTTCGACCGCCAAACCTTTCAGGGGAGCATTTGCAAGCGTTTGGCATCATTTTTGAGTGAATTGCCAAAAGTCAGATTTTTGCTGAAATTGTGACCCCGGGGCTTAGGCATTTTTTCAAAAAAATCTTTTTCTGCCGGTTAAGTTGTTGAGGGCTGATTTCTTGTCCTGTGATAAAAAGCCTTCTGTTTCGACCGCCAAACCTTTCAGGGGAGCATTTGCAAGCGTTTGGCATCATTTTTGAGTGAATTGGAGAAAGTCAGATTTTTGCTGAAATTGTGACCCTGGGGCTTAGGGATTTTTTCAAAAAAATCTTTTTCTGCCGGTTAAGTTGTTGAGGGCTGATTTCTTGTCCTGTGATAAAAAGCCTTCTGTTTTGACCGCCAAACCTTTCAGGGGAGCATTTGCAAGTGTTTGGCATCATTTTTGAGTGAATTGGAGAAAGTCAGATTTTTGCTGAAATTGTGACCCCGGGGCTTAGGGATTTTTTCAAAAAAAGCTTTTTCCGGCGGTTAAGTTGTTGAGGGCTCATTTCTTGTCCTGTGATAAAAAGCCTTCTGTTTCGACCGCCAAACCTTTCAGGGGAGCATTTGCAAGCGTTTGGCATCATTTTTGAGTGAATTGGAGAAAGTCAGATTTTTGCTGAAATTGTGACCCCGGGGCTTAGGGATTTTTTCAAAAAATCTTTTTCTGCAGGTTAAGTTGTTGAGGGCTGATTTCTTGTCCTGTGATAAAAAGCCTTCTGTTTCGACCGCCAAACCTTTCAGGGGAGCATTTGCAAGCGTTTGGCCTCATTTTTGAGTGAATTGCCAAAAGTCAGATTTTTGCTGAAATTGTGACCCCGGGGCTTAGGCATTTTTTCAAAAAAATCTTTTTCTGCCGGTTAAGTTGTTGAGGGCTGATTTCTTGTCCTGTGATAAAAAGCCTTCTGTTTCGACCGCCAAACCTTTCAGGGGAGCATTTGCAAGCGTTTGGCATCATTTTTGAGTGAATTGGAGAAAGTGAGATTTTTGCTGAAATTGTGACCCCGGGGCTTAGGGATTTTTTCAAAAAAATCTTTTTCTGCCGGTTAAGTTGTTGAGGGCTGATTTCTTGTCCTGTGATAAAAAGCCTTCTGTTTTGACCGCCAAACCTTTCAGGGGAGCATTTGCAAGCGTTTGGCATCATTTTTGAGTGAATTGCCAAAAGTCAGATTTTTGCTGAAATTGTGACCCCGGGGCTTAGGGATTTTTTCAAAAAAATCTTTTTCTGCCGGTTAAGTTGTTGAGGGCTGATTTCTTGTCCTGTGATAAAAAGCCTTCTGTTTCGACCGCCAAACCTTTCAGGGGAGCATTTGCAAGCGTTTGGCATCATTTTTGAGTGAATTGGAGAAAGTCGGATTTTTGCTGAAATTGTGACCCCGGGGCTTAGGGATTTTTTCAAAAAAACCTTTTTCCGGCGGTTAAGTTGTTGAGGGCTGATTTCTTGTCCTGTGATAAAAAGCCTTCTGTTTCGACCGCCAAACCTTTCAGGGGAGCATTTGCAAGCGTTTGGCATCATTTTTGAGTGAATTGGAGAAAGTCACATTTTGGCTGAAATTGTGACCCCGGGGCTTAGGGATTTTTTCAAAAAAATCTTTTTCTGCCGGTTAAGTTGTTGAGGGCTGATTTCTTGTCCTGTGATAAAAAGCCTTCTGTTTTGACCGCCAAACCTTTCAGGGGAGCATTTGCAAGCGTTTGGCATCATTTTTGAGTGAATTGCCAAAAGTCAGATTTTTGCTGAAATTGTGACCCCGGGGCTTAGGGATTTTTTCAAAAAAATCTTTTTCTGCCGGTTAAGTTGTTGAGGGCTGATTTCTTGTCCTGTGATAAAAAGCCTTCTGTTTCGACCGCCAAACCTTTCAGGGGAGCATTTGCAAGCGTTTGGCATCATTTTTGAGTGAATTGGAGAAAGTCGGATTTTTGCTGAAATTGTGACCCCGGGGCTTAGGGATTTTTTCAAAAAAACCTTTTTCCGGCGGTTAAGTTGTTGAGGGCTGATTTCTTGTCCTGTGATAAAAAGCCTTCTGTTTTGACCGCCAAACCTTTCAGGGGAGCATTTGCAAGCGTTTGGCATCATTTTTGAGTGAATTGGAGAAAGTCACATTTTGGCTGAAATTGTGACCCCGGGGCTTAGGGATTTTTTCAAAAAAACCTTTTTCCGGCGGTTAAGTTGTTGAGGGCTGATTTCTTGTCCTGTGATAAAAAGCCTTCTGTTTTGACCGCCAAACCTTTCAGGGGAGCATTTGCAAGCGTTTGGCATCATTTTTGAGTGAATTGGAGAAAGTCAGATTTTTGCTGAAATTGTGACCCTGGGGCTTAGGGTTTTATCAAAAAAATCTTTTTCTGCCGGTTAAGTTGTTGAGGGCTGATTTCTTGTCCTGTGATAAAAAGCCTTCTGTTTCGACCGCCAAACCTTTCAGGGGAGCATTTGCAAGCGTTTGGCATCATTTTTGAGTGAATTGCCAAAAGTCAGATTTTTGCTGAAATTGTGACCCCGGGGCTTAGGGATTTTTTCAAAAAAATCTTTTTCTGCCGGTTAAGTTGTTAAGGGCTGATTTCTTGTCCTGTGATAAAAAGCCTTCTGTTTCGACCGCCAAACCTTTCAGGGGAGCATTTGCAAGCGTTTGGCATCATTTTTGAGTGAATTGCCAAAAGTCAGATTTTTGCTGAAATTGTGACCCCGGGGCTTAGGGATTTTTTAAAAAAATCTTTTTCCGGCAGTTAAGTTGTTGAGGGCTGATATCTTGTCCTGTGATAAAAAGCCTTCTGTTTCGACCGCCAAACCTTTCAGGGGAGCATTTGCAAGTCTTTGGCATCATTTTTGAGTGAATTGGAGAAAGTAAGATTTTTGCTGAAATTGTGACCCCGGGGCTTAGGGATTTTTTCAAAAAAATCTTTTTCTGCAGTTTAAGTTGTTGAGGGCTGATTTCTTGTCCTGTGATAAAAAGCCTTCTGTTTCGACAGCCAAACCTTTCAGGGGAGCATTTGCAAGCGTTTGGCATCATTTTTGAGTGAATTGGAGAAAGTCAGATTTTTGCTGAAATTGTGACCCCAGGGCTTAGGGATTTTTTCAAAAAAATCTTTTTCTGCCGGTTAAGTTGTTGAGGGCTGATTTCTTGTCCTGTGATAAAAAGCCTTCTGTTTCGACCGCCAAACCTTTCAGGGGAGCATTTGCAAGTGTTTGGCATCATTTTTGAGTGAATTGGAGAAAGTCAGATTTTTGCTGAAATTGTGACCCCGGGGCTTAGGGATTTTTTCAAAAAAACCTTTTTCCGGCGGTTAAGTTGTTGAGGGCTGATTTCTTGTCCTGTGATAAAAAGCCTTCTGTTTTGACCGCCAAACCTTTCAGGGGAGCATTTGCAAGCGTTTGGCATCATTTTTGAGTGAATTGGAGAAAGTCAGATTTTTGCTGAAATTGTGACCCCGGGGCTTAGGGATTTTTTCAAAAAATCTTTTTATGCAGGTTAAGTTGTTGAGGGCTGATTTCTTGTCCTGTGATAAAAAGCCTTCTGTTTTGACCGCCAAACCTTTCAGGGGAGCATTTGCAAGCGTTTGGCATCATTTTTGAGTGAATTGGAGAAAGGCAGATTTTTGCTGAAATTGTGACCCCGGGGCTTAGGGATTTTTTCAAAAAAATCTTTTTCTGCCGGTTAAGTTGTTGAGGGCTGATTTCTTGTCCTGTGATAAAAAGCCTTCTGTTTCGACCGCCAAACCTTTCAGGGGAGCATTTGCAAGCGTTTGGCATCATTTTTGAGTGAATTGGAGAAAGTCAGATTTTTGCTGAAATTGTGACCCTGGGGCTTAGGGATTTTTTCAAAAAAATCTTTTTCTGCCGGTTAAGTTGCTGAGGGCTGATTTCTTGTCCTGTGATAAAAAGCCTTCTGTTTCGACCGCCAAACCTTTCAGGGGAGCATTTGCAAGTGTTTGGCATCATTTTTGAGTGAATTGGAGAAAGTCAGATTTTTGCTGAAATTGTGACCCCGGGGCTTAGGGATTTTTTCAAAAAAACCTTTTTCCGGCGGTTAAGTTGTTGAGGGCTGATTTCTTGTCCTGTGATAAAAAGCCTTCTGTTTTGACCGCCAAACCTTTCAGGGGAGCATTTGCAAGCGTTTGGCATCATTTTTGAGTGAATTGGAGAAAGTCAGATTTTTGCTGAAATTGTGACCCCGGGGCTTAGGGATTTTTTCAAAAAATCTTTTTATGCAGGTTAAGTTGTTGAGGGCTGATTTCTTGTCCTGTGATAAAAAGCCTTCTGTTTTGACCGCCAAACCTTTCAGGGGAGCATTTGCAAGCGTTTGGCATCATTTTTGAGTGAATTGGAGAAAGGCAGATTTTTGCTGAAATTGTGACCCCGGGGCTTAGGGATTTTTTCAAAAAAATCTTTTTCTGCCGGTTAAGTTGTTGAGGGCTGATTTCTTGTCCTGTGATAAAAAGCCTTCTGTTTCGACCGCCAAACCTTTCAGGGGAGCATTTGCAAGCGTTTGGCATCATTTTTGAGTGAATTGCCAAAAGTCAGATTTTTGCTGAAATTGTGACCCCGGGGCTTAGGGATTTTTTCAAAAAATATTTTTCTGCAGGTTAAGTTGTTGAGGGCTGATTTCTTGTCCTGTGATAAAAAGCCTTCTGTTTTGACCGCCAAACCTTTCAGGGTAGCATTTGCAAGCGTTTGGCATCATTTTTGAGTGAATTGGAGAAAGTCAGATTTTTGCTGAAATTGTGACCCCGGGGCTTAGGGATTTTTTCAAAAAAATCTTTTTCTGCAGGTTAAGTTGTTGAGTGCTGCTTTCTTGTCCTGTGATAAAAAGCCTTCTGTTTCGACCGCCAAACCTTTCAGGGGAGCATTTGCAAGCGTTTGGCATCATTTTTGAGTGAATTGCCAAAAGTCAGATTTTTGCTGCAATTGTGACCCCGGGGCTTAGGGATTTTTTCAAAAAAATCTTTTTCTGCCGGTTAAGTTGTTGAGGGCTGATTTCTTGTCCTGTGATAAAAAGCCTTCTGTTTCGACCGCCAAACCTTTCAGGGGAGCATTTGCAAGCGTTTGGCATCATTTTTGAGTGAATTGCCAAAAGTCAGATTTTTGCTGAAATTGTGACCCCGGGGCTTAGGGATTTTTTCAAAAAAATCTTTTTCTGCCGGTTAAGTTGTTGAGGGCTGATTTCTTGTCCTGTGATAAAAAGCCTTCTGTTTCGACCGCCAAACCTTTCAGGGGAGCATTTGCAAGCGTTTGGCATCATTTTTGAGTGAATTGCCAAAAGTCAGATTTTTGCTGAAATTGTGACCCCTGGGCTTAGGGATTTTTTCAAAAAATCTTTTTCTGCAGGTTAAGTTGTTGAGGGCTGATTTCTTGTCCTGTGATAAAAAGCCTTCTGTTTCGACCGCCAAACCTTTCAGGGGAGCATTTGCAAGAGTTTGGCATCATTTTTGAGTGAATTGGAGAAAGTCAGATTTTTGCTGAAATTGTGACCCCGGGGCTTAGGGATTTTTTCAAAAAAACCTTTTTCCGGCGGTTAAGTTGTTGAGGGCTGATTTCTTGTCCTGTGATAAAAAGCCTTCTGTTTTGACCGCCAAACCTTTCAGGGGAGCATTTGCAAGCGTTTGGCATCATTTTTGAGTGAATTGGAGAAAGTCAGATTTTTGCTGAAATTGTGACCCCGGGGCTTAGGGATTTTTTCAAAAAATCTTTTTATGCAGGTTAAGTTGTTGAGGGCTGATTTCTTGTCCTGTGATAAAAAGCCTTCTGTTTTGACCGCCAAACCTTTCAGGGGAGCATTTGCAAGCGTTTGGCATCATTTTTGAGTGAATTGGAGAAAGTCAGATTTTTGCTGAAATTGTGACCCCGGGGCTTAGGGATTTTTTCAAAAAAATCTTTTTCTGCCGGTTAAGTTGTTGAGGGCTGATTTCTTGTCCTTTGATAAAAAGCCTTCTGTTTCGACCGCCAAACCTTTCAGGGGAGCATTTGCAAGCGTTTGGCATCATTTTTGAGTGAATTGCCAAAAGTCAGATTTTTGCTGAAATTGTGACCCCGGGGCTTAGGGATTTTTTCAAAAAATCTTTTTCTGCAGGTTAAGTTGTTGAGGGCTGATTTCTTGTCCTGTGATAAAAAGCCTTCTGTTTTGACCGCCAAACCTTTCAGGGTAGCATTTGCAAGCGTTTGGCATCATTTTTGAGTGAATTGGAGAAAGTCAGATTTTTGCTGAAATTGTGACCCCGGGGCTTAGGGATTTTTTCAAAAAAATCTTTTTCTGCAGGTTAAGTTGTTGAGTGCTGCTTTCTTGTCCTGTGATAAAAAGCCTTCTGTTTCGACCGCCAAACCTTTCAGGGGAGCATTTGCAAGCGTTTGGCATCATTTTTGAGTGAATTGCCAAAAGTCAGATTTTTGCTGAAATTGTGACCCCGGGGCTTAGGGATTTTTTCAAAAAAATCTTTTTCTGCAGGTTAAGTTGTTGAGGGCTGATTTCTTGTCCTGTGATAAAAAGCCTTCTGTTTCGACCGCCAAACCTTTCAGGGGAGCATTTGCAAGCGTTTGGCATCATTTTTGAGTGAATTGCCAAAAGTCAGATTTTTGCTGAAATTGTGACCCCGGGGCTTAGGGATTTTTTCAAAAAAATCTTTTTCTGCCGGTTAAGTTGTTGAGGGCTGATTTCTTGTCCTGTGATAAAAAGCCTTCTGTTTCGACCGCCAAACCTTTCAGGGGAGCATTTGCAAGCGTTTGGCATCATTTTTGAGTGAATTGCCAAAAGTCAGATTTTTGCTGAAATTGTGACCCCGGGGCTTAGGGATTTTTTCAAAAAAATCTTTTTCCGGCGGTTAAGTTGTTGAGGGCTGATTTCTTGTCCTGTGATAAAAAGCCTTCTGTTTCGACCGCCAAACCTTTCAGGGGAGCATTTGCAAGCGTTTGGCATCATTTTTGAGTGAATTGCCAAAAGTCAGATTTTTGCTGAAATTGTGACCCCGGGGCTTAGGGATTTTTTCAAAAAAATCTTTTTCTGCCGGTTAAGTTGTTGAGGGCTGATTTCTTGTCCTGTGATAAAAAGCCTTCTGTTTCGACCGCCAAACCTTTCAGGGGAGCATTTGCAAGCGTTTGGCATCATTTTTGAGTGAATTGCCAAAAGTCAGATTTTTGCTGAAATTGTGACCCCGGGGCTTAGGGATTTTTTCAAAAAATCTTTTTCTGCAGGTTAAGTTGTTGAGGGCTGATTTCTTGTCCTGTGATAAAAAGCCTTCTGTTTTGACCGCCAAACCTTTCAGGGGAGCATTTGCAAGCGTTTGGCATCATTTTTGAGTGAATTGGAGAAAGTCAGATTTTTGCTGAAATTGTGACCCCGGGGCTTAGGGATTTTTTCAATAAAACCTTTTTCCGGCGGTTAAGTTGTTGAGGGCTGATTTCTTGTCCTGTGATAAAAAGCCTTCTGTTTTGACCGCCAAACCTTTCAGGGGAGCATTTGCAAGCGTTTGGCATCATTTTTGAGTGAATTGCCAAAAGTCAGATTTTTGCTGAAATTCTGACCCCGGGGCTTAGGGATTTTTTCAAAAAAATCTTTTTCTGCCGGTTAAGTTGTTGAGTGCTGATTTCTTGTCCTGTGATAAAAAGCCTTCTGTTTCGACCGCCAAACCTTTCAGGGGAGCATTTGCAAGCCTTTGGCATCATTTTTGAGTGAATTGCCAAAAGTCAGATTTTTGCTGAAATTCTGACCCCAGGGCTTAGG
This sequence comes from Podarcis tiliguerta, assembly GCF_965153285.1. Taxonomy (NCBI): domain Eukaryota; kingdom Metazoa; phylum Chordata; class Lepidosauria; order Squamata; family Lacertidae; genus Podarcis; species Podarcis tiliguerta. The sequence continues at coordinate 9,216,355 of NC_139544.1, forward strand.
GATTTTTTCAAAAAAATCTTTTTCTGCCGGTTAAGTTGTTGAGGGCTGATTTCTTGTCCTGTGATAAAAAGCCTTCTGTTTCGACCGCCAAACCTTTCAGGGGAGCATTTGCAAGCGTTTGGCATCATTTTTGAGTGAATTGGAGAAAGTCACATTTTGGCTGACATTGTGACCCCGGGGCTTAGGGATTTTTTCAAAAAAATCTTTTTCTGCCGGTTAAGTTGTTGAGGGCTGATTTCTTGTCCTGTGATAAAAAGCCTTCTGTTTCGACCGCCAAACGTTTCAGGGGAGCATTTGCAAGCCTTTGGCATCATTTTTGAGTGAATTGGAGAAAGTAAGATTTTTGCTGAAATTGTGACCCCGGGGCTTAGGGATTTTTTCAAAAAAATCTTTTTCTGCAGGTTAAGTTGTTGAGGGCTGATTTCTTGTCCTGTGATAAAAAGCCTTCTGTTTCGACCGCCAAACCTTTCAGGGGAGCATTTGCAAGCGTTTGGCATCATTTTTGAGTGAATTGGAGAAAGTCAGATTTTTGCTGAAATTGTGACCCCGGGGCTTAGGGATTTTTTCAAAAAAACCTTTTTCCGGCGGTTAAGTTGTTGAGGGCTGATTTCTTGTCCTGTGATAAAAAGCCTTCTGTTTTGACCGCCAAACCTTTCAGGGAAGCATTTGCAAGCGTTTGGCATCATTTTTGAGTGAATTGGAGAAAGTCAGATTTTCGCTGAAATTGTGACCCTGGGGCTTAGGGATTTTTCCAAAAAAATCTTTTACTGCCGGTTAAGTTGTTGAGGGCTGATTTCTTGTCCTGTGATAAAAAGCCTTCTGTTTCGACCGCCAAACCTTTCAGGGGAGCATTTGCAAGCGTTTGGCATCATTTTTGAGTGAATTGGAGAAAGTCACATTTTGGCTGAAATTGTGACCCTGGGGCTTAGGGATTTTTTCAAAAAAATCTTTTTCTGCCGGTTAAGTTGTTGAGGGCTGATTTCTTGTCCTGTGATAAAAAGCCTTCTGTTTCGACCGCCAAACGTTTCAGGGGAGCATTTGCAAGCCTTTGGCATCATTTTTGAGTGAATTGGAGAAAGTAAGATTTTTGCTGAAATTGTGACCCCGGGGCTTAGGGATTTTTTCAAAAAAATCTTTTTCTGCAGGTTAAGTTGTTGAGGGCTGATTTCTTGTCCTGTGATAAAAAGCCTTCTGTTTCGACCGCCAAACCTTTCAGGGGAGCATTTGCAAGCGTTTGGCATCATTTTTGAGTGAATTGGAGAAAGTCAGATTTTTGCTGAAATTGTGACCCCGGGGTTTAGGGATTTTTTCAAAAAAACCTTTTTCCGGCGGTTAAGTTGTTGAGGGCTGATTTCTTGTCCTGTGATAAAAAGCCTTCTGTTTTGACCGCCAAACCTTTAAGGGGAGCATTTGCAAGCGTTTGGCATCATTTTTGAGTGAATTGGAGAAAGTCAGATTTTTGCTGAAATTGTGACCCTGGGGCTTCGGGATTTTTCCAAAAAAATCTTTTACTGCCGGTTAAGTTGTTGAGGGCTGATTTCTTGTCCTGTGATAAAAAGCCTTCTGTTTCGACCGCCAAACCTTTCAGGGGAGCATTTGCAAGTGTTTGGCATCATTTTTGAGTGAATTGCCAAAAGTCAGATTTTTGCTGAAATTGTGACCCCGGGGCTTAGGGATTTTTTCAAAAAATCTTTTTCTGCAGGTTAAGTTGTTGAGGGCTGATTTCTTGTCCTGTGATAAAAAGCCTTCTGTTTTGACCGCCAAACCTTTCAGGGGAGCATTTGCAAGCGTTTGGCATCATTTTTGAGTGAATTGGAGAAAGTCAGATTTTTGCTGAAATTGTGACCCCGGGGCTTAGGGATTTTTTCAAAAAAACCTTTTTCCGGCGGTTAAGTTGTTGAGGGCTGATTTCTTGTCCTGTGATAAAAAGCCTTCTGTTTTGACCGCCAAACCTGTCAGGGGAGCATTTGCAAGCGTTTGGCATCATTTTTGAGTGAATTGGAAAAAGTCAGATTTTTGCTGAAATTGTGACCCCGGGGCTTAGGGATTTTTTCAAAAAAATCTTTTTCTGCCGGTTAAGTTGTTGAGGGCTGATTTCTTGTCCTGTGATAAAAAGCCTTCTGTTTCGACCGCCAAACCTTTCAGGGGAGCATTTGCAAGCGTTTGGCATCATTTTTGAGTGAATTGCCAAAAGTCAGATTTTTGCTGAAATTCTGACCCCGGGGCTTAGGGATTTTTTCAAAAAAATCTTTTTCTGCCGGTTAAGTTGTTGAGGGCTGATTTTTTGTCCTGTGATAAAAAGCCTTCTGTTTCGACCGCCAAACCTTTCAGGGGAGCATTTGCAAGCGTTTGGCATCATTTTTGAGTGAATTGGAGAAAGTCACATTTTGGCTGACATTGTGACCCCGGGGCTTAGGGATTTTTTCAAAAAAATCTTTTTCTGCCGGTTAAGTTGTTGAGGGCTGATTTCTTGTCCTGTGATAAAAAGCCTTCTGTTTCGACCGCCAAACGTTTCAGGGGAGCATTTGCAAGCCTTTGGCATCATTTTTGAGTGAATTGGAGAAAGTAAGATTTTTGCTGAAATTGTGACCCCGGGGCTTAGGGATTTTTTCAAAAAAATCTTTTTCTGCCGGTTAAGTTGTTGAGGGCTGATTTCTTGTCCTGTGATAAAAAGCCTTCTGTTTCGACCGGCAAACCTTTCAGGGGAGCATTTGCAAGCGTTTGGCATCATTTTTGAGTGAATTGCCAAAAGTCAGATTTTTGCTGAAATTCTGACCCCAGGGCTTAGGGATTTTTTCAAAAAAATCTTTTTCTGCCGGTTAAGTTGTTGAGGGCTGATTTCTTGTCCTGTGATAAAATGCCTTCTGTTTCGACCGCCAAACCTTTCAGGGGAGCATTTGCAAGCGTTTGGCATCATTTTTGAGTGAATTGGAGAAAGTCACATTTTGGCTGACATTGTGACCCCGGGGCTTAGGGATTTTTTCAAAAAAATCTTTTTCTGCCGGTTAAGTTGTTGAGGGCTGATTTCTTGTCCTGTGATGAAAAGCCTTCTGTTTCGACCGCCAAACGTTTCAGGGGTGCATTTGCAAGCGTTTGGCATCATTTTTGAGTGAATTGGAGAAAGTAAGATTTTTGCTGAAATTGTGACCCTGGGGCTTAGGGATTTTTCCAAAAAAATCTTTTACTGCCGGTTAAGTTGTTGAGGGCTGATTTCTTGTCCTGTGATAAAAAGCCTTCTGTTTTGACTGCCAAACCTTTCAGGGGAGCATTTGCAAGCGTTTGGCATCATTTTTGAGTGAATTGGAGAAAGTCAGATTTTTGCTGAAATTGTGACCCTGGGGCTTAGGGATTTTTCCAAAAAAATCTTTTACTGCCGGTTAAGTTGTTGAGGGCTGATTTCTTGTCCTGTGATAAAAAGCCTTCTGTTTCGACCGCCAAACGTTTCAGGGGAGCATTTGCAAGCCTTTGGCATCATTTTTGAGTGAATTGGAGAAAGTAAGATTTTTGCTGAAATTGTGACCCCGGGGCTTAGGGATTTTTTCAAAAAAATCTTTTTCTGCAGGTTAAGTTGTTGAGGGCTGATTTCTTGTCCTGTGATAAAAAGCCTTCTGTTTCGACCGCCAAACCTTTCAGGGGAGCATTTGGAAGCGTTTGGCATCATTTTTGAGTGAATTGGAGAAAGTCAGATTTTTGCTGAAATTGTGACCCCGGGGTTTAGGGATTTTTTCAAAAAAACCTTTTTCCGGCGGTTAAGTTGTTGAGGGCTGATTTCTTGTCCTGTGATAAAAAGCCTTCTGTTTTGACCGCCAAACCTTTCAGGGGAGCATTTGCAAGCGTTTGGCATCATTTTTGAGTGAATTGGAGAAAGTCAGATTTTTGCTGAAATTGTGACCCTGGGGCTTAGGGATTTTTCCAAAAAAATCTTTTACTGCCGGTTAAGTTGTTGAGGGCTGATTTCTTGTCCTGTGATAAAAAGCCTTCTGTTTCGACCGCCAAACCTTTCAGGGGAGCATTTGCAAGTGTTTGGCATCATTTTTGAGTGAATTGCCAAAAGTCAGATTTTTGCTGAAATTGTGACCCCGGGGCTTAGGGATTTTTTCAAAAAATCTTTTTCTGCAGGTTAAGTTGTTGAGGGCTGATTTCTTGTCCTGTGATAAAAAGCCTTCTGTTTTGACCGCCAAACCTTTCAGGGGAGCATTTGCAAGCGTTTGGCATCATTTTTGAGTGAATTGGAGAAAGTCAGATTTTTGCTGAAATTGTGACCCCGGGGCTTAGGGATTTTTTCAAAAAAACCTTTTTCCGGCGGTTAAGTTGTTGAGGGCTGATTTCTTGTCCTGTGATAAAAAGCCTTCTGTTTTGACCGCCAAACCTGTCAGGGGAGCATTTGCAAGCGTTTGGCATCATTTTTGAGTGAATTGGAAAAAGTCAGATTTTTGCTGAAATTGTGACCCCGGGGCTTAGGGATTTTTTCAAAAAAATCTTTTTCTGCCGGTTAAGTTGTTGAGGGCTGATTTCTTGTCCTGTGATAAAAAGCCTTCTGTTTCGACCGCCAAACCTTTCAGGGGAGCATTTGCAAGCGTTTGGCATCATTTTTGAGTGAATTGCCAAAAGTTAGATTTTTGTTGAAATTGTGACCCCGGGGCTTAGGGATTTTTTCAAAAAAATCTTTTTCTGCCGGTTAAGTTGTTGAGGGCTGATTTTTTGTCCTGTGATAAAAAGCCTTCTGTTTCGACCGCCAAACCTTTCAGGGGAGCATTTGCAAGCGTTTGGCATCATTTTTGAGTGAATTGGAGAAAGTCACATTTTGGCTGACATTGTGACCCCGGGGCTTAGGGATTTTTTCAAAAAAATCTTTTTCTGCCGGTTAAGTTGTTGAGGGCTGATTTCTTGTCCTGTGATAAAAAGCCTTCTGTTTCGACCGCCAAACGTTTCAGGGGAGCATTTGCAAGCCTTTGGCATCATTTTTGAGTGAATTGGAGAAAGTAAGATTTTTGCTGAAATTGTGACCCCGGGGCTTAGGGATTTTTTCAAAAAAATCTTTTTCTGCCGGTTAAGTTGTTGAGGGCTGATTTCTTGTCCTGTGATAAAAAGCCTTCTGTTTCGACCGCCAAACCTTTCAGGGGAGCATTTGCAAGCGTTTGGCATCATTTTTGAGTGAATTGCCAAAAGTCAGATTTTTGCTGAAATTCTGACCCCAGGGCTTAGGGATTTTTTCAAAAAAATCTTTTTCTGCCGGTTAAGTTGTTGAGGGCTGATTTCTTGTCCTGTGATAAAAAGCCTTCTGTTTCGACCGCCAAACCTTTCAGGGGAGCATTTGCAAGTGTTTGGCATCATTTTTGAGTGAATTGGAGAAAGTCACATTTTGGCTGACATTGTGACCCCGGGGCTTAGGGATGTTTTCAAAAAAATCTTTTTCTGCCGGTTAAGTTGTTGAGGGCTGATTTCTTGTCCTGTGATAAAAAGCCTTCTGTTTCGACCGCCAAACGTTTCAGCGGAGCATTTGCAAGCCTTTGGCATCATTTTTGAGTGAATTGGAGAAAGTAAGATTTTTGCTGAAATTGTGACCCCGGGGCTTAGGGATTTTTTCAAAAAAATCTTTTTCTGCAGGTTAAGTTGTTGAGGGCTGATTTCTTGTCCTGTGATAAAAAGCCTTCTGTTTCGACCGCCAAACCTTTCAGGGGAGCATTTGCAAGCGTTTGGCATCATTTTTGAGTGAATTGGAGAAAGTCAGATTTTTGCTGAAATTGTGACCCCGGGGCTTAGGGATTTTTTCAAAAAAACCTTTTTCCGGCGGTTAAGTTGTTGACGGCTGATTTCTTGTCCTGTGATAAAAAGCCTTCTGTTTTGACCGCCAAACCTTTCAGGGGAGCATTTGCAAGCGTTTGGCATCATTTTTGAGTGAATTGGAGAAAGTCAGATTTTTGCTGAAATTGTGACCCTGGGGCTTAGGGATTTTTCCAAAAAAATCTTTTACTGCCGGTTAAGTTGTTGAGGGCTGATTTCTTGTCCTGTGATAAAAAGCCTTCTGTTTCGACCGCCAAACCTTTCAGGGGAGCATTTGCAAGCGTTTGGCATCATTTTTGAGTGAATTGGAGAAAGTCACATTTTGGCTGAAATTGTGACCCTGGGGCTTAGGGATTTTTTCAAAAAAATCTTTTTCTGCCGGTTAAGTTGTTGAGGGCTGATTTCTTGTCCTGTGATAAAAAGCCTTATGTTTCGACCGCCAAACGTTTCAGGGGAGCATTTGCAAGCCTTTGGCATCATTTTTGAGTGAATTGGAGAAAGTAAGATTTTTGCTGAAATTGTGACCCCGGGGCTTAGGGATTTTTTCAAAAAAATCTTTTTCTGCAGGTTAAGTTGTTGAGGGCTGATTTCTTGTCCTGTGATAAAAAGCCTTCTGTTTCGACCGCCAAACCTTTCAGGGGAGCATTTGCAAGCGTTTGGCATCATTTTTGAGTGAATTGGAGAAAGTCAGATTTTTGCTGAAATTGTGACCCCGGGGTTTAGGGATTTTTTCAAAAAAACCATTTTCCGGCGGTTAAGTTGTTGAGGGCTGATTTCTTGTCCTGTGATAAAAAGCCTTCTGTTTTGACCGCCAAACCTTTCAGGGGAGCATTTGCAAGCGTTTGGCATCATTTTTGAGTGAATTGGAGAAAGTCAGATTTTTGCTGAAATTGTGACCCTGGGGCTTAGGGATTTTTCCAAAAAAATCTTTTACTGCCGGTTAAGTTGTTGAGGGCTGATTTCTTGTCCTGTGATAAAAAGCCTTCTGTTTCGACCGCCAAACCTTTCAGGGGAGCATTTGCAAGCGTTTGGCATCATTTTTGAGTGAATTGCCAAAAGTCAGATTTTTGCTGAAATTGTGACCCCGGGGCTTAGGGATTTTTTCAAAAAATCTTTTTCTGCAGGTTAAGTTGTTGAGGGCTGATTTCTTGTCCTGTGATAAAACGCCTTCTGTTTTGACCGCCAAACCTTTCAGGGGAGCATTTGCAAGCGTTTGGCATCATTTTTGAGTGAATTGGAGAAAGTCACATTTTTGCTGAAATTGTGACCCCGGGGCTTAGGGATTTTTTCAAAAAAACCTTTTTCCGGCGGTTAAGTTGTTGAGGGCTGATTTCTTGTCCTGTGATAAAAAGCCTTCTGTTTTGACCGCCAAACCTTTCAGGGGAGCATTTGCAAGCGTTTGGCATCATTTTTGAGTGAATTGGAAAAAGTCAGATTTTTGCTGAAATTGTGACCCCGGGGCTTAGGGATTTTTTCAAAAAAATCTTTTTCTGCCGGTTAAGTTGTTGAGGGCTGATTTCTTGTCCCGTGATAAAAAGCCTTCTGTTTCGACCGCCAAACCTTTCAGGGGAGCATTTGCAAGCGTTTGGCATCATTTTTGAGTGAATTGCCAAAAGTCAGATTTTTGCTGAAATTCTGACCCCGGGGCTTAGGGATTTTTTCAAAAAAATCTTTTTCTGCCGGTTAAGTTGTTGAGGGCTGATTTTTTGTCCTGTGATAAAAAGCCTTCTGTTTCGACCGCCAAACCTTTCAGGGGAGCATTTGCAAGCTTTTGGCATCATTTTTGAGTGAATTGGAGAAAGTCACATTTTGGCTGACATTGTGACCCCGGGGCTTAGGGATTTTTTCAAAAAAATCTTTTTCTGCCGGTTAAGTTGTTGAGGGCTGATTTCTTGTCCTGTGATAAAAAGCCTTCTGTTTCGACCGCCAAACGTTTCAGGGGAGCATTTGCAAGCCTTTGGCATCATTTTTGAGTGAATTGGAGAAAGTAAGATTTTTGCTGAAATTGTGACCCCGGGGCTTAGGGATTTTTTCAAAAAAATCTTTTTCTGCCGGTTAAGTTGTTGAGGGCTGATTTCTTGTCCTGTGATAAAAAGCCTTCTGTTTCGACCGCCAAACCTTTCAGGGGAGCATTTGCAAGCGTTTGGCATCATTTTTGAGTGAATTGCCAAAAGTCAGATTTTTGCTGAAATTCTGACCCCGGGGCTTAGGGATTTTTTCAAAAAAATCTTTTTCTGCCGGTTAAGTTGTTGAGGGCTGATTTTTTGTCCTGTGATAAAAAGCCTTCTGTTTCGACCGCCAAACCTTTCAGGGGAGCATTTGCAAGCGTTTGGCATCATTTTTAGTGAATTGGAGAAAGTCACATTTTGGCTGACATTGTGACCCCGGGGCTTAGGGATTTTTTCAAAAAAATCTTTTTCTGCCGGTTAAGTTGTTGAGGGCTGATTTCTTGTCCTGTGATAAAAAGCCTTCTGTTTCGACCGCCAAACGTTTCAGGGGAGTATTTGCAAGCCTTTGGCATCATTTTTGAGTGAATTGGAGAAAGTAAGATTTTTGCTGAAATTGTGACCCCGGGGCTTAGGGATTTTTTCAAAAAAATCTTTTTCTGCAGGTTAAGTTGTTGAGGGCTGATTTCTTGTCCTGTGATAAAAAGCCTTCTGTTTCGACCGCCAAACCTTTCAGGGGAGCATTTGCAAGCGTTTGGCATCATTTTTGAGTGAATTGGAGAAAGTCAGATTTTTGCTGAAATTGTGACCCCGGGGCTTAGGGATTTTTTCAAAAAAACCTTTTTCCGGCGGTTAAGTTGTTGAGGGCTGATTTCTTGTCCTGTGATAAAAAGCCTTCTGTTTTGACCGCCAAACCTTTCAGGGGAGCATTTGCAAGCGTTTGGCATCATTTTTGAGTGAATTGGAGAAAGTTAGATTTTTGCTGAAATTGTGACCCTGGGGCTTAGGGATTTTTTCAAAAAATCTTTTACTGCCGGTTAAGTTGTTGAGGGCTGATTTCTTGTCCTGTGATAAAAAGCCTTCTGTTTCGACCGCCAAACCTTTCAGGGTAGCATTTGCAAGCGTTTGGCATCATTTTTGAGTAAATTGCCAAAAGTCACATTTTGGCTGAAATTGTGACCCCGGGGCTTAGGGATTTTTTCAAAAAAATCTTTTTCTGCAGGTTAAGTTGTTGAGGGCTGATTTCTTGTCCTGTGATAAAAAGCCTTCTGTTTTGACCGCCAAACCTTTCAGGGGAGCATTTGCAAGCGTTTGGCATCATTTTTGAGTGAATTGGAGTAAGTCAGATTTTTGCTGAAATTGTGACCCCGGGGCTTAGGGATTTTTTCAAAAAAATCTTTTTCTGCCGGTTAAGTTGTTGAGGGCTGATTTCTTGTCCTGTGATAAAAAGCCTTCTGTTTCGACCGCCAAACCTTTCAGGGGAGCATTTGCAAGCGTTTGGCATCATTTTTGAGTGAATTGCCAAAAGTCAGATTTTTGCTGAAATTGTGACCCCGGGGCTTAGGGATTTTTTCAAAAAATCTTTTTCTGCAGGTTAAGTTGTTGAGGGCTGATTTCTTGTCCTGTGATAAAAAGCCTTCTGTTTTGACCGCCAAACCTTTCAGGGGAGCATTTGCAAGCGTTTGGCATGATTTTTGAGTGAATTGCCAAAAGTCAGATTTTTGCTGAAATTGTGACCCCGGGGCTTAGGGATTTTTTCAAAAAATCTTTTTCTGCAGGTTAAGTTGTTGAGGGCTGCTTTCTTGTCCTGTGATAAAAAGCCTTCTGTTTTGAACGCCAAACCTTTCAGGGTAGCATTTGCAAGCGTTTGGCATCATTTTTGAGTGAATTGGAGAAAGTCAGATTTTTGCTGAAAGTGTGACCCCGGGGCTTAGGGATTTTTTCAAAAAAACCTTTTTCCGGCGGTTAAGTTGTTGAGGGCTGATTTCTTGTCCTGTGATAAAAAGCCTTCTGTTTTGACCGCCAAACCTTTCAGGGGAGCATTTGCAAGCGTTTGGCATCATTTTTGAGTGAATTGGAGAAAGTCAGATTTTTGCTGAAATTGTGACCCCGGGGCTTAGGGATTTTTTCAAAAAAATCTTTTTCTGCAGGTTAAGTTGTTGAGTGCTGCTTTCTTGTCCTGTGATAAAAAGCCTTCTGTTTCGACCGCCAAACCTTTCAGGGGTGCATTTGCAAGCGTTTGGCATCATTTTTGAGTGAATTGGAGAAAGTCAGATTTTGGCTGAAATTGTGACCCCGGGGCTTAGGGATTTTTTCAAAAAATCTTTTTCTGCAGGTTAAGTTGTTGAGGGCTGATTTCTTGTCCTGTGATAAAAAGCCTTCTGTTTCGACCGCCAAACCTTTCAGGGGAGCATTTGCAAGCGTTTGGCATCATTTTTGAGTGAATTGCCAAAAGTCAGATTTTTGCTGAAATTGTGACCCCGGGGCTTAGGGATTTTTTCAAAAAAATCTTTTTCTGCCGGTTAAGTTGTTGAGGGCTGATTTCTTGTCCTGTGATAAAAAGCCTTCTGTTTCGACCGCCAAACCTTTCAGGGGAGCATTTGCAAGCGTTTGGCATCATTTTTGAGTGAATTGCCAAAAGTCAGAATTTTGCTGAAATTGTGACCCCGGGGCTTAGGGATTTTTTCAAAAAATCTTTTTCTGCAGGTTAAGTTGTTGAGGGCTGATTTCTTGTCCTGTGATAAAAAGCCTTCTGTTTTGACCGCCAAACCTTTCAGGGGAGCATTTGCAAGCGTTTGGCATCATTTTTGAGTGAATTGGAGAAAGTCAGATTTTTGCTGAAATTGTGACCCCGGGGCTTAGGGATTTTTTCAAAAAAACCTTTTTCCGGCGGTAAAGTTGTTGAGGGCTGATTTCTTGTCCTGTGATAAAAAGCCTTCTGTTTTGACCGCCAAACCTTTCAGGGGAGCATTTGCAAGCGTTTGGCATCATTTTTGAGTGAATTGCCAAAAGTCAGATTTTTGCTGAAATTGTGACCCCGGGGCTTAGAGATTTTTTCAAAAAATCTTTTTCTGGAGGTTAAGTTGTTGAGGGCTGATTTCTTGTCCTGTGATAAAAAGCCTTCTGTTTCGACCGCCAAACCTTTCAGGGGAGCATTTGCAAGCGTTTGGCATCATTTTTGAGTGAATTGGAGAAAGTCAGATTTTGGCTGAAATTGTGACCCCGGGGCTTAGGGATTTTTTCAAAAAAACCTTTTTCCGGCGGTTAAGTTGTTGAGGGCTGATTTCTTGTCCTGTGATAAAAAGCCTTCTGTTTCGACCGCCAAACCTTTCAGGGGAGCATTTGCAAGCGTTTGGCATCATTTTTGAGTGAATTGGAGAAAGTCAGATTTTTGCTGAAATTGTGACCCCGGGGCTTAGGGATTTTTTCAAAAAAACCTTTTTCCAGCGGTTAAGTTGTTGAGGGCTGATTTCTTGTCCTGTGATAAAAAGCCTTCTGTTTCGACCGCCAAACCTTTCAGGGGAGCATTTGCAAGCGTTTGGCATCATTTTTGAATGAATTGCCAAAAGTCAGATTTTTGCTGAAATTGTGACCCCGGGGCTTAGGGATTTTTTCAAAAAAATCTTTTTCTGCCGGTTAAGTTGTTGAGGGCTGATTTCTTGTCCTGTGATAAAAAGCCTTCTGTTTCGACCGCCAAACCTTTCAGGGGAGCATTTGCAAGCGTTTGGCATCATTTTTGAGTGAATTGCCAAAAGTCAGAATTTTGCTGAAATTGTGACCCCGGGGCTTAGGGATTTTTTCAAAAAATCTTTTTCTGCAGGTTAAGTTGTTGAGGGCTGATTTCTTGTCCTGTGATAAAAAGCCTTCTGTTTCGACCGCCAAACCTTTCAGGGGAGCATTTGCAAGCGTTTGGCATCATTTTTGAGTGAATTGGAGAAAGTCAGATTTTTGCTGAAATTGTGACCCCGGGGCTTAGGGATTTTTTCAAAAAAACCTTTTTCCGGCGGTAAAGTTGTTGAGGGCTGATTTCTTGTCCTGTGATAAAAAGCCTTCTGTTTTGACCGCCAAAACATTCAGGGGAGCATTTGCAAGCGTTTGGCATCATTTTTGAGTGAATTGCCAAAAGTCAGATTTTTGCTGAAATTGTGACCCCGGGGCTTAGAGATTTTTTCAAAAAATCTTTTTCTGCAGGTTAAGTTGTTGAGGGCTGATTTCTTGTCCTGTGATAAAAAGCCTTCTGTTTTGAGCGCCAAACCTTTCAGGGTAGCATTTGCAAGCGTTTGGCATCATTTTTGAGTGAATTGGAGAAAGTCAGATTTTTGCTGAAATTGTGACCCCGGGGCTTAGGGATTTTTTCAAAAAAACCTTTTTCCGGCGGTTAAGTTGTTGAGGGCTGATTTCCTGTCCTGTGATAAAAAGCCTTCTGTTTTGACCGCCAAACCTTTCAGGGGAGCATTTGCAAGCGTTTGGCATCATTTTTGAGTGAATTGGAGAAAGTCAGATTTTTGCTGAAATTGTGACCCCGGGGCTTAGGGATTTTTTCAAAAAAATCTTTTTCTGCAGGTTAAGTTGTTGAGTGCTGCTTTCTTGTCCTGTGATAAAAAGCCTTCTGTTTCGACCGCCAAACCGTTCAGGGGAGCATTTGCAAGCGTTTGGCATCATTTTTGAGTGAATTGGAGAAAGTCACATTTTGGCTGAAATTGTGACCCTGGGGCTTAGGGATTTTTTCAAAAAATCTTTTTCTGCAGGTTAAGTTGTTGAGGGCTGATTTCTTGTCCTGTGATAAAAAGCCTTCTGTTTTGACCGCCAAACCTTTCAGGGGAGCATTTGCAAGCGTTTGGCATCATTTTTGAGTGAATTGGAGAAAGTCAGATTTTTGCTGAAATTGTGACCCCGGGGCTTAGGGATTTTTTCAAAAAAATCTTTTTCTGCCGGTTAAGTTGTTGAGGGCTGATTTCTTGTCCTGTGATAAAAAGCCTTCTGTTTCGACCGCCAAACCTTTCAGGGGAGCATTTGCAAGCGTTTGGCATCATTTTTGAGTGAATTGCCAAATGTCAGATTTTTGCTGAAATTGTGACCCCGGGGCTTAGGGATTTTTTCAAAAAATCTTTTTCTGCAGGTTAAGTTGTTGAGGGCTGATTTCTTGTCCTGTGATAAAAAGCCTTCTGTTTTGACCGCCAAACCTTTCAGGGTAGCATTTGCAAGCGTTTGGCATCATTTTTGAGTGAATTGGAGAAAGTCAGATTTTTGCTGAAATTGTGACCCCGGGGCTTAGGGATTTTTTCAAAAAAACCTTTTTCCGGCGGTTAAGTTGTTGAGGGCTGATTTCTTGTCCTGTGATAAAAAGCCTTCTGTTTCGACCGCCAAACCTTTCAGGGGAGCATTTGCAAGCGTTTGGCATCATTTTTGAGTGAAGTGGAGAAAGTCAGATTTTTGCTGAAATTGTGACCCCGGGGCTTAGGGATTTTTTCAAAAAAATCTTTTTCTGCAGGTTAAGTTGTTGAGTGCTGCTTTCTTGTCCTGTGATAAAAAGCCTTCTGTTTCGACCGCCAAACCTTTCAGGGGTGCATTTGCAAGCGTTTGGCATCATTTTTGAGTGAATTGGAGAAAGTCACATTTTGGCTGAAATTGTGACCCCGGGGCTTAGGGATTTTTTCAAAAAAACCTTTTTCCGGCGGTAAAGTTGTTGAGGGCTGATTTCTTGTCCTGTGATAAAAAGCCTTCTGTTTTGACCGCCAAACCTTTCAGGGGAGCATTTGCAAGCGTTTGGCATCATTTTTGAGTGAATTGCCAAAAGTCAGATTTTTGCTGAAATTGTGACCCCGGGGCTTAGAGATTTTTTCAAAAAATCTTTTTCTGGAGGTTAAGTTGTTGAGGGCTGATTTCTTGTCCTGTGATAAAAAGCCTTCTGTTTCGACCGCCAAACCTTTCAGGGGAGCATTTGCAAGCGTTTGGCATCATTTTTGAGTGAATTGGAGAAAGTCAGATTTTTGCTGAAATTGTGACCCCGGGGCTTAGGGATTTTTTCAAAAAAACCTTTTTCCGGCGGTTAAGTTGTTGAGGGCTGATTTCTTGTCCTGTGATAAAAAGCCTTCTGTTTCGACCGCCAAACCTTTCGAGGGAGCATTTGCAAGCGTTTGGCATCATTTTTGAGTGAATTGGAGAAAGTCAGATTTTTGCTGAAATTGTGACCCCGGGGCTTAGGGATTTTTTCAAAAAAACCTTTTTCCAGCGGTTAAGTTGTTGAGGGCTGATTTCTTGTCCTGTGATAAAAAGCCTTCTGTTTCGACCGCCAAACCTTTCAGGGGAGCATTTGCAAGCGTTTGGCATCATTTTTGAATGAATTGCCAAAAGTCAGATTTTTGCTGAAATTGTGACCCCGGGGCTTAGGGATTTTTTCAAAAAAATCTTTTTCTGCCGGTTAAGTTGTTGAGGGCTGATTTCTTGTCCTGTGATAAAAAGCCTTCTGTTTCGACCGCCAAACCTTTCAGGGGAGCATTTGCAAGCGTTTGGCATCATTTTTGAATGAATTGCCAAAAGTCAGATTTTTGCTGAAATTGTGACCCCGGGGCTTAGGGATTTTTTCAAAAAAATCTTTTTCTGCCGGTTAAGTTGTTGAGGGCTGATTTCTTGTCCTGTGATAAAAAGCCTTCTGTTTCGACCGCCAAACCTTTCAGGGGAGCATTTGCAAGCGTTTGGCATCATTTTTGAGTGAATTGCCAAATGTCAGAATTTTGCTGAAATTGTGACCCCGGGGCTTAGGGATTTTTTCAAAAAATCTTTTTCTGCAGGTTAAGTTGTTGAGGGCTGATTTCTTGTCCTGTGATAAAAAGCCTTCTGTTTTGACCGCCAAACCTTTCAGGGGAGCATTTGCAAGCGTTTGGCATCATTTTTGAGTGAATTGGAGAAAGTCAGATTTTTGCTGAAATTGTGACCCCGGGGCTTAGGGATTTTTTCAAAAAAACCTTTTTCCGGCGGTAAAGTTGTTGAGGGCTGATTTCTTGTCCTGTGATAAAAAGCCTTCTGTTTTGACCGCCAAAACTTTCAGGGGAGCATTTGCAAGCGTTTGGCATCATTTTTGAGTGAATTGCCAAAAGTCAGATTTTTGCTGAAATTGTGACCCCGGGGCTTAGAGATTTTTTAAAAAAATCTTTTTCTGCAGGTTAAGTTGTTGAGGGCTGATTTCTTGTCCTGTGATAAAAAGCCTTCTGTTTTGAGCGCCAAACCTTTCAGGGTAGCATTTGCAAGCGTTTGGCATCATTTTTGAGTGAATTGGAGAAAGTCAGATTTTTGCTGAAATTGTGACCCCGGGGCTTAGGGATTTTTTCAAAAAAACCTTTTTCCGGCGGTTAAGTTGTTGAGGGCTGATTTCTTGTCCTGTGATAAAAAGCCTTCTGTTTTGACCGCCAAACCTTTCAGGGGAGCATTTGCAAGCGTTTGGCATCATTTTTGAGTGAATTGGAGAAAGTCAGATTTTTGCTGAAATTGTGACCCCGGGGCTTAGGGATTTTTTCAAAAAAATCTTTTTCTGCAGGTTAAGTTGTTGAGTGCTGCTTTCTTGTCCTGTGATAAAAAGCCTTCTGTTTCGACCGCCAAACCTTTCAGGGGAGCATTTGCAAGCGTTTGGCATCATTTTTGAGTGAATTGGAGAAAGTCACATTTTGGCTGAAATTGTGACCCTGGGGCTTAGGGATTTTTTCAAAAAATCTTTTTCTGCAGGTTAAGTTGTTGAGGGCTGATTTCTTGTCCTGTGATAAAAAGCCTTCTGTTTTGACCGCCAAACCTTTCAGGGGAGCATTTGCAAGCGTTTGGCATCATTTTTTGAGTGAATTGGAGAAAGTCAGATTTTTGCTGAAATTGTGACCCCGGGGCTTAGGGATTTTTTCAAAAAAATCTTTTTCTGCCGGTTAAGTTGTTGAGGGCTGATTTCTTGTCCTGTGATAAAAAGCCTTCTGTTTCGACCGCCAAACCTTTTAGGGGAGCATTTGCAAGCGTTTGGCATCATTTTTGAGTGAATTGCCAAATGTCAGATTTTTGCTGAAATTGTGACCCCGGGGCTTAGGGATTTTTTCAAAAAATCTTTTTCTGCAGGTTAAGTTGTTGAGGGCTGATTTCTTGTCCTGTGATAAAAAGCCTTCTGTTTTGACCGCCAAACCTTTCAGGGGAGCATTTGCAAGCGTTTGGCATCATTTTTGAGTGAATTGGAGAAAGTCAGATTTTTGCTGAAATTGTGACCCCGGGGCTTAGGGATTTTTTCAAAAAAACCTTTTTCCGGCGGTTAAGTTGTTGAGGGCTGATTTCTTGTCCTGTGATAAAAAGCCTTCTGTTTCGACCGCCAAACCTTTCCGGGGAGCATTTGCAAGCGTTTGGCATCATTTTTGAGTGAATTGGAGAAAGTCAGATTTTTGCTGAAATTGTGACCCCGGGGCTTAGGGATTTTTTCAAAAAAATCTTTTTCTGCAGGTTAAGTTGTTGAGTGCTGCTTTCTTGTCCTGTGATAAAAAGCCTTCTGTTTCGACCGCCAAACCTTTCAGGGGTGCATTTGCAAGCGTTTGGCATCATTTTTGAGTGAATTGGAGAAAGTCACATTTTGGCTGAAATTCTGACCCTGGGGCTTAGGGATTTTTTCAAAAATCTTTTTCTGCAGGTTAAGTTGTTGAGGGCTGATTTCTTGTCCTGTGATAAAAAGCCTTCTGTTTCGACCGCCAAACCTTTCAGGGGAGCATTTGCAAGCGTTTGGCATCATTTTTGAGTGAATTGGAGAAAGTCAGATTTTTGCTGAAATTGTGACCCCGGGGCTTAGGGATTTTTTCAAAAAAATCTTTTTCTGCCGGTTAAGTTGTTGAGGGCTGATTTCTTGTCCTGTGATAAAAAGCCTTCTGTTTCGACCGCCAAACCTTTCAGGGGAGCATTTGCAAGCGTTTGGCATCATTTTTGAGTGAATTGCCAAAAGTCAGATTTTTGCTGAAATTGTGACCCCGGGGCTTAGGCATTTTTTCAAAAAAATCTTTTTCTGCCGGTTAAGTTGTTGAGGGCTGATTTCTTGTCCTGTGATAAAAAGCCTTCTGTTTCGACCGCCAAACCTTTCAGGGGAGCATTTGCAAGCGTTTGGCATCATTTTTGAGTGAATTGGAGAAAGTCAGATTTTTGCTGAAATTGTGACCCCGGGGCTTAGGGATTTTTTCAAAAAATCTTTTTCTGCAGGTTAAGTTGTTGAGGGCTGATTTCTTGTCCTGTGATAAAAAGCCTTCTGTTTTGACCGCCAAACCTTTCAGGGGAGCATTTGCAAGCGTTTGGCATCATTTTTGAGTGAATTGGAGAAAGTCAGATTTTTGCTGAAATTGTGACCCCGGGGCTTAGGGATTTTTTCAAAAAAATCTTTTTCTGCCGGTTAAGTTGTTGAGGGCTGATTTCTTGTCCTGTGATAAAAAGCCTTCTGTTTCGACCGCCAAACCTTTCAGGGTAGCATTTGCAAGCGTTTGGCATCATTTTTGAGTAAATTGCCAAAAGTCAGATTTTTGCTGAAATTGTGACCCCGGGGCTTAGGGATTTTTTCAAAAAAATCTTTTTCTGCCGGTTAAGTTGTTGAGGGCTGATTTCTTGTCCTGTGATAAAAAGCCTTCTGTTTCGACCGCCAAACCTTTCAGGGGAGCATTTGCAAGCGTTTGGCATCATTTTTGAGTGAATTCGAGAAAGTCAGATTTTTGCTGAAATTGTGACCCCGGGGCTTAGGGATTTTTTCAAAAAAACCTTTTTCCGGCGGTTAAGTTGTTGAGGGCTGATTTCTTGTCCTGTGATAAAAAGCCTTCTGTTTTGACCGCCAAACCTTTCAGGGGAGCATTTGCAAGCGTTTGGCATCATTTTTGAGTGAATTGGAGAAAGTCACATTTTGGCTGAAATTGTGACCCCGGGGCTTAGGGATTTTTTCAAAAAAATCTTTTTCTGCAGGTTAAGTTGTTGAGTGCTGCTTTCTTGTCCTGTGATAAAAAGCCTTCTGTTTCGACCGCCAAACCTTTCAGGGGTGCATTTGCAAGCCTTTGGCATCATTTTTGAGTGAATTGGAGAAAGTCACATTTTGGCTGAAATTGTGACCCCGGGGCTTAGGGATTTTTTCAAAAAAATCTTTTTCTGCCGGTTAAGTTGTTGAGGGCTGATTTCTTGTCCTGTGATAAAAAGCCTTCTGTTTCGACCGCCAAACCTTTCAGGGGAGCATTTGCAAGCGTTTGGCATCATTTTTGAGTGAATTGCCAAAAGTCAGATTTTTGCTGAAATTGTGACCCCGGGGCTTAGGGATTTTTTCAAAAAATCTTTTTCTGCAGGTTAAGTTGTTGAGGGCTGATTTCTTGTCCTGTGATAAAAAGCCTTCTGTTTTGACCGCCAAACCTTTCAGGGGAGCATTTGCAAGCGTTTGGCATGATTTTTGAGTGAATTGCCAAAAGTCAGATTTTTGCTGAAATTGTGACCCCGGGGCTTAGGGATTTTTTCAAAAAATCTTTTTCTGCAGGTTAAGTTGTTGAGGGCTGCTTTCTTGTCCTGTGATAAAAAGCCTTCTGTTTTGAACGCCAAACCTTTCAGGGTAGCATTTGCAAGCGTTTGGCATCATTTTTGAGTGAATTGGAGAAAGTCAGATTTTTGCTGAAATTGTGACCCCGGGGCTTAGGGATTTTTTCAAAAAAACCTTTTTCCGGCGGTAAAGTTGTTGAGGGCTGATTTCTTGTCCTGTGATAAAAAGCCTTCTGTTTTGACCGCCAAACCTTTCAGGGGAGCATTTGCAAGCGTTTGGCATCATTTTTGAGTGAATTGGAGAAAGTCAGATTTTTGCTGAAATTGTGACCCCGGGGCTTAGGGATTTTTTCAAAAAAATCTTTTTCTGCCGGTTAAGTTGTTGAGGGCTGATTTCTTGTCCTGTGATAAAAAGCCTTCTGTTTCGACCGCCAAACCTTTCAGGGGAGCATTTGCAAGCGTTTGGCATCATTTTTGAGTGAATTGCCAAAAGTCAGAATTTTGCTGAAATTGTGACCCCGGGGGTTAGGGATTTTTTCAAAAAATCTTTTTCTGCAGGTTAAGTTGTTGAGGGCTGATTTCTTGTCCTGTGATAAAAAGCCTTCTGTTTTGACCGCCAAACCTTTCAGGGGAGCATTTGCAAGCGTTTGGCATCATTTTTGAGTGAATTGGAGAAAGTCAGATTTTTGCTGAAATTGTGACCCCGGGGCTTAGGGATTTTTTCAAAAAAACCTTTTTCCGGCGGTAAAGTTGTTGAGGGCTGATTTCTTGTCCTGTGATAAAAAGCCTTCTGTTTTGACCGCCAAACCTTTCAGGGGAGCATTTGCAAGCGTTTGGCATCATTTTTGAGTGAATTGCCAAAAGTCAGATTTTTGCTGAAATTGTGACCCCGGGGCTTAGAGATTTTTTCAAAAAAATTTTTTCTGGAGGTTAAGTTGTTGAGGGCTGATTTCTTGTCCTGTGATAAAAAGCCTTCTGTTTTGACCGCCAAACCTTTCAGGGTAGCATTTGCAAGCGTTTGGCATCATTTTTGAGTGAATTGGAGAAAGTCAGATTTTTGCTGAAATTGTGACCCCGGGGCTTAGGGATTTTTTCAAAAAAACCTTTTTCCGGCGGTTAAGTTGTTGAGGGCTGATTTCTTGTCCTGTGATAAAAAGCCTTCTGTTTCGACCGCCAAACCTTTCAGGGGAGCATTTGCAAGCGTTTGGCATCATTTTTGAGTGAATTGGAGAAAGTCAGATTTTTGCTGAAATTGTGACCCCGGGGCTTAGGGATTTTTTCAAAAAAATCTTTTTCTGCCGGTTAAGTTGTTGAGGGCTGATTTCTTGTCCTGTGATAAAAAGCCTTCTGTTTCGACCGCCAAACCTTTCAGGGGAGCATTTGCAAGCGTTTGGCATCATTTTTGAGTGAATTGGAGAAAGTCACATTTTGGCTGAAATTCTGACCCTGGGGCTTAGGGATTTTTTCAAAAAATCTTTTTCTGCAGGTTAAGTTGTTGAGGGCTGATTTCTTGTCCTGTGATAAAAAGCCTTCTGTTTCGACCGCCAAACCTTTCAGGGGAGCATTTGCAAGCGTTTGGCATCATTTTTGAGTGAATTGCCAAAAGTCAGATTTTTGCTGAAATTGTGACCCCGGGGCTTAGGGATTTTTTCAAAAAAATCTTTTTCTGCCGGTTAAGTTGTTAAGGGCTGATTTCTTGTCCTGTGATAAAAAGTCTTCTGTTTCGACCGCCAAACCTTTCAGGGGAGCATTTGCAAGCGTTTGGCATCATTTTTGAGTGAATTGCCAAAAGTCAGATTTTTGCTGAAATTGTGACCCCGGGGCTTAGGGATTTTTTAAAAAAATCTTTTTCCGGCAGTTAAGTTGTTGAGGGCTGATATCTTGTCCTGTGATAAAAAGCCTTCTGTTTCGACCGCCAAACCTTTCAGGGGAGCATTTGCAAGCGTTTGGCATCATTTTTGAGTGAATTGCCAAAAGTCAGATTTTTGCTGAAATTGTGACCACGGGGCTTAGGGATTTTTTCAAAAAAATCTTTTTCTGCCGGTTAAGTTGTTGAGGGCTGATTTCTTGTCCTGTGATAAAAAGCCTTCTGTTTCGACCGCCAAACCTTTCAGGGGAGCATTTGCAAGCGTTTGGCATCATTTTTGAGTGAATTGGAGAAAGTCAGATTTTTGCTGAAATTGTGACCCCGGGGCTTAGGGATTTTTTCAAAAAATCTTTTTCTGCAGGTTAAGTTGTTGAGGGCTGATTTCTTGTCCTGTGATAAAAAGCCTTCTGTTTTGACCGCCAAACCTTTCAGGGGAGCATTTGCAAGCGTTTGGCATCATTTTTGAGTGAATTGGAGAAAGTCAGATTTTTGCTGAAATTGTGACCCCGGGGCTTAGGGATTTTTTCAAAAAAATCTTTTTCTGCCGGTTAAGTTGTTGAGGGCTGATTTCTTGTCCTGTGATAAAAAGCCTTCTGTTTTGATCGCCAAACCTTTCAGGGGAGCATTTGCAAGCGTTTGGCATCATTTTTGAGTGAATTGCCAAAAGTCAGATTTTTGCTGAAATTGTGACCCCGGGGCTTAGGGATTTTTTCAAAAAAATCTTTTTCTGCCGGTTAAGTTGTTGAGGGCTGATTTCTTGTCCTGTGATAAAAAGCCTTCTGTTTCGACCGCCAAACCTTTCAGGGGAGCATTTGCAAGCGTTTGGCATCATTTTTGAGTGAATTGGAGAAAGTCAGATTTTTGCTGAAATTGTGACCCCGGGGCTTAGGGATTTTTTCAAAAAAATCTTTTCCTGCCGGTTAAGTTGTTGAGGGCTGATTTCTTGTCCTGTGATAAAAAGCCTTCTGTTTCGACCGCCAAACCTTTCAGGGGAGCATTTGCAAGCGTTTGGCATCATTTTTGAGTGAATTGCCAAAAGTCAGATTTTTGCTGAAATTGTGACCCCGGGGCTTAGGGATTTTTTCAAAAAAATCTTTTTCTGCCGGTTAAGTTGTTGAGGGCTGATTTCTTGTCCTGTGATAAAAAGCCTTCTGTTTCGACCGCCAAACCTTTCAGGGGAGCATTTGCAAGCGTTTGGCATCATTTTTGAGTGAATTGGAGAAAGTCAGATTTTTGCTGAAATTGTGACCCCGGGGCTTAGGGATTTTTTCAAAAAAACCTTTTTCCGGCGGTTAAGTTGTTGAGGGCTGATTTCTTGTCCTGTGATAAAAAGCCTTCTGTTTCGACCGCCAAACCTTTCCGGGGAGCATTTGCAAGCGTTTGGCATCATTTTTGAGTGAATTGGAGAAAGTCAGATTTTTGCTGAAATTGTGACCCCGGGGCTTAGGGATTTTTTCAAAAAAATCTTTTTCTGCAGGTTAAGTTGTTGAGTGCTGCTTTCTTGTCCTGTGATAAAAAGCCTTCTGTTTCGACCGCCAAACCTTTCAGGGGTGCATTTGCAAGCGTTTGGCATCATTTTTGAGTGAATTGGAGAAAGTCACATTTTGGCTGAAATTCTGACCCTGGGGCTTAGGGATTTTTTCAAAAATCTTTTTCTGCAGGTTAAGTTGTTGAGGGCTGATTTCTTGTCCTGTGATAAAAAGCCTTCTGTTTCGACCGCCAAACCTTTCAGGGGAGCATTTGCAAGCGTTTGGCATCATTTTTGAGTGAATTGGAGAAAGTCAGATTTTTGCTGAAATTGTGACCCCGGGGCTTAGGGATTTTTTCAAAAAAATCTTTTTCTGCCGGTTAAGTTGTTGAGGGCTGATTTCTTGTCCTGTGATAAAAAGCCTTCTGTTTCGACCGCCAAACCTTTCAGGGGAGCATTTGCAAGCGTTTGGCATCATTTTTGAGTGAATTGCCAAAAGTCAGATTTTTGCTGAAATTGTGACCCCGGGGCTTAGGCATTTTTTCAAAAAAATCTTTTTCTGCCGGTTAAGTTGTTGAGGGCTGATTTCTTGTCCTGTGATAAAAAGCCTTCTGTTTCGACCGCCAAACCTTTCAGGGGAGCATTTGCAAGCGTTTGGCATCATTTTTGAGTGAATTGGAGAAAGTCAGATTTTTGCTGAAATTGTGACCCCGGGGCTTAGGGATTTTTTCAAAAAATCTTTTTCTGCAGGTTAAGTTGTTGAGGGCTGATTTCTTGTCCTGTGATAAAAAGCCTTCTGTTTTGACCGCCAAACCTTTCAGGGGAGCATTTGCAAGCGTTTGGCATCATTTTTGAGTGAATTGGAGAAAGTCAGATTTTTGCTGAAATTGTGACCCCGGGGCTTAGGGATTTTTTCAAAAAAATCTTTTTCTGCCGGTTAAGTTGTTGAGGGCTGATTTCTTGTCCTGTGATAAAAAGCCTTCTGTTTCGACCGCCAAACCTTTCAGGGTAGCATTTGCAAGCGTTTGGCATCATTTTTGAGTAAATTGCCAAAAGTCAGATTTTTGCTGAAATTGTGACCCCGGGGCTTAGGGATTTTTTCAAAAAAATCTTTTTCTGCCGGTTAAGTTGTTGAGGGCTGATTTCTTGTCCTGTGATAAAAAGCCTTCTGTTTCGACCGCCAAACCTTTCAGGGGAGCATTTGCAAGCGTTTGGCATCATTTTTGAGTGAATTCGAGAAAGTCAGATTTTTGCTGAAATTGTGACCCCGGGGCTTAGGGATTTTTTCAAAAAAACCTTTTTCCGGCGGTTAAGTTGTTGAGGGCTGATTTCTTGTCCTGTGATAAAAAGCCTTCTGTTTTGACCGCCAAACCTTTCAGGGGAGCATTTGCAAGCGTTTGGCATCATTTTTGAGTGAATTGGAGAAAGTCACATTTTGGCTGAAATTGTGACCCCGGGGCTTAGGGATTTTTTCAAAAAAATCTTTTTCTGCAGGTTAAGTTGTTGAGTGCTGCTTTCTTGTCCTGTGATAAAAAGCCTTCTGTTTCGACCGCCAAACCTTTCAGGGGTGCATTTGCAAGCCTTTGGCATCATTTTTGAGTGAATTGGAGAAAGTCACATTTTGGCTGAAATTGTGACCCCGGGGCTTAGGGATTTTTTCAAAAAAATCTTTTTCTGCCGGTTAAGTTGTTGAGGGCTGATTTCTTGTCCTGTGATAAAAAGCCTTCTGTTTCGACCGCCAAACCTTTCAGGGGAGCATTTGCAAGCGTTTGGCATCATTTTTGAGTGAATTGCCAAAAGTCAGATTTTTGCTGAAATTGTGACCCCGGGGCTTAGGGATTTTTTCAAAAAATCTTTTTCTGCAGGTTAAGTTGTTGAGGGCTGATTTCTTGTCCTGTGATAAAAAGCCTTCTGTTTTGACCGCCAAACCTTTCAGGGGAGCATTTGCAAGCGTTTGGCATGATTTTTGAGTGAATTGCCAAAAGTCAGATTTTTGCTGAAATTGTGACCCCGGGGCTTAGGGATTTTTTCAAAAAATCTTTTTCTGCAGGTTAAGTTGTTGAGGGCTGCTTTCTTGTCCTGTGATAAAAAGCCTTCTGTTTTGAACGCCAAACCTTTCAGGGTAGCATTTGCAAGCGTTTGGCATCATTTTTGAGTGAATTGGAGAAAGTCAGATTTTTGCTGAAATTGTGACCCCGGGGCTTAGGGATTTTTTCAAAAAAACCTTTTTCCGGCGGTAAAGTTGTTGAGGGCTGATTTCTTGTCCTGTGATAAAAAGCCTTCTGTTTTGACCGCCAAACCTTTCAGGGGAGCATTTGCAAGCGTTTGGCATCATTTTTGAGTGAATTGGAGAAAGTCAGATTTTTGCTGAAATTGTGACCCCGGGGCTTAGGGATTTTTTCAAAAAAATCTTTTTCTGCCGGTTAAGTTGTTGAGGGCTGATTTCTTGTCCTGTGATAAAAAGCCTTCTGTTTCGACCGCCAAACCTTTCAGGGGAGCATTTGCAAGCGTTTGGCATCATTTTTGAGTGAATTGCCAAAAGTCAGAATTTTGCTGAAATTGTGACCCCGGGGGTTAGGGATTTTTTCAAAAAATCTTTTTCTGCAGGTTAAGTTGTTGAGGGCTGATTTCTTGTCCTGTGATAAAAAGCCTTCTGTTTTGACCGCCAAACCTTTCAGGGGAGCATTTGCAAGCGTTTGGCATCATTTTTGAGTGAATTGGAGAAAGTCAGATTTTTGCTGAAATTGTGACCCCGGGGCTTAGGGATTTTTTCAAAAAAACCTTTTTCCGGCGGTAAAGTTGTTGAGGGCTGATTTCTTGTCCTGTGATAAAAAGCCTTCTGTTTTGACCGCCAAACCTTTCAGGGGAGCATTTGCAAGCGTTTGGCATCATTTTTGAGTGAATTGCCAAAAGTCAGATTTTTGCTGAAATTGTGACCCCGGGGCTTAGGGATTTTTTCAAAAAAATTTTTTCTGGAGGTTAAGTTGTTGAGGGCTGATTTCTTGTCCTGTGATAAAAAGCCTTCTGTTTTGACCGCCAAACCTTTCAGGGTAGCATTTGCAAGCGTTTGGCATCATTTTTGAGTGAATTGGAGAAAGTCAGATTTTTGCTGAAATTGTGACCCCGGGGCTTAGGGATTTTTTCAAAAAAACCTTTTTCCGGCGGTTAAGTTGTTGAGGGCTGATTTCTTGTCCTGTGATAAAAAGCCTTCTGTTTCGACCGCCAAACCTTTCAGGGGAGCATTTGCAAGCGTTTGGCATCATTTTTGAGTGAATTGGAGAAAGTCAGATTTTTGCTGAAATTGTGACCCCGGGGCTTAGGGATTTTTTCAAAAAAATCTTTTTCTGCCGGTTAAGTTGTTGAGGGCTGATTTCTTGTCCTGTGATAAAAAGCCTTCTGTTTCGACCGCCAAACCTTTCAGGGGAGCATTTGCAAGCGTTTGGCATCATTTTTGAGTGAATTGGAGAAAGTCACATTTTGGCTGAAATTCTGACCCTGGGGCTTAGGGATTTTTTCAAAAAATCTTTTTCTGCAGGTTAAGTTGTTGAGGGCTGATTTCTTGTCCTGTGATAAAAAGCCTTCTGTTTCGACCGCCAAACCTTTCAGGGGAGCATTTGCAAGCGTTTGGCATCATTTTTGAGTGAATTGCCAAAAGTCAGATTTTTGCTGAAATTGTGACCCCGGGGCTTAGGGATTTTTTCAAAAAAATCTTTTTCTGCCGGTTAAGTTGTTAAGGGCTGATTTCTTGTCCTGTGATAAAAAGTCTTCTGTTTCGACCGCCAAACCTTTCAGGGGAGCATTTGCAAGCGTTTGGCATCATTTTTGAGTGAATTGCCAAAAGTCAGATTTTTGCTGAAATTGTGACCCCGGGGCTTAGGGATTTTTTAAAAAAATCTTTTTCCGGCAGTTAAGTTGTTGAGGGCTGATATCTTGTCCTGTGATAAAAAGCCTTCTGTTTCGACCGCCAAACCTTTCAGGGGAGCATTTGCAAGCGTTTGGCATCATTTTTGAGTGAATTGCCAAAAGTCAGATTTTTGCTGAAATTGTGACCACGGGGCTTAGGGATTTTTTCAAAAAAATCTTTTTCTGCCGGTTAAGTTGTTGAGGGCTGATTTCTTGTCCTGTGATAAAAAGCCTTCTGTTTCGACCGCCAAACCTTTCAGGGGAGCATTTGCAAGCGTTTGGCATCATTTTTGAGTGAATTGGAGAAAGTCAGATTTTTGCTGAAATTGTGACCCCGGGGCTTAGGGATTTTTTCAAAAAATCTTTTTCTGCAGGTTAAGTTGTTGAGGGCTGATTTCTTGTCCTGTGATAAAAAGCCTTCTGTTTTGACCGCCAAACCTTTCAGGGGAGCATTTGCAAGCGTTTGGCATCATTTTTGAGTGAATTGGAGAAAGTCAGATTTTTGCTGAAATTGTGACCCCGGGGCTTAGGGATTTTTTCAAAAAAATCTTTTTCTGCCGGTTAAGTTGTTGAGGGCTGATTTCTTGTCCTGTGATAAAAAGCCTTCTGTTTTGATCGCCAAACCTTTCAGGGGAGCATTTGCAAGCGTTTGGCATCATTTTTGAGTGAATTGCCAAAAGTCAGATTTTTGCTGAAATTGTGACCCCGGGGCTTAGGGATTTTTTCAAAAAAATCTTTTTCTGCCGGTTAAGTTGTTGAGGGCTGATTTCTTGTCCTGTGATAAAAAGCCTTCTGTTTCGACCGCCAAACCTTTCAGGGGAGCATTTGCAAGCGTTTGGCATCATTTTTGAGTGAATTGGAGAAAGTCAGATTTTTGCTGAAATTGTGACCCCGGGGCTTAGGGATTTTTTCAAAAAAATCTTTTCCTGCCGGTTAAGTTGTTGAGGGCTGATTTCTTGTCCTGTGATAAAAAGCCTTCTGTTTCGACCGCCAAACCTTTCAGGGGAGCATTTGCAAGCGTTTGGCATCATTTTTGAGTGAATTGCCAAAAGTCAGATTTTTGCTGAAATTGTGACCCCGGGGCTTAGGGATTTTTTCAAAAAAATCTTTTTCTGCCGGTTAAGTTGTTGAGGGCTGATTTCTTGTCCTGTGATAAAAAGCCTTCTGTTTCGACCGCCAAACCTTTCAGGGGAGCATTTGCAAGCGTTTGGCATCATTTTTGAGTGAATTGGAGAAAGTCAGATTTTTGCTGAAATTGTGACCCCGGGGCTTAGGGATTTTTTCAAAAAAACCTTTTTCCGGCGGTTAAGTTGTTGAGGGCTGATTTCTTGTCCTGTGATAAAAAGCCTTCTGTTTTGACCGCCAAACCTTTCAGGGGAGCATTTGCAAGCGTTTGGCATCATTTTTGAGTGAATTGGAGAAAGTCACATTTTGGCTGAAATTGTGACCCCGGGGCTTAGGGATTTTTTCAAAAAAACCTTTTTCCGGCGGTTAAGTTGTTGAGGGCTGATTTCTTGTCCTGTGATAAAAAGCCTTCTGTTTCGACCGCCAAACCTTTCAGGGGAGCATTTGCAAGCGTTTGGCATCATTTTTGAGTGAATTGGAGAAAGTCAGATTTTTGCTGAAATTGTGACCCCGGGGCTTAGGGATTTTTTCAAAAAAATCTTTTTCTGCCGGTTAAGTTGTTGAGGGCTGATTTCTTGTCCTGTGATAAAAAGCCTTCTGTTTCGACCGCCAAACCTTTCAGGGGAGCATTTGCAAGCGTTTGGCATCATTTTTGAGTGAATTGCCA
The DNA here is from genome assembly GCF_965153285.1 of Podarcis tiliguerta. Classification (NCBI taxonomy): domain Eukaryota; kingdom Metazoa; phylum Chordata; class Lepidosauria; order Squamata; family Lacertidae; genus Podarcis; species Podarcis tiliguerta. The sequence continues at coordinate 9,243,618 of NC_139544.1, forward strand.
AAAGTCAGATTTTTGCTGAAATTGTGACCCCGGGGCTTAGGGATTTTTTCAAAAAATCTTTTTCTGCAGGTTAAGTTGTTGAGGGCTGATTTCTTGTCCTGTGATAAAAAGCCTTCTGTTTTGACCGCCAAACCTTTCAGGGGAGCATTTGCAAGCGTTTGGCATCATTTTTGAGTGAATTGGAGAAAGTCACATTTTGGCTGAAATTCTGACCCTGGGGCTTAGGGATTTTTTCAAAAAAATCTTTTTCTGCAGGTTAAGTTGTTGAGTGCTGCTTTCTTGTCCTGTGATAAAAAGCCTTCTGTTTCGACCGCCAAACCTTTCAGGGGTGCATTTGCAAGCGTTTGGCATCATTTTTGAGTGAATTGGAGAAAGTCACATTTTGGCTGAAATTCTGACCCTGGGGCTTAGGGATTTTTTCAAAAAATCTTTTTCTGCAGGTTAAGTTGTTGAGGGCTGATTTCTTGTCCTGTGATAAAAAGCCTTCTGTTTTGACCGCCAAACCTTTCAGGGGAGCATTTGCAAGCGTTTGGCATCATTTTTGAGTGAATTGGAGTAAGTCAGATTTTTGCTGAAATTGTGACCCCGGGGCTTAGGGATTTTTTCAAAAAAATCTTTTTCTGCCGGTTAAGTTGTTGAGGGCTGATTTCTTGTCCTGTGATAAAAAGCCTTCTGTTTCGACCGCCAAACCTTTCAGGGGAGCATTTGCAAGCGTTTGGCATCATTTTTGAGTGAATTGCCAAAAGTCAGATTTTTGCTGAAATTGTGACCCCGGGGCTTAGGGATTTTTTCAAAAAAATCTTTTTCTGCCGGTTAAGTTGTTGAGGGCTGATTTCTTGTCCTGTGATAAAAAGCCTTCTGTTTCGACCGCCAAACCTTTCAGGGGAGCATTTGCAAGCGTTTGGCATCATTTTTGAGTGAATTGGAGAAAGTCAGATTTTGGCTGAAATTGTGACCCCGGGGCTTAGGGATTTTTTCAAAAAAATCTTTTTCTGCCGGTTAAGTTGTTGAGGGCTGATTTCTTGTCCTGTGATAAAAAGCCTTCTGTTTCGACCGCCAAACCTTTCAGGGGAGCATTTGCAAGCGTTTGGCATCATTTTTGAGTGAATTGCCAAAAGTCAGATTTTTGCTGAAATTGTGACCCCGGGGCTTAGGGATTTTTTCAAAAAAATCTTTTTCTGCCGGTTAAGTTGTTGAGGGCTGATTTCTTGTCCTGTGATAAAAAGCCTTCTGTTTCGACCGCCAAACCTTTCAGGGGAGCATTTGCAAGCGTTTGGCATCATTTTTGAGTGAATTGCCAAAAGTCAGATTTTTGCTGAAATTGTGACCCCGGGGCTTAGGGATTTTTTCAAAAAATCTTTTTCTGCAGGTTAAGTTGTTGAGGGCTGATTTCTTGTCCTGTGATAAAAAGCCTTCTGTTTTGACCGCCAAACCTTTCAGGGGAGCATTTGCAAGCGTTTGGCATGATTTTTGAGTGAATTGCCAAAAGTCAGATTTTTGCTGAAATTGTGACCCCGGGGCTTAGGGATTTTTTCAAAAAATCTTTTTCTGCAGGTTAAGTTGTTGAGGGCTGATTTCTTGTCCTGTGATAAAAAGCCTTCTGTTTTGAACGCCAAACCTTTCAGGGTAGCATTTCCAAGCGTTTGGCATCATTTTTGAGTGAATTGGAGAAAGTCAGATTTTTGCTGAAATTGTGACCCCGGGGCTTAGGGATTTTTTCAAAAAAATCTTTTTCCGGCGGTTAAGTTGTTGAGGGCTGATTTCTTGTCCTGTGATAAAAAGCCTTCTGTTTTGACCGCCAAACCTTTCAGGGGAGCATTTGCAAGCGTTTGGCATCATTTTTGAGTGAATTGGAGAAAGTCAGATTTTTGCTGAAATTGTGACCCCGGGGCTTAGGGATTTTTTCAAAAAAATCTTTTTCTGCAGGTTAAGTTGTTGAGTGCTGCTTTCTTGTCCTGTGATAAAAAGCCTTCTGTTTCGACCGCCAAACCTTTCAGGGGTGCATTTGCAAGCGTTTGGCATCATTTTTGAGTGAATTGGAGAAAGTCACATTTTGGCTGAAATTCTGACCCTGGGGCTTAGGGATTTTTTCAAAAAATCTTTTTCTGCAGGTTAAGTTGTTGAGGGCTGATTTCTTGTCCTGTGATAAAAAGCCTTCTGTTTCGACCGCCAAACCTTTCAGGGGAGCATTTGCAAGCGTTTGGCATCATTTTTGAGTGAATTGCCAAAAGTCAGATTTTTGCTGAAATTGTGACCCCGGGGCTTAGGGATTTTTTCAAAAAAATCTTTTTCTGCCGGTTAAGTTGTTAAGGGCTGATTTCTTGTCCTGTGATAAAAAGTCTTCTGTTTCGACCGCCAAACCTTTCAGGGGAGCATTTGCAAGCGTTTGGCATCATTTTTGAGTGAATTGCCAAAAGTCAGATTTTTGCTGAAATTGTGACCCCGGGGCTTAGGGATTTTTTCAAAAAAACCTTTTTCTGCAGATTAAGTTGTTGAGGGCTGATTTCTTGTCCTGTGATAAAAAGACTTCTGTTTCGACCGCCAAAGCTTTCAGGGGAGCATTTGCAAGCGTTTGGCATCATTTTTGAGTGAATTGGCGAAAGTCAGATTTTGGGTGAAGTTGTGACCCCGGGGCTTAGGGATTTTTTCAAAAAAACCTTTTTCCGGCAGTTAAGTTGTTGAGGGCTGATATCTTGTCCTGTGATAAAAAGCCTTCTGTTTCGACCGCCAAACCTTTCAGGGGAGCATTTGCAAGCGTTTGGCATCATTTTTGAGTGAATTGCCAAAAGTCAGATTTTTGCTGAAATTGTGACCACGGGGCTTAGGGATTTTTTCAAAAAAATCTTTTTCTGCCGGTTAAGTTGTTGAGGGCTGATTTCTTGTCCTGTGATAAAAAGCCTTCTGTTTCGACCGCCAAACCTTTCAGGGGAGCATTTGCAAGCGTTTGGCATCATTTTTGAGTGAATTGGAGAAAGTCAGATTTTTGCTGAAATTGTGACCCCGGGGCTTAGGGATTTTTTCAAAAAATCTTTTTCTGCAGGTTAAGTTGTTGAGGGCTGATTTCTTGTCCTGTGATAAAAAGCCTTCTGTTTTGACCGCCAAACCTTTCAGGGGAGCATTTGCAAGCGTTTGGCATCATTTTTGAGTGAATTGGAGAAAGTCACATTTTGGCTGAAATTGTGACCCCGGGGCTTAGGGATTTTTTCAAAAAAACCTTTTTCCGGCGGTTAAGTTGTTGAGGGCTGATTTCTTGTCCTGTGATAAAAAGCCTTCTGTTTCGACCGCCAAACCTTTCAGGGGAGCATTTGCAAGCGTTTGGCATCATTTTTGAGTGAATTGGAGAAAGTCAGATTTTTGCTGAAATTGTGACCCCGGGGCTTAGGGATTTTTTCAAAAAAATCTTTTTCTGCCGGTTAAGTTGTTGAGGGCTGATTTCTTGTCCTGTGATAAAAAGCCTTCTGTTTCGACCGCCAAACCTTTCAGGGGAGCATTTGCAAGCGTTTGGCATCATTTTTGAGTGAATTGCCAAAAGTCAGATTTTTGCTGAAATTGTGACCCCGGGGCTTAGGGATTTTTTCAAAAAATCTTTTTCTGCAGGTTAAGTTGTTGAGGGCTGATTTCTTGTCCTGTGATAAAAAGCCTTCTGTTTTGACCGCCAAACCTTTCAGGGGAGCATTTGCAAGCGTTTGGCATCATTTTTGAGTGAATTGGAGAAAGTCACATTTTGGCTGAAATTCTGACCCTGGGGCTTAGGGATTTTTTCAAAAAAATCTTTTTCTGCAGGTTAAGTTGTTGAGTGCTGCTTTCTTGTCCTGTGATAAAAAGCCTTCTGTTTCGACCGCCAAACCTTTCAGGGGTGCATTTGCAAGCGTTTGGCATCATTTTTGAGTGAATTGGAGAAAGTCACATTTTGGCTGAAATTCTGACCCTGGGGCTTAGGGATTTTTTCAAAAAATCTTTTTCTGCAGGTTAAGTTGTTGAGGGCTGATTTCTTGTCCTGTGATAAAAAGCCTTCTGTTTTGACCGCCAAACCTTTCAGGGGAGCATTTGCAAGCGTTTGGCATCATTTTTGAGTGAATTGGAGTAAGTCAGATTTTTGCTGAAATTGTGACCCCGGGGCTTAGGGATTTTTTCAAAAAAATCTTTTTCTGCCGGTTAAGTTGTTGAGGGCTGATTTCTTGTCCTGTGATAAAAAGCCTTCTGTTTCGACCGCCAAACCTTTCAGGGGAGCATTTGCAAGCGTTTGGCATCATTTTTGAGTGAATTGCCAAAAGTCAGATTTTTGCTGAAATTGTGACCCCGGGGCTTAGGGATTTTTTCAAAAAAATCTTTTTCTGCCGGTTAAGTTGTTGAGGGCTGATTTCTTGTCCTGTGATAAAAAGCCTTCTGTTTCGACCGCCAAACCTTTCAGGGGAGCATTTGCAAGCGTTTGGCATCATTTTTGAGTGAATTGGAGAAAGTCAGATTTTGGCTGAAATTGTGACCCCGGGGCTTAGGGATTTTTTCAAAAAAATCTTTTTCTGCCGGTTAAGTTGTTGAGGGCTGATTTCTTGTCCTGTGATAAAAAGCCTTCTGTTTCGACCGCCAAACCTTTCAGGGGAGCATTTGCAAGCGTTTGGCATCATTTTTGAGTGAATTGCCAAAAGTCAGATTTTTGCTGAAATTGTGACCCCGGGGCTTAGGGATTTTTTCAAAAAAATCTTTTTCTGCCGGTTAAGTTGTTGAGGGCTGATTTCTTGTCCTGTGATAAAAAGCCTTCTGTTTCGACCGCCAAACCTTTCAGGGGAGCATTTGCAAGCGTTTGGCATCATTTTTGAGTGAATTGCCAAAAGTCAGATTTTTGCTGAAATTGTGACCCCGGGGCTTAGGGATTTTTTCAAAAAATCTTTTTCTGCAGGTTAAGTTGTTGAGGGCTGATTTCTTGTCCTGTGATAAAAAGCCTTCTGTTTTGAACGCCAAACCTTTCAGGGGAGCATTTGCAAGCCTTTGGCATCATTTTTGAGTGAATTGGAGAAAGTCAGATTTTTGCTGAAATTGTGACCCCGGGGCTTAGGGATTTTTTCAAAAAAACCTTTTTCCGGCGTTTAAGTTGTTGAGGGCTGATTTCTTGTCCTGTGATAAAAAGCCTTCTGTTTTGACCGCCAAACCTTTCAGGGGAGCATTTGCAAGCGTTTGGCATCATTTTTGAGTGAATTGGAGAAAGTCAGATTTTTGCTGAAATTGTGACCCCGGGGCTTAGGGATTTTTTCAAAAAAATCTTTTTCTGCAGGTTAAGTTGTTGAGTGCTGCTTTCTTGTCCTGTGATAAAAAGCCTTCTGTTTCGACCGCCAAACCTTTCAGGGGTGCATTTGCAAGCGTTTGGCATCATTTTTGAGTGAATTGGAGAAAGTCAGATTTTGGCTGAAATTGTGACCCCGGGGCTTAGGGATTTTTTCAAAAAATCTTTTTCTGCAGGTTAAGTTGTTGAGGGCTGATTTCTTGTCCTGTGATAAAAAGCCTTCTGTTTTGACCGCCAAACCTTTCAGGGGAGCATTTGCAAGCGTTTGGCATCATTTTTGAGTGAATTGGAGTAAGTCAGATTTTTGCTGAAATTGTGACCCCGGGGCTTAGGGATTTTTTCAAAAAAATCTTTTTCTGCCGGTTAAGTTGTTGAGGGCTGATTTCTTGTCCTGTGATAAAAAGCCTTCTGTTTCGACCGCCAAACCTTTCAGGGGAGCATTTGCAAGCGTTTGGCATCATTTTTGAGTGAATTGCCAAAAGTCAGATTTTTGCTGAAATTGTGACCACGGGGCTTAGGGATTTTTTCAAAAAAATCTTTTTCTGCCGGTTAAGTTGTTGAGGGCTGATTTCTTGTCCTGTGATAAAAAGCCTTCTGTTTCGACCGCCATACCTTTCAGGGGAGCATTTGCAAGCGTTTGGCATCATTTTTGAGTGAATTGCCAATTCAGATTTTTGCTGAAATTGTGACCCCGGGGCTTAGGCATTTTTTCAAAAAAATCTTTTTCTGCCGGTTAAGTTGTTGAGGGCTGATTTCTTGTCCTGTGATAAAAAGCCTTCTGTTTCGACCGCCAAACCTTTCAGGGGAGCATTTGCAAGCGTTTGGCATCATTTTTGAGTGAATTGCCAAAAGTCAGATTTTTGCTGAAATTGTGACACCGGGGCTTAGGGATTTTTTCAAAAAAATCTTTTTCTGCCGGTTAAGTTGTTGAGGGCTGATTTCTTGTCCTGTGATAAAAAGCCTTCTGTTTCGACCGCCAAACCTTTCAGGGGAGCATTTGCAAGCGTTTGGCATCATTTTTGAGTGAATTGCCAAAAGTCAGATTTTTGCTGAAATTGTGACCCCGGGGCTTAGGGATTTTTTCAAAAAATCTTTTTCTGCAGGTTAAGTTGTTGAGGGCTGATTTCTTGTCCTGTGATAAAAAGCCTTCTGTTTTGACCGCCAAACCTTTCAGGGGAGCATTTGCAAGCGTTTGGCATGATTTTTGAGTGAATTGCCAAAAGTCAGATTTTTGCTGAAATTGTGACCCCGGGGCTTAGGGATTTTTTCAAAAAATCTTTTTCTGCAGGTTAAGTTGTTGAGGGCTGATTTCTTGTCCTGTGATAAAAAGCCTTCTGTTTTGAACGCCAAACCTTTCAGGGTAGCATTTGCAAGCGTTTGGCATCATTTTTGAGTGAATTGGAGAAAGTCAGATTTTTGCTGAAATTGTGACCCCGGGGCTTAGGGATTTTTTCAAAAAAACCTTTTTCCGGCGGTTAAGTTGTTGACGGCTGATTTCTTGTCCTGTGATAAAAAGCCTTCTGTTTTGACCGCCAAACCTTTCAGGGGAGCATTTGCAAGCGTTTGGCATCATTTTTGAGTGAATTGGAGAAAGTCAGATTTTTGCTGAAATTGTGACCCCGGGGCTTAGGGATTTTTTCAAAAAAACCTTTTTCTGCAGGTTAAGTTGTTGAGTGCTGCTTTCTTGTCCTGTGATAAAAAGCCTTCTGTTTCGACCGCCAAACCTTTCAGGGGAGCATTTGCAAGCGTTTGGCATCATTTTTGAGTGAATTGCCAAAAGTCAGATTTTTGCTGAAATTGTGACCCCGGGGCTTAGAGATTTTTTCAAAAAATCTTTTTCTGCAGGTTAAGTTGTTGAGGGCTGATTTCTTGTCCTGTGATAAAAAGCCTTCTGTTTTGACCGCCAAACCTTTCAGGGTAGCATTTGCAAGCGTTTGGCATCATTTTTGAGTGAATTGGAGAAAGTCAGATTTTTGCTGAAATTGTGACCTCGGGGCTTAGGGATTTTTTCAAAAAAACCTTTTTCCGGCGGTTAAGTTGTTGAGGGCTGATTTCTTGTCCTGTGATAAAAAGCCTTCTGTTTTGACCGCCAAACCTTTCAGGGGAGCATTTGCAAGCGTTTGGCATCATTTTTGAGTGAATTGGAGAAAGTCAGATTTTTGCTGAAATTGTGACCCCGGGGCTTAGGGATTTTTTCAAAAAAATCTTTTTCTGCAGGTTAAGTTGTTGAGTGCTGCTTTCTTGTCCTGTGATAAAAAGCCTTCTGTTTCGACCGCCAAACCTTTCAGGGGTGCATTTGCAAGCGTTTGGCATCATTTTTGAGTGAATTGGAGAAAGTCACATTTTGGCTGAAATTGTGACCCTGGGGCTTAGGGATTTTTTCAAAAAATCTTTTTCTGCAGGTTAAGTTGTTGAGGGCTGATTTCTTGTCCTGTGATAAAAAGCCTTCTGTTTTGACTGCCAAACCTTTCAGGGGAGCATTTGCAAGCGTTTGGCATCATTTTTGAGTGAATTGGAGAAAGTCAGATTTTTGCTGAAATTGTGACCCCGGGGCTTAGGGATTTTTTCAAAAAAATCTTTTTCTGCCGGTTAAGTTGTTGAGGGCTGATTTCTTGTCCTGTGATAAAAAGCCTTCTGTTTCGACCGCCAAACCTTTCAGGGGAGCATTTGCAAGCGTTTGGCATCATTTTTGAGTGAATTGCCAAAAGTCAGAATTTTGCTGAAATTGTGACCCCGGGGCTTAGGGATTTTTTCAAAAAATCTTTTTCTGCAGGTTAAGTTGTTGAGGGCTGATTTCTTGTCCTGTGATAAAAAGCCTTCTGTTTTGACCGCCAAACCTTTCAGGGGAGCATTTGCAAGCGTTTGGCATCATTTTTGAGTGAATTGGAGAAAGTCAGATTTTTGCTGAAATTGTGACCCCGGGGCTTAGAGATTTTTTCAAAAAATCTTTTTCAGCAGGTTAAGTTGTTGAGGGCTGATTTCTTGTCCTGTGATAAAAAGCCTTCTGTTTTGACCGCCAAAACTTTCAGGGTAGCATTTGCAAGCGTTTGGCATCATTTTTGAGTGAATTGGAGAAAGTCAGATTTTTGCTGAAATTGTGACCTCGGGGCTTAGGGATTTTTTCAAAAAAACCTTTTTCCGGCGGTTAAGTTGTTGAGGGCTGATTTCTTGTCCTGTGATAAAAAGCCTTCTGTTTTGACCGCCAAACCTTTCAGGGGAGCATTTGCAAGCGTTTGGCATCATTTTTGAGTGAATTGGAGAAAGTCAGATTTTTGCTGAAATTGTGACCCCGGGGCTTAGGGATTTTTTCAAAAAAACTTTTTTCCGGCGGTTAAGTTGTTGAGGGCTGATTTCTTGTCCTGTGATAAAAAGCCTTCTGTTTTGACCGCCAAACCTTTCAGGGGAGCATTTGCAAGCGTTTGGCATCATTTTTGAGTGAATTGGAGAAAGTCAGATTTTTGCTGAAATTGTGACCCCGGGGCTTAGGGATTTTTTCAAAAAAATCTTTTTCTGCAGGTTAAGTTGTTGAGTGCTGCTTTCTTGTCCTGTGATAAAAAGCCTTCTGTTTCGACCGCCAAACCTTTCAGGGGTGCATTTGCAAGCGTTTGGCATCATTTTTGAGTGAATTGGAGAAAGTCACATTTTGGCTGAAATTCTGACCCTGGGGCTTAGGGATTTTTTCAAAAAATCTTTTTCTGCAGGTTAAGTTGTTGAGGGCTGATTTCTTGTCCTGTGATAAAAAGCCTTCTGTTTCGACCGCCAAACCTTTCAGGGGATCATTTGCAAGCGTTTGGCATCATTTTTGAGTGAATTGCAAAAAGACAGATTTTTGCTGAAATTGTGACCCCGGGGCTTAGGCATTTTTTCAAAAAATTCTTTTTCTGCCGGTTAAGTTGTTGAGGGCTGATTTCTTGTCCTGTGATAAAAAGCCTTCTGTTTCGACCGCCAAACCTTTTAGGGGAGCATTTGCAAGCGTTTGGCATCATTTTTGAGTGAATTGCCAAAAGTCAGATTTTTGCTGAAATTGTGACCCCGGGGCTTAGGGATTTTTTCAAAAAAATCTTTTTCTGCCGGTTAAGTTGTTGAGGGCTGATTTCTTGTCCTTTGATAAAAAGCCTTCTGTTTCGACCGCCAAACCTTTCAGGGGAGCATTTGCAAGCGTTTGGCATCATTTTTTAGTGAATTGCCAAAAGTCAGATTTTTGCTGAAATTGTGACCCCGGGGCTTAGGGATTTTTTCAAAAAATCTTTTTCTGCAGGTTAAGTTGTTGAGGGCTGATTTCTTGTCCTGTGATAAAAAGCCTTCTGTTTTGACCGCCAAACCTTTCAGGGGAGCATTTGCAAGCGTTTGGCATCATTTTTGAGTGAATTGGAGAAAGTCACATTTTGGCTGAAATTCTGACCCTGGGGCTTAGGGATTTTTTCAAAAAAATCTTTTTCTGCAGGTTAAGTTGTTGAGTGCTGCTTTCTTGTCCTGTGATAAAAAGCCTTCTGTTTCGACCGCCAAACCTTTCAGGGGTGCATTTGCAAGCGTTTGGCATCATTTTTGAGTGAATTGGAGAAAGTCACATTTTGGCTGAAATTCTGACCCTGGGGCTTAGGGATTTTTTCAAAAAATCTTTTTCTGCAGGTTAAGTTGTTGAGGGCTGATTTCTTGTCCTGTGATAAAAAGCCTTCTGTTTTGACCGCCAAACCTTTCAGGGGAGCATTTGCAAGCGTTTGGCATCATTTTTGAGTGAATTGGAGTAAGTCAGATTTTTGCTGAAATTGTGACCCCGGGGCTTAGGGATTTTTTCAAAAAATCTTTTTCTGCAGGTTAAGTTGTTGAGGGCTGATTTCTTGTCCTGTGATAAAAAGCCTTCTGTTTCGACCGCCAAACCTTTCAGGGGAGCATTTGCAAGCGTTTGGCATCATTTTTGAGTGAATTGCCAAAAGTCAGATTTTTGCTGAAATTGTGACCCCGGGGCTTAGGGATTTTTTCAAAAAAATCTTTTTCTGCAGGTTAAGTTGTTGAGGGCTGATTTCTTGTCCTGTGATAAAAAGCCTTCTGTTTCGACCGCCATACCTTTCAGGGGAGCATTTGCAAGCGTTTGGCATCATTTTTGAGTGAATTGCCAAAAGTCAGATTTTTGCTGAAATTGTGACCCCGGGGCTTAGGGATTTTTTCAAAAAATCTTTTTCTGCAGGTTAAGTTGTTGAGGGCTGATTTCTTGTCCTGTGATAAAAAGCCTTCTGTTTTGACTGCCAAACCTTTCAGGGGAGCATTTGCAAGCGTTTGGCATGATTTTTGAGTGAATTGCCAAAAGTCAGATTTTTGCTGAAATTGTGACCCCGGGGCTTAGGGATTTTTTCAAAAAATCTTTTTCTGCAGGTTAAGTTGTTGAGGGCTGATTTCTTGTCCTGTGATAAAAAGCCTTCTGTTTTGAACGCCAATCCTTTCAGGGTAGCATTTGCAAGCGTTTGGCATCATTTTTGAGTGAATTGGAGAAAGTCAGATTTTTGCTGAAATTGTGACCCCGGGGCTTAGGGATTTTTTCAAAAAAACCTTTTTCCGGCGGTTAAGTTGTTGAGGGCTGATTTCTTGTCCTGTGATAAAAAGCCTTCTGTTTTGACCGCCAAACCTTTCAGGGGAGCATTTGCAAGCGTTTGGCATCATTTTTGAGTGAATTGGAGAAAGTCAGATTTTTGCTGAAATTGTGACCCCGGGGCTTAGGGATTTTTTCAAAAAAATCTTTTTCTGCAGGTTAAGTTGTTGAGTGCTGCTTTCTTGTCCTGTGATAAAAAGCCTTCTGTTTCGACCGACAAACCTTTCAGGGGTGCATTTGCAAGCGTTTGGCATCATTTTTGAGTGAATTGGAGAAAGTCAGATTTTGGCTGAAATTGTGACCCCGGGGCTTAGGGATTTTTTCAAAAAATCTTTTTCTGCAGGTTAAGTTGTTGAGGGCTGATTTCTTGTCCTGTGATAAAAAGCCTTCTGTTTTGACCGCCAAACCTTTCAGGGGAGCATTTGCAAGCGTTTGGCATCATTTTTGAGTGAATTGGAGTAAGTCAGATTTTTGCTGAAATTGTGACCCCGGGGCTTAGGGATTTTTTCAAAAAATCTTTTTCTGCAGGTTAAGTTGTTGAGGGCTGATTTCTTGTCCTGTGATAAAAAGCCTTCTGTTTCGACCGCCAAACCTTTCAGGGGAGCATTTGCAAGCGTTTGGCATCATTTTTGAGTGAATTGCCAAAAGTCAGATTTTTGCTGAAATTGTGACCCCGGGGCTTAGGGATTTTTTCAAAAAAATCTTTTTCTGCAGGTTAAGTTGTTGAGGGCTGATTTCTTGTCCTGTGATAAAAAGCCTTCTGTTTCGACCGCCATACCTTTCAGGGGAGCATTTGCAAGCGTTTGGCATCATTTTTGAGTGAATTGCCAAAAGTCAGATTTTTGCTGAAATTGTGACCCCGGGGCTTAGGGATTTTTTCAAAAAATCTTTTTCTGCAGGTTAAGTTGTTGAGGGCTGATTTCTTGTCCTGTGATAAAAAGCCTTCTGTTTTGAACGCCAAACCTTTCAGGGTAGCATTTGCAAGCGTTTGGCATCATTTTTGAGTGAATTGGAGAAAGTCAGATTTTTGCTGAAATTGTGACCCCGGGGCTTAGGGATTTTTTCAAAAAAACCTTTTTCCGGCGGTTAAGTTGTTGAGGGCTGATTTCTTGTCCTGTGATAAAAAGCCTTCTGTTTTGACCGCCAAACCTTTCAGGGGAGCATTTGCAAGCGTTTGGCATCATTTTTGAGTGAATTGGAGAAAGTCAGATTTTTGCTGAAATTGTGACCCCGGGGCTTAGGGATTTTTTCAAAAAAATCTTTTTCTGCCGGTTAAGTTGTTGAGGGCTGATTTCTTGTCCTGTGATAAAAAGCCTTCTGTTTCGACCGCCAAACCTTTCAGGGGAGCATTTGCAAGCGTTTGGCATCATTTTTGAGTGAATTGCCAAAAGTCAGAATTTTGCTGAAATTGTGACCCCGGGGCTTAGGGATTTTTTCAAAAAATCTTTTTCTGCAGGTTAAGTTGTTGAGGGCTGATTTCTTGTCCTGTGATAAAAAGCCTTCTGTTTTGACCGCCAAACCTTTCAGGGGAGCATTTGCAAGCGTTTGGCATCATTTTTGAGTGAATTGGAGAAAGTCAGATTTTTGCTGAAATTGTGACCCCGGGGCTTAGGGATTTTTTCAAAAAAACCTTTTTCCGGCGGTAAAGTTGTTGAGGGCTGATTTCTTGTCCTGTGATAAAAAGCCTTCTGTTTCGACCGCCAAACCTTTCAGGGGAGCATTTGCAAGCGTTTGGCATCATTTTTGAGTGAATTGCCAAAAGTCAGATTTTTGCTGAAATTGTGACCCCGGGGCTTAGGGATTTTTTCAAAAAATCTTTTTCTGCAGGTTAAGTTGTTGAGGGCTGATTTCTTGTCCTGTGATAAAAAGCCTTCTGTTTTGACCGCCAAACCTTTCAGGGGAGCATTTGCAAGCGTTTGGCATGATTTTTGAGTGAATTGGAGAAAGTCAGATTTTTGCTGAAATTGTGACCCCGGGGCTTAGGGATTTTTTCAAAAAAACCTTTTTCCGGCGGTTAAGTTGTTGAGGGCTGATTTCTTGTCCTGTGATAAAAAGCCTTCTGTTTTGACCGCCAAACCTTTCAGGGGAGCATTTGCAAGCGTTTGGCATCATTTTTGAGTGAATTGGAGAAAGTCAGATTTTTGCTGAAATTGTGACCCCGGGGCTTAGGGATTTTTTCAAAAAAATCTTTTTCTGCAGGTTAAGTTGTTGAGTGCTGCTTTCTTGTCCTGTGATAAAAAGCCTTCTGTTTCGACCGCCAAACCTTTCAGGGGTGCATTTGCAAGCGTTTGGCATCATTTTTGAGTGAATTGGAGAAAGTCAGATTTTGGCTGAAATTGTGACCCCGGGGCTTAGGGATTTTTTCAAAAAATCTTTTTCTGCAGGTTAAGTTGTTGAGGGCTGATTTCTTGTCCTGTGATAAAAAGCCTTCTGTTTCGACCGCCAAACCTTTCAGGGGAGCATTTGCAAGCGTTTGGCATCATTTTTGAGTGAATTGCCAAAAGTCAGATTTTTGCTGAAATTGTGACCCCGGGGCTTAGGGATTTTTTCAAAAAAATCTTTTTCTGCCAGTTAAGTTGTTGAGGGCTGATTTCTTGTCCTGTGATAAAAAGCCTTCTGTTTCGACCGCCAAACCTTTCAGGGGAGCATTTGCAAGCGTTTGGCATCATTTTTGAGTGAATTGCCAAAAGTCAGAATTTTGCTGAAATTGTGACCCCGGGGCTTAGGGATTTTTTCAAAAAATCTTTTTCTGCAGGTTAAGTTGTTGAGGGCTGATTTCTTGTCCTGTGATAAAAAGCCTTCTGTTTTGACCGCCAAACCTTTCAGGGGAGCATTTGCAAGCGTTTGGCATCATTTTTGAGTGAATTGGAGAAAGTCATATTTTGCTGAAATTGTGACCCCGGGGCTTAGGGATTTTTTCAAAAAAACCTTTTTCCGGCGGTAAAGTTGTTGAGGGCTGATTTCTTGTCCTGTGATAAAAAGCCTTCTGTTTCGACCGCCAAACCTTTCAGGGGAGCATTTGCAAGCGTTTGGCATCATTTTTGAGTGAATTGCCAAAAGTCAGATTTTTGCTGAAATTGTGACCCCGGGGCTTAGGGATTTTTTCAAAAAATCTTTTTCTGCAGGTTAAGTTGTTGAGGGCTGATTTCTTGTCCTGTGATAAAAAGCCTTCTGTTTTGACCGCCAAACCTTTCAGGGGAGCATTTGCAAGCGTTTGGCATGATTTTTGAGTGAATTGCCAAAAGTCAGATTTTTGCTGAAATTGTGACCCCGGGGCTTAGGGATTTTTTCAAAAAATCTTTTTCTGCAGGTTAAGTTGTTGAGGGCTGATTTCTTGTCCTGTGATAAAAAGCCTTCTGTTTTGAACGCCAAACCTTTCAGGGTAGCATTTGCAAGCGTTTGGCATCATTTTTGAGTGAATTGGAGAAAGTCAGATTTTTGCTGAAATTGTGACCCCGGGGCTTAGGGATTTTTTCAAAAAAACCTTTTTCCGGCGGTTAAGTTGTTGAGGGCTGATTTCTTGTCCTGTGATAAAAAGCCTTCTGTTTTGACCGCCAAACCTTTCAGGGGAGCATTTGCAAGCGTTTGGCATCATTTTTGAGTGAATTGGAGAAAGTCAGATTTTTGCTGAAATTGTGACCCCGGGGCTTAGGGATTTTTTCAAAAAAATCTTTTTCTGCAGGTTAAGTTGTTGAGTGCTGCTTTCTTGTCCTGTGATAAAAAGCCTTCTGTTTCGACCGCCAAACCTTTCAGGGGTGCATTTGCAAGCGTTTGGCATCATTTTTGAGTGAATTGGAGAAAGTCAGATTTTGGCTGAAATTGTGACCCCGGGGCTTAGGGATTTTTTCAAAAAATCTTTTTCTGCAGGTTAAGTTGTTGAGGGCTGATTTCTTGTCCTGTGATAAAAAGCCTTCTGTTTTGACCGCCAAACCTTTCAGGGGAGCATTTGCAAGCGTTTGGCATCATTTTTGAGTGAATTGGAGAAAGTCAGATTTTTGCTGAAATTGTGACCCCGGGGCTTAGGGATTTTTTCAAAAAAACCTTTTTCCGGCGGTAAAGTTGTTGAGGGCTGATTTCTTGTCCTGTGATAAAAAGCCTTCTGTTTCGACCGCCAAACCTTTCAGGGGAGCATTTGCAAGCGTTTGGCATCATTTTTGAGTGAATTGCCAAAAGTCAGATTTTTGCTGAAATTGTGACCCCGGGGCTTAGGGATTTTTTCAAAAAATCTTTTTCTGCAGGTTAAGTTGTTGAGGGCTGATTTCTTGTCCTGTGATAAAAAGCCTTCTGTTTTGACCGCCAAACCTTTCAGGGGAGCATTTGCAAGCGTTTGGCATGATTTTTGAGTGAATTGGAGAAAGTCAGGTTTTTGCTGAAATTGTGACCCCGGGGCTTAGGGATTTTTTCAAAAAAACCTTTTTCCGGCGGTTAAGTTGTTGAGGGCTGATTTCTTGTCCTGTGATAAAAAGCCTTCTGTTTTGACCGCCAAACCTTTCAGGGGAGCATTTGCAAGCGTTTGGCATCATTTTTGAGTGAATTGGAGAAAGTCAGATTTTTGCTGAAATTGTGACCCCGGGGCTTAGGGATTTTTTCAAAAAAATCTTTTTCTGCAGGTTAAGTTGTTGAGTGCTGCTTTCTTGTCCTGTGATAAAAAGCCTTCTGTTTCGACCGCCAAACCTTTCAGGGGTGCATTTGCAAGCGTTTGGCATCATTTTTGAGTGAATTGGAGAAAGTCAGATTTTGGCTGAAATTGTGACCCCGGGGCTTAGGGATTTTTTCAAAAAATCTTTTTCTGCAGGTTAAGTTGTTGAGGGCTGATTTCTTGTCCTGTGATAAAAAGCCTTCTGTTTTGACCGCCAAACCTTTCAGGGGAGCATTTGCAAGCGTTTGGCATCATTTTTGAGTGAATTGGAGAAAGTCAGATTTTTGCTGAAATTGTGACCCCGGGGCTTAGGGATTTTTTCAAAAAAACCTTTTTCCGGCGGTAAAGTTGTTGAGGGCTGATTTCTTGTCCTGTGATAAAAAGCCTTCTGTTTCGACCGCCAAACCTTTCAGGGGAGCATTTGCAAGCGTTTGGCATCATTTTTGAGTGAATTGCCAAAAGTCAGATTTTTGCTGAAATTGTGACCCCGGGGCTTAGGGATTTTTTCAAAAAATCTTTTTCTGCAGGTTAAGTTGTTGAGGGCTGATTTCTTGTCCTGTGATAAAAAGCCTTCTGTTTTGACCGCCAAACCTTTCAGGGGAGCATTTGCAAGCGTTTGGCATCATTTTTGAGTGAATTGGAGAAAGTCAGGTTTTTGCTGAAATTGTGACCCCGGGGCTTAGGGATTTTTTCAAAAAAACCTTTTTCCGGCGGTAAAGTTGTTGAGGGCTGATTTCTTGTCCTGTGATAAAAAGCCTTCTGTTTTGACCGCCAAACCTTTCAGGGGAGCATTTGCAAGCGTTTGGCATCATTTTTGAGTGAATTGCCAAAAGTCAGATTTTTGCTGAAATTGTGACCCCGGGGCTTAGAGATTTTTTCAAAAAATCTTTTTCTGCAGGTTAAGTTGTTGAGGGCTGATTTCTTGTCCTGTGATAAAAAGCCTTCTGTTTTGACCGCCAAACCTTTCAGGGTAGCATTTGCAAGCGTTTGGCATCATTTTTGAGTGAATTGGAGAAAGTCAGATTTTTGCTGAAATTGTGACCCCGGGGCTTAGGGATTTTTTCAAAAAAACCTTTTTCCGGCGGTTAAGTTGTTGAGGGCTGATTTCTTGTCCTGTGATAAAAAGCCTTCTGTTTTGACCGCCAAACCTTTCAGGGGAGCATTTGCAAGCGTTTGGCATCATTTTTGAGTGAATTGGAGAAAGTCAGATTTTTGCTGAAATTGTGACCCCGGGGCTTAGGGATTTTTTCAAAAAAACCTTTTTCCGGCGGTTAAGTTGTTGAGGGCTGATTTCTTGTCCTGTGATAAAAAGCCTTCTGTTTTGACCGCCAAACCTTTCAGGGGAGCATTTGCAAGCGTTTGGCATCATTTTTGAGTGAATTGGAGAAAGTCAGATTTTTGCTGAAATTGTGACCCCGGGGCTTAGGGATTTTTTCAAAAAAATCTTTTTCTGCAGGTTAAGTTGTTGAGTGCTGCTTTCTTGTCCTGTGATAAAAAGCCTTCTGTTTCGACCGCCAAACCTTTCAGGGGTGCATTTGCAAGCGTTTGGCATCATTTTTGAGTGAATTGGAGAAAGTCACATTTTGGCTGAAATTCTGACCCTGGGGCTTAGGGATTTTTTCAAAAAATCTTTTTCTGCAGGTTAAGTTGTTGAGGGCTGATTTCTTGTCCTGTGATAAAAAGCCTTCTGTTTCGACCGCCAAACCTTTCAGGGGATCATTTGCAAGCGTTTGGCATCATTTTTGAGTGAATTGCAAAAAGATAGATTTTTGCTGAAATTGTGACCCCGGGGCTTAGGCATTTTTTCAAAAAATTCTTTTTCTGCCGGTTAAGTTGTTGAGGGCTGATTTCTTGTCCTGTGATAAAAAGCCTTCTGTTTCGACCGCCAAACCTTTTAGGGGAGCATTTGCAAGCGTTTGGCATCATTTTTGAGTGAATTGCCAAAAGTCAGATTTTTGCTGAAATTGTGACCCCGGGGCTTAGGGATTTTTTCAAAAAAATCTTTTTCTGCCGGTTAAGTTGTTGAGGGCTGATTTCTTGTCCTTTGATAAAAAGCCTTCTGTTTCGACCGCCAAACCTTTCAGGGGAGCATTTGCAAGCGTTTGGCATCATTTTTTAGTGAATTGCCAAAAGTCAGATTTTTGCTGAAATTGTGACCCCGGGGCTTAGGGATTTTTTCAAAAAATCTTTTTCTGCAGGTTAAGTTGTTGAGGGCTGATTTCTTGTCCTGTGATAAAAAGCCTTCTGTTTTGACCGCCAAACCTTTCAGGGGAGCATTTGCAAGCGTTTGGCATCATTTTTGAGTGAATTGGAGAAAGTCACATTTTGGCTGAAATTCTGACCCTGGGGCTTAGGGATTTTTTCAAAAAAATCTTTTTCTGCAGGTTAAGTTGTTGAGGGCTGATTTCTTGTCCTGTGATAAAAAGCCTTCTGTTTTGACCGCCAAACCTTTCAGGGGAGCATTTGCAAGCGTTTGGCATCATTTTTGAGTGAATTGGAGTAAGTCAGATTTTTGCTGAAATTGTGACCCCGGGGCTTAGGGATTTTTTCAAAAAATCTTTTTCTGCAGGTTAAGTTGTTGAGGGCTGATTTCTTGTCCTGTGATAAAAAGCCTTCTGTTTCGACCGCCAAACCTTTCAGGGGAGCATTTGCAAGCGTTTGGCATCATTTTTGAGTGAATTGCCAAAAGTCAGATTTTTGCTGAAATTGTGACCCCGGGGCTTAGGGATTTTTTCAAAAAAATCTTTTTCTGCAGGTTAAGTTGTTGAGGGCTGATTTCTTGTCCTGTGATAAAAAGCCTTCTGTTTCGACCGCCATACCTTTCAGGGGAGCATTTGCAAGCGTTTGGCATCATTTTTGAGTGAATTGCCAAAAGTCAGATTTTTGCTGAAATTGTGACCCCGGGGCTTAGGGATTTTTTCAAAAAATCTTTTTCTGCAGGTTAAGTTGTTGAGGGCTGATTTCTTGTCCTGTGATAAAAAGCCTTCTGTTTTGACTGCCAAACCTTTCAGGGGAGCATTTGCAAGCGTTTGGCATGATTTTTGAGTGAATTGCCAAAAGTCAGATTTTTGCTGAAATTGTGACCCCGGGGCTTAGGGATTTTTTCAAAAAATCTTTTTCTGCAGGTTAAGTTGTTGAGGGCTGATTTCTTGTCCTGTGATAAAAAGCCTTCTGTTTTGAACGCCAAACCTTTCAGGGTAGCATTTGCAAGCGTTTGGCATCATTTTTGAGTGAATTGGAGAAGGTCAGATTTTTGCTGAAATTGTGACCCCGGGGCTTAGGGATTTTTTCAAAAAAACCTTTTTCCGGCGGTTAAGTTGTTGAGGGCTGATTTCTTGTCCTGTGATAAAAAGCCTTCTGTTTTGACCGCCAAACCTTTCAGGGGAGCATTTGCAAGCGTTTGGCATCATTTTTGAGTGAATTGGAGAAAGTCAGATTTTTGCTGAAATTGTGACCCCGGGGCTTAGGGATTTTTTCAAAAAAATCTTTTTCTGCAGGTTAAGTTGTTGAGTGCTGCTTTCTTGTCCTGTGATAAAAAGCCTTCTGTTTCGACCGCCAAACCTTTCAGGGGTGCATTTGCAAGCGTTTGGCATCATTTTTGAGTGAATTGGAGAAAGTCAGATTTTGGCTGAAATTGTGACCCCGGGGCTTAGGGATTTTTTCAAAAAATCTTTTTCTGCAGGTTAAGTTGTTGAGGGCTGATTTCTTGTCCTGTGATAAAAAGCCTTCTGTTTCGACCGCCAAACCTTTCAGGGGAGCATTTGCAAGCGTTTGGCATCATTTTTGAGTGAATTGCCAAAAGTCAGATTTTTGCTGAAATTGTGACCCCGGGGCTTAGGGATTTTTTCAAAAAAATCTTTTTCTGCCGGTTAAGTTGTTGAGGGCTGATTTCTTGTCCTGTGATAAAAAGCCTTCTGTTTCGACCGCCAAACCTTTCAGGGGAGCATTTGCAAGCGTTTGGCATCATTTTTGAGTGAATTGCCAAAAGTCAGAATTTTGCTGAAATTGTGACCCCGGGGCTTAGGGATTTTTTCAAAAAATCTTTTTCTGCAGGTTAAGTTGTTGAGGGCTGATTTCTTGTCCTGTGATAAAAAGCCTTCTGTTTTGACCGCCAAACCTTTCAGGGGAGCATTTGCCAGCGTTTGGCATCATTTTTGAGTGAATTGGAGAAAGTCAGATTTTTGCTGAAATTGTGACCCCGGGGCTTAGGGATTTTTTCAAAAAAACCTTTTTCCGGCGGTAAAGTTGTTGAGGGCTGATTTCTTGTCCTGTGATAAAAAGCCTTCTGTTTCGACCGCCAAACCTTTCAGGGGAGCATTTGCAAGCGTTTGGCATCATTTTTGAGTGAATTGCCAAAAGTCAGATTTTTGCTGAAATTGTGACCCCGGGGCTTAGGGATTTTTTCAAAAAATCTTTTTCTGCAGGTTAAGTTGTTGAGGGCTGATTTCTTGTCCTGTGATAAAAAGCCTTCTGTTTTGACCGCCAAACCTTTCAGGGGAGCATTTGCAAGCGTTTGGCATGATTTTTGAGTGAATTGCCAAAAGTCAGATTTTTGCTGAAATTGTGACCCCGGGGCTTAGGGATTTTTTCAAAAAATCTTTTTCTGCAGGTTAAGTTGTTGAGGGCTGATTTCTTGTCCTGTGATAAAAAGCCTTCTGTTTTGAACGCCAAACCTTTCAGGGTAGCATTTGCAAGCGTTTGGCATCATTTTTGAGTGAATTGGAGAAAGTCAGATTTTTGCTGAAATTGTGACCCCGGGGCTTAGGGATTTTTTCAAAAAAACCTTTTTCCGGCGGTTAAGTTGTTGAGGGCTGATTTCTTGTCCTGTGATAAAAAGCCTTCTGTTTTGACCGCCAAACCTTTCAGGGGAGCATTTGCAAGCGTTTGGCATCATTTTTGAGTGAATTGGAGAAAGTCAGATTTTTGCTGAAATTGTGACCCCGGGGCTTAGGGATTTTTTCAAAAAAATCTTTTTCTGCAGGTTAAGTTGTTGAGTGCTGCTTTCTTGTCCTGTGATAAAAAGCCTTCTGTTTCGACCGCCAAACCTTTCAGGGGTGCATTTGCAAGCGTTTGGCATCATTTTTGAGTGAATTGGAGAAAGTCAGATTTTGGCTGAAATTGTGACCCCGGGGCTTAGGGATTTTTTCAAAAAATCTTTTTCTGCAGGTTAAGTTGTTGAGAGCTGATTTCTTGTCCTGTGATAAAAAGCCTTCTGTTTCGACCGCCAAACCTTTCAGGGGAGCATTTGCAAGCGTTTGGCATCATTTTTGAGTGAATTGCCAAAAGTCAGATTTTTGCTGAAATTGTGACCCCGGGGCTTAGGGATTTTTTCAAAAAAATCTTTTTCTGCCGGTTAAGTTGTTGAGGGCTGATTTCTTGTCCTGTGATAAAAAGCCTTCTGTTTCGACCGCCAAACGTTTCAGGGGAGCATTTGCAAGCGTTTGGCATCATTTTTGAGTGAATTGCCAAAAGTCAGAATTTTGCTGAAATTGTGACCCCGGGGCTTAGGGATTTTTTCAAAAAATCTTTTTCTGCAGGTTAAGTTGTTGAGGGCTGATTTCTTGTCCTGTGATAAAAAGCCTTCTGTTTTGACCGCCAAACCTTTCAGGGGAGCATTTGCAAGCGTTTGGCATCATTTTTGAGTGAATTGGAGAAAGTCAGATTTTTGCTGAAATTGTGACCCCGGGGCTTAGGGATTTTTTCAAAAAAACCATTTTCCGGCGGTAAAGTTGTTGAGGGCTGATTTCTTGTCCTGTGATAAAAAGCCTTCTGTTTCGACCGCCAAACCTTTCAGGGGAGCATTTGCAAGCGTTTGGCATCATTTTTGAGTGAATTGCCAAAAGTCAGATTTTTGCTGAAATTGTGACCCTGGGGCTTAGGGATTTTTTCAAAAAATCTTTTTCTGCAGGTTAAGTTGTTGAGGGCTGATTTCTTGTCCTGTGATAAAAAGCCTTCTGTTTTGACCGCCAAACCTTTCAGGGGAGCATTTGCAAGCGTTTGGCATGATTTTTGAGTGAATTGCCAAAAGTCAGATTTTTGCTGAAATTGTGACCCCGGGGCTTAGGGATTTTTTCAAAAAATCTTTTTCTGCAGTTTAAGTTGTTGAGGGCTGATTTCTTGTCCTGTGATAAAAAGCCTTCTGTTTTGAACGCCAAACCTTTCAGGGTAGCATTTGCAAGCGTTTGGCATCATTTTTGAGTGAATTGGAGAAAGTCAGATTTTTGCTGAAATTGTGACCCCGGGGCTTAGGGATTTTTTCAAAAAAACCTTTTTCCGGCGGTTAAGTTGTTGAGGGCTGATTTCTTGTCCTGTGATAAAAAGCCTTCTGTTTTGACCGCCAAACCTTTCAGGGGAGCATTTGCAAGCGTTTGGCATCATTTTTGAGTGAATTGGAGAAAGTCAGATTTTTGCTGAAATTGTGACCCCGGGGCTTAGGGATTTTTTCAAAAAAATCTTTTTCTGCAGGTTAAGTTGTTGAGTGCTGCTTTCTTGTCCTGTGATAAAAAGCCTTCTGTTTCGACCGCCAAACCTTTCAGGGGTGCATTTGCAAGCGTTTGGCATCATTTTTGAGTGAATTGGAGAAAGTCAGATTTTGGCTGAAATTGTGACCCCGGGGCTTAGGGATTTTTTCAAAAAATCTTTTTCTGCAGGTTAAGTTGTTGAGGGCTGATTTCTTGTCCTGTGATAAAAAGCCTTCTGTTTTGACCGCCAAACCTTTCAGGGGAGCATTTGCAAGCGTTTGGCATCATTTTTGAGTGAATTGGAGAAAGTCAGATTTTTGCTGAAATTGTGACCCCGGGGCTTAGGGATTTTTTCAAAAAAACCTTTTTCCGGCGGTAAAGTTGTTGAGGGCTGATTTCTTGTCCTGTGATAAAAAGCCTTCTGTTTCGACCGCCAAACCTTTCAGGGGAGCATTTGCAAGCGTTTGGCATCATTTTTGAGTGAATTGCCAAAAGTCAGATTTTTGCTGAAATTGTGACCCCGGGGCTTAGGGATTTTTTCAAAAAATCTTTTTCTGCAGGTTAAGTTGTTGAGGGCTGATTTCTTGTCCTGTGATAAAAAGCCTTCTGTTTTGACCGCCAAACCTTTCAGGGGAGCATTTGCAAGCGTTTGGCATCATTTTTGAGTGAATTGGAGAAAGTCAGATTTTTGCTGAAATTGTGACCCCGGGGCTTAGGGATTTTTTCAAAAAAACCTTTTTCCGGCGGTAAAGTTGTTGAGGGCTGATTTCTTGTCCTGTGATAAAAAGCCTTCTGTTTTGACCGCCAAACCTTTCAGGGGAGCATTTGCAAGCGTTTGGCATCATTTTTGAGTGAATTGCCAAAAGTCAGATTTTTGCTGAAATTGTGACCCCGGGGCTTAGAGATTTTTTCAAAAAATCTTTTTCTGCAGGTTAAGTTGTTGAGGGCTGATTTCTTGTCCTGTGATAAAAAGCCTTCTGTTTCGACCGCCAAACCTTTCAGGGGAGCATTTGCAAGCGTTTGGCATCATTTTTGAGTGAATTGCCAAAAGTCAGATTTTTGCTGAAATTGTGACCCCGGGGCTTAGGGATTTTTTCAAAAAATCTTTTTCTGCAGGTTAAGTTGTTGAGGGCTGATTTCTTGTCCTGTGATAAAAAGCCTTCTGTTTTGACCGCGAAACCTTTCAGGGGAGCATTTGCAAGCGTTTGGCATCATTTTTGAGTGAATTGGAGAAAGTCAGATTTTTGCTGAAATTGTGACCCCGGGGCTTAGGGATTTTTTCAAAAAAACCTTTTTCCGGCGGTTAAGTTGTTGAGGGCTGATTTCTTGTCCTGTGATAAAAAGCCTTCTGTTTTGACCGCCAAACCTTTCAGGGTAGCATTTGCAAGCGTTTGGCATCATTTTTGAGTGAATTGGAGAAAGTCAGATTTTTGCTGAAATTGTGACCCCGGGGCTTAGGGATTTTTTCAAAAAAATCTTTTTCTGCAGGTTAAGTTGTTGAGTGCTGCTTTCTTGTCCTGTGATAAAAAGCCTTCTGTTTCGACCGCCAAACCTTTCAGGGGTGCATTTGCAAGCGTTTGGCATCATTTTTGAGTGAATTGGAGAAAGTCACATTTTGGCTGAAATTCTGACCCTGGGGCTTAGGGATTTTTTCAAAAAATCTTTTTCTGCAGGTTAAGTTGTTGAGGGCTGATTTCTTGTCCTGTGATAAAAAGCCTTCTGTTTCGACCGCCAAACCTTTCAGGGGATCATTTGCAAGCGTTTGGCATCATTTTTGAGTGAATTGCAAAAAGACAGATTTTTGCTGAAATTGTGACCCCGGGGCTTAGGCATTTTTTCAAAAAAATCTTTTTCTGCCGGTTAAGTTGTTGAGGGCTGATTTCTTGTCCTGTGATAAAAAGCCTTCTGTTTCGACCGCCAAACCTTTTAGGGGAGCATTTGCAAGCGTTTGGCATCATTTTTGAGTGAATTGCCAAAAGTCAGATTTTTGCTGAAATTGTGACCCCGGGGCTTAGGGTTTTTTTCAAAAAAATCTTTTTCTGCCGGTTAAGTTGTTGAGGGCTGATTTCTTGTCCTTTGATAAAAAGCCTTCTGTTTCGACCGCCAAACCTTTCAGGGGAGCATTTGCAAGCGTTTGGCATCATTTTTGAGTGAATTGCCAAAAGTCAGATTTTTGCTGAAATTGTGACCCCGGGGCTTAGGGATTTTTTCAAAAAATCTTTTTCTGCAGGTTAAGTTGTTGAGGGCTGATTTCTTGTCCTGTGATAAAAAGCCTTCTGTTTTGACCGCCAAACCTTTCAGGGGAGCATTTGCAAGCGTTTGGCATCATTTTTGAGTGAATTGGAGAAAGTCAGATTTTTGCTGAAATTGTGACCCCGGGGCTTAGGGATTTTTTCAAAAAAATCTTTTTCTGCCGGTTAAGTTGTTGGGGGCTGATTTCTTGTCCTGTGATAAAAAGCCTTCTGTTTCGACCGCCAAACCTTTCAGGGGAGCATTTGCAAGCGTTTTTCATCATTTTTGAGTGAATTGCCAAAAGTCAGATTTTTGCTGAAATTGTGACCCCGGGGCTTAGGGATTTTTTCAAAAAATCTTTTTCTGCAGGTTAAGTTGTTGAGGGCTGATTTCTTGTCCTGTGATAAAAAGCCTTCTGTTTTGACCGCCAAACCTTTCAGGGTAGCATTTGCAAGCGTTTGGCATCATTTTTGAGTGAATTGGAGAAAGTCAGATTTTTGCTGAAATTGTGACCCCGGGGCTTAGGGATTTTTTCAAAAAAACCTTTTTCCGGCGGTTAAGTTGTTGAGGGCTGATTTCTTGTCCTGTGATAAAAAGCCTTCTGTTTTGACCGCCAAACCTTTCAGGGGAGCATTTGCAAGCGTTTGGCATCATTTTTGAGTGAATTGGAGAAAGTCAGATTTTTGCTGAAATTGTGACCCCGGGGCTTAGGGATTTTTTCAAAAAAATCTTTTTCTGCAGGTTAAGTTGTTGAGTGCTGCTTTCTTGTCCTGTGATAAAAAGCCTTCTGTTTCGACCGCCAAACCTTTCAGGGGAGCATTTGCAAGCGTTTGGCATCATTTTTGAGTGAATTGGAGAAAGTCACATTTTGGCTGAAATTGTGACCCCGGGGCTTAGGGATTTTTTCAAAAAATCTTTTTCTGCAGGTTAAGTTGTTGAGGGCTGATTTCTTGTCCTGTGATAAAAAGCCTTCTGTTTTGACCGCCAAACCTTTCAGGGGAGCATTTGCAAGCGTTTGGCATCATTTTTGAGTGAATTGGAGAAAGTCAGATTTTTGCTGAAATTGTGACCCCGGGGCTTAGGGATTTTTTCAAAAAAATCTTTTTCTGCCGGTTAAGTTGTTGAGGGCTGATTTCTTGTCCTGTGATAAAAAGCCTTCTGTTTCGACCGCCAAACCTTTCAGGGGAGCATTTGCAAGCGTTTGGCATCATTTTTGAGTGAATTGCCAAAAGTCAGATTTTTGCTGAAATTGTGACCCCGGGGCTTAGGCATTTTTTCAAAAAAATCTTTTTCTGCCGGTTAAGTTGTTGAGGGCTGATTTCTTGTCCTGTGATAAAAAGCCTTCTGTTTCGACCGCCAAACCTTTCAGGGGAGCATTTGCAAGCGTTTGGCATCATTTTTGAGTGAATTGCCAAAAGTCAGATTTTTGCTGAAATTGTGACCCCGGGGCTTAGGGATTTTTTCAAAAAAATCTTTTTCTGCAGGTTAAGTTGTTGAGGGCTGATTTCTTGTTCTGTGATAAAAAGCCTTCTGTTTTGACCGCCAAACCTTTCAGGGGAGCATTTGCAAGCGTTTGGCATCATTTTTGAGTGAATTGGAGAAAGTCAGATTTTTGCTGAAATTGTGACCACGGGGCTTAGGGATTTTTTCAAAAAAACCTTTTTCCGGCGGTTAAGTTGTTGAGGGCTGATTTCTTGTCCTGTGATAAAAAGCCTTCTGTTTTGACCGCCAAACCTTTCAGGGGAGCATTTGCAAGCGTTTGGCATCATTTTTGAGTGAATTGGAGAAAGTCAGATTTTTGCTGAAATTGTGACCCCGGGGCTTAGGGATTTTTTCAAAAAATCTTTTTCTGCCGGTTAAGTTGTTGAGGGCTGATTTCTTGTCCTGTTATAAAAAGCCTTCTGTTTCGACCGCCAAACCTTTCAGGGGAGCATTTGCAAGCGTTTGGCATCATTTTTGAGTGAATTGCCAAAAGTCAGATTTTTGCTGAAATTGTGACCCCGGGGCTTAGGGATTTTTTCAAAAAATCTTTTTCTGCAGGTTAAGTTGTTGAGGGCTGATTTCTTGTCCTGTGATAAAAAGCCTTCTGTTTTGACCGCCAAACCTTTCAGGGTAGCATTTGCAAGCGTTTGGCATCATTTTTGAGTGAATTGGAGAAAGTCAGATTTTTGCTGAAATTGTGACCCCGGGGCTTAGGGATTTTTTCAAAAAAACCTTTTTCCGGCGGTTAAGTTGTTGAGGGCTGATTTCTTGTCCTGTGATAAAAAGCCTTCTGTTTTGACCGCCAAACCTTTCAGGGGAGCATTTGCAAGCGTTTGGCATCATTTTTGAGTGAATTGGAGAAAGTCAGATTTTTGCTGAAATTGTGACCCCGGGGCTTAGGGATTTTTTCAAAAAAATCTTTTTCTGCAGGTTAAGTTGTTGAGTGCTGCTTTCTTGTCCAGTGATAAAAAGCCTTCTGTTTCGACCGCCAAACCTTTCAGGGGAGCATTTGCAAGCGTTTGGCATCATTTTTGAGTGAATTGGAGAAAGTCAGATTTTTGCTGAAATTGTGACCCCGGGGCTTAGGCATTTTTTCAAAAAAATCTTTTTCTGCCGGTTAAGTTGTTGAGGGCTGATTTCTTGTCCTGTGATAAAAAGCCTTCTGTTTTGACCGCCAAACCTTTCAGGGGAGCATTTGCAAGCGTTTGGCATCATTTTTGAGTGAATTGCCAAAAGTCAGATTTTTGCTGAAATTGTGACCCCGGGGCTTAGGGATTTTTTCAAAAAAATCTTTTTCTGCAGGTTAAGTTGTTGAGGGCTGATTTCTTGTCCTGTGATAAAAAGCCTTCTGTTTTGACCGCCAAACCTTTCAGGGGAGCATTTGCAAGCGTTTGGCATCATTTTTGAGTGAATTGGAGAAAGTCAGATTTTTGCTGAAATTGTGACCCCGGGGCTTAGGTATTTTTTCAAAAAAATCTTTTTCTGCCGGTTAAGTTGTTGAGGGCTGATTTCTTGTCCTGTTATAAAAAGCCTTCTGTTTCGACCGCCAAACCTTTCAGGGGAGCATTTGCAAGCGTTTGGTATCATTTTTGAGTGAATTGCCAAAAGTCAGATTTTTGCTGAAATTGTGACCCCGGGGCTTAGGGATTTTTTCAAAAAATCTTTTTCTGCAGGTTAAGTTGTTGAGGGCTGATTTCTTGTCCTGTGATAAAAAGCCTTCTGTTTTGACCGCCAAACCTTTCAGGGTAGCATTTGCAAGCGTTTGGCATCATTTTTGAGTGAATTGGAGAAAGTCAGATTTTTGCT
The DNA here is from genome assembly GCF_965153285.1 of Podarcis tiliguerta. NCBI lineage: Eukaryota > Metazoa > Chordata > Lepidosauria > Squamata > Lacertidae > Podarcis > Podarcis tiliguerta. The sequence continues at coordinate 9,271,100 of NC_139544.1, forward strand.
GAAATTGTGACCCCGGGGCTTAGGGATTTTTTCAAAAAAACCTTTTTCCGGCGGTTAAGTTGTTGAGGGCTGCTTTCTTGTCCTGTGATAAAAAGCCTTCTGTTTCGACCGCCAAACCTTTCAGGGGAGCATTTGCAAGCGTTTGGCATCATTTTTGAGTGAATTGGAGAAAGTCAGATTTTGGCTGAAATTGTGACCCCGGGGCTTAGGGATTTTTTCAAAAAAATCTTTTTCTGCCGGTTAAGTTGTTGAGGGCTGATTTCTTGTCCTGTGATAAAAAGCCTTCTGTTTCGACCGCCAAACCTTTCAGGGGAGCATTTGCAAGCGTTTGGCATCATTTTTGAGTGAATTGCCAAAAGTCAGATTTTTGCTGAAATTGTGACCCCGGGGCTTAGGGATTTTTTCAAAAAAATCTTTTTCTGCCGGTTAAGTTGTTGAGGGCTGATTTCTTGTCCTGTGATAAAAAGCCTTCTGTTTCGACCGCCAAACGTTTCAGGGGAGCATTTGCAAGCGTTTGGCATCATTTTTGAGTGAATTGCCAAAAGTCAGATTTTTGCTGAAATTGTGACCCCGGGGCTTAGGGATTTTTTCAAAAAAATCTTTTTCTGCCGGTTAAGTTGTTGAGGGCTGATTTCTTGTCCTGTGATAAAAAGCCTTCTGTTTCGACCGCCAAACCTTTCAGGGGAGCATTTGCAAGCGTTTGGCATCATTTTTGAGTGAATTGGAGAAAGTCAGATTTTTGCTGAAATTGTGACCCCGGGGCTTAGGGATTTTTTCAAAAAAACCTTTTTCCGGCGGTTAAGTTGTTGAGGGCTGCTTTCTTGTCCTGTGATAAAAAGCCTTCTGTTTCGACCGCCAAACCTTTCAGGGGAGCATTTGCAAGCGTTTGGCATCATTTTTGAGTGAATTGGAGAAAGTCAGATTTTGGCTGAAATTGTGACCCCGGGGCTTAGGGATTTTTTCAAAAAAATCTTTTTCTGCCGGTTAAGTTGTTGAGGGCTGATTTCTTGTCCTGTGATAAAAAGCCTTCTGTTTCGACCGCCAAACCTTTCAGGGGAGCATTTGCAAGCGTTTGGCATCATTTTTGAGTGAATTGCCAAAAGTCAGATTTTTGCTGAAATTGTGACCCCGGGGCTTAGGGATTTTTTCAAAAAAATCTTTTTCTGCCGGTTAAGTTGTTGAGGGCTGATTTCTTGTCCTGTGATAAAAAGCCTTCTGTTTCGACCGCCAAACCTTTCAGGGGAGCATTTGCAAGCGTTTGGCATCATTTTTGAGTGAATTGCCAAAAGTCAGATTTTTGCTGAAATTGTGACCCCGGGGCTTAGGGATTTTTTCAAAAAATCTTTTTCTGCAGGTTAAGTTGTTGAGGGTTGATTTCTTGTCCTGTGATAAAAAGCCTTCTGTTTCGACCGCCAAACCTTTCAGGGGAGCATTTGCAAGCGTTTGGCATCATTTTTGAGTGAATTGGAGAAAGTCAGATTTTTGCTGAAATTGTGACCCTGGGGCTTAGGGATTTTTTCAAAAAAATCTTTTTCTGTCGGTTAAGTTGTTGAGGGCTGATTTCTTGTCCTGTGATAAAAAGCCTTCTGTTTCGACCGCCAAACCTTTCAGGGGAGCATTTGCAAGCGTTTGGCATCATTTTTGAGTGAATTGCCAAAAGTCAGATTTTTGCTGAAATTGTGACCCCGGGGCTTAGGGATTTTTTCAAAAAATCTTTTTCTGCCGGTTAAGTTGTTGAGGGCTGATTTCTTGTCCTGTGATAAAAAGCCTTCTGTTTCGACCGCCAAACCTTTCAGGGGAGCATTTGCAAGCGTTTGGCATCATTTTTGAGTGAATTGCCAAAAGTCAGATTTTTGCTGAAATTGTGACCCCGGGGCTTAGGGATTTTTTCAAAAAATCTTTTTCTGCAGGTTAAGTTGTTGAGGGTTGATTTCTTGTCCTGTGATAAAAAGCCTTCTGTTTCGACCGCCAAACCTTTCAGGGGAGCATTTGCAAGCGTTTGGCATCATTTTTGAGTGAATTGGAGAAAGTCAGATTTTTGCTGAAATTGTGACCCTGGGGCTTAGGGATTTTTTCAAAAAAATCTTTTTCTGTCGGTTAAGTTGTTGAGGGCTGATTTCTTGTCCTGTGATAAAAAGCCTTCTGTTTCGACCGCCAAACCTTTCAGGGGAGCATTTGCAAGCGTTTGGCATCATTTTTGAGTGAATTGCCAAAAGTCAGATTTTTGCTGAAATTGTGACCCCGGGGCTTAGGGATTTTTTCAAAAAATCTTTTTCTGCAGGTTAAGTTGTTGAGGGCTGATTTCTTGTCCTGTGATAAAAAGCCTTCTGTTTCGACCGCCAAACCTTTCAGGGGAGCATTTGCAAGCGTTTGGCATCATTTTTGAGTGAATTGGAGAAAGTCAGATTTTTGCTGAAATTGTGACCCCGGGGCTTAGGGATTTTTTCAAAAAAATCTTTTTCTGCCGGTTAAGTTGTTGAGGGCTGATTTCTTGTCCTGTGATAAAAAGCCTTCTGTTTCGACCGCCAAACCTTTCAGGGGAGCATTTGCAAGCGTTTGGCATCATTTTTGAGTGAATTGCCAAAAGTCAGATTTTTGCTGAAATTGTGACCCCGGGGCTTAGGGACTTTTTTCAAAAAAACCTTTTTCCGGCGGTTAAGTTGTTGAGGGCTGATTTCTTGTCCTGTGATAAAAAGCCTTCTGTTTTGACCGCCAAACCTTTCAGGGGAGCATTTGCAAGCGTTTGGCATCATTTTTGAGTGAATTGGAGAAAGTCACATTTTGGCTGAAATTGTGACCCCGGGGCTTAGGGATTTTTTCAAAAAAACCTTTTTCCGGCGGTTAAGTTGTTGAGGGCTGATTTCTTGTCCTGTGATAAAAAGCCTTCTGTTTTGACCGCCAAACCTTTCAGGGGAGCATTTGGAAGCGTTTGGCATCATTTTTGAGTGAATTGGTGAAAGTCAGATTTTTAATGAAATTGTGACCCTGGGGCTTAGGGATTTTTTCAAAAAAATCTTTTTCTGCCGATTAAGTTGTTGAGGGCTGATTTCTTGTCCTGTGATAAAAAGCCTTCTGTTTCGACCGCCAAACCTTTCAGGGGAGCATTTGCAAGCGTTTGGCATGATTTTTGAGTGAATTGCCAAAAGTCAGATTTTTGCTGAAATTGTGACCCCGGGGCTTAGGGATTTTTTCAAAAAATCTTTTTCTGCAGGTTAAGTTGTTGAGGGCTGATTTCTTGTCCTGTGATAAAAAGCCTTCTGTTTTGACCGCCAAACCTTTCAGGGTAGCATTTGCAAGCGTTTGGCATCATTTTTGAGTGAATTGGAGAAAGTCAGATTTTGGCTGAAATTGTGACCCCGGGGCTTAGGGATTTTTTCAAAAAAACCTTTTTCCGGCGGTTAAGTTGTTGAGGGCTGATTTCTTGTCCTGTGATAAAAAGCCTTCTGTTTTGACCGCCAAACCTTTCAGGGGAGCCTTTGCAAGCGTTTGGCATCATTTTTGAGTGAATTGGAGAAAGTCAGATTTTTGCTGAAATTGTGACCCCGGGGCTTAGGGATTTTTTCAAAAAAATCTTTTTCTGCAGGTTAAGTTGTTGAGTGCTGCTTTCTTGTCCTGTGATAAAAAGCCTTCTGTTTCAACCGCCAAACCTTTCAGGGGTGCATTTGCAAGCGTTTGGCATCATTTTTGAGTGAATTGGAGAAAGTCACATTTTGGCTGAAATTCTGACCCTGGGGCTTAGGGATTTTTTCAAAAAATCTTTTTCTGCAGGTAAAGTTGTTGAGGGCTGATTTCATGTCCTGTGATAAAAAGCCTTCTGTTTTGACAGCCAAACCTTTCAGGGGAGCATTTGCAAGCGTTTGGCATCATTTTTGAGTGAATTGGAGAAAGTCAGATTTTTGCTGAAATTGTGACCCCGGGGCTTAGGGATTTTTTCAAAAAAATCTTTTTCTGCCGGTTAAGTTGTTGAGGGCTGATTTCTTGTCCTGTGATAAAAAGCCTTCTGTTTCGACCGCCAAACCTTTCAGGGGAGCATTTGCAAGCGTTTGGCATCATTTTTGAGTGAATTGGAGAAAGTCAGATTTTTGCTGAAATTGTGACCCCGGGGCTTAGGGATTTTTTCAAAAAAATCTTTTTCTGCCGGTTAAGTTGTTGAGGGCTGATTTCTTGTCCTGTGATAAAAAGCCTTCTGTTTCGACCGCCAAACCTTTCAGGGGAGCATTTGCAAGCGTTTGGCATCATTTTTGAGTGAATTGCCAAAAGTCAGATTTTTGCTGAAATTGTGACCCCGGGGCTTAGGGATTTTTTCAAAAAAATCTTTTTCTGCAGGTTAAGTTGTTGAGGGCTGATTTCTTGTCCTGTGATAAAAAGCCTTCTGTTTTGACCGCCAAACCTTTCAGGGGAGCATTTGCAAGCGTTTGGCATCATTTTTGAGTGAATTGGAGAAAGTCAGATTTTTGCTGAAATTGTGACCACGGGGCTTAGGGATTTTTTCAAAAAAACCTTTTTCCGGCGGTTAAGTTGTTGAGGGCTGATTTCTTGTCCTGTGATAAAAAGCCTTCTGTTTTGACCGCCAAACCTTTCAGGGGAGCATTTGCAAGCGTTTGGCATCATTTTTGAGTGAATTGGAGAAAGTCAGATTTTTGCTGAAATTGTGACCCCGGGGCTTAGGTTTTTTTTCAAAAAAATCTTTTTCTGCCGGTTAAGTTGTTGAGGGCTGATTTCTTGTCCTGTTATAAAAAGCCTTCTGTTTCGACCGCCAAACCTTTCAGGGGAGCATTTGCAAGCGTTTGGCATCATTTTTGAGTGAATTGCCAAAAGTCAGATTTTTGCTGAAATTGTGACCCCGGGGCTTAGGGATTTTTTCAAAAAATCTTTTTCTGCAGGTTAAGTTGTTGAGGGCTGATTTCTTGTCCTGTGATAAAAAGCCTTCTGTTTTGACCGCCAAACCTTTCAGGGTAGCATTTGCAAGCGTTTGGCATCATTTTTGAGTGAATTGGAGAAAGTCAGATTTTTGCTGAAATTGTGACCCCGGGGCTTAGGGATTTTTTCAAAAAAACCTTTTTCCGGCGGTTAAGTTGTTGAGGGCTGCTTTCTTGTCCAGTGATAAAAAGCCTTCTGTTTCGACCGCCAAACCTTTCAGGGGAGCATTTGCAAGCGTTTGGCATCATTTTTGAGTGAATTGGAGAAAGTCAGATTTTGGCTGAAATTGTGACCCCGGGGCTTAGGGATTTTTTCAAAAAAAACTTTTTCTGCCGGTTAAGTTGTTGAGGGCTGATTTCTTGTCCTGTGATAAAAAGCATTCTGTTTCGACCGCCAAACCTTTCAGGGGAGCATTTGCAAGCGTTTGGCATCATTTTTGAGTGAATTGCCAAAAGTCAGATTTTTGCTGAAATTGTGACCCCGGGGCTTAGGGATATTTTCAAAAAAATCTTTTTCTGCCGGTTAAGTTGTTGAGGGCTGATTTCTTGTCCTGTGATAAAAAGCCTTCTGTTTCGACCGCCAAACGTTTCAGGGGAGCATTTGCAAGCGTTTGGCATCATTTTTGAGTGAATTGCCAAAAGTCAGATTTTTGCTGAAATTGTGACCCCGGGGCTTAGGGATTTTTTCAAAAAAATCTTTTTCTGCCGGTTAAGTTGTTGAGGGCTGATTTCTTGTCCTGTGATAAAAAGCCTTCTGTTTCGACCGCCAAACCTTTCAGGGGAGCATTTGCAAGCGTTTGGCATCATTTTTGAGTGAATTGCCAAAAGTCAGATTTTTGCTGAAATTGTGACCCCGGGGCTTAGGGATTTTTTCAAAAAATCTTTTTCTGCAGGTTAAGTTGTTGAGGGCTGATTTCTTGTCCTGTGATAAAAAGCATTCTGTTTTGACCGCCAAACCTTTCAGGGGAGCATTTGCAAGCGTTTGGCATCATTTTTGAGTGAATTGGAGAAAGTCACATTTTGGCTGAAATTGTGACCCCGGGGCTTAGGGATTTTTTCAAAAAAACCTTTTTCCGGCGGTTAAGTTGTTGAGGGCTGATTTCTTGTCCTGTGATAAAAAGCCTTCTGTTTTGACCGCCAAACCTTTCAGGGGAGCATTTGCAAGCGTTTGGCATCATTTTTGAGTGAATTGGAGAAAGTCAGATTTTTAATGAAATTGTGACCCTGGGGCTTAGGGATTTTTTCAAAAAAATCTTTTTCTGCCGATTAAGTTGTTGAGGGCTGATTTCTTGTCCTGTGATAAAAAGCCTTCTGTTTCGACCGCCAAACCTTTCAGGGGAGCATTTGCAAGCGTTTGGCATGATTTTTGAGTGAATTGCCAAAAGTCAGATTTTTGCTGAAATTGTGACCCCGGGGCTTAGGGATTTTTTCAAAAAATCTTTTTCTGCAGGTTAAGTTGTTGAGGGCTGATTTCTTGTCCTGTGATAAAAAGCCTTCTGTTTTGACCGCCAAACCTTTCAGGGTAGCATTTGCAAGCGTTTGGCATCATTTTTGAGTGAATTGGAGAAAGTCAGATTTTTGCTGAAATTGTGACCCCGGGGCTTAGGGATTTTTTCAAAAAAACCTTTTTCCGGCGGTTAAGTTGTTGAGGGCTGATTTCTTGTCCTGTGATAAAAAGCCTTCTGTTTTGACCGCCAAACCTTTCAGGGGAGCATTTGCAAGCGTTTGGCATCATTTTTGAGTGAATTGGAGAAAGTCAGATTTTTGCTGAAATTGTGACCCCGGGGCTTAGGGATTTTTTCAAAAAAATCTTTTTCTGCCGGTTAAGTTGTTGAGGGCTGATTTCTTGTCCTGTGATAAAAAGCCTTCTGTTTCGACCGCCAAACCTTTCAGGGGAGCATTTGCAAGCGTTTGGCATCATTTTTGAGTGAATTGCCAAAAGTCAGATTTTTGCTGAAATTGTGACCCCGGGGCTTAGGCATTTTTTCAAAAAAATCTTTTTCTGCCGGTTAAGTTGTTGAGGGCTGATTTCTTGTCCTGTGATAAAAAGCCTTCTGTTTCGACCGCCAAACCTTTCAGGGGAGCATTTGCAAGCGTTTGGCATCATTTTTGAGTGAATTGCCAAAAGTCAGATTTTTGCTGAAATTGTGATCCCGGGGCTTAGGGATTTTTTCAAAAAAATCTTTTTCTGCAGGTTAAGTTGTTGAGGGCTGATTTCTTGTCCTGTGATACAAAGCCTTCTGTTTCGACCGCCAAACCTTTCAGGGGAGCATTTGCAAGCGTTTGGCATCATTTTTGAGTGAATTGGAGAAAGTCACATTTTGGCTGAAATTCTGACCCTGGGGCTTAGGGATTTTTTCAAAAAATCTTTTTCTGCAGGTTAAGTTGTTGAGGGCTGATTTCTTGTCCTGTGATAAAAAGCCTTCTGTTTTGACCGCCAAACGTTTCAGGGGAGCATTTGCAAGCCTTTGGCATCATTTTTGAGTGAATTGGAGAAAGTAAGATTTTTGCTGAAATTGTGACCCCGGGGCTTAGGGATTTTTTCAAAAAATCTTTTTCTGCCGGTTAAGTTGTTGAGGGCTGATTTCTTGTCCTGTGATAAAAAGCCTTCTGTTTCGACCGCCAAACCTTTCAGGGGAGCCTTTGCAAGCGTTTGGCATCATTTTTGAGTGAATTGGAGAAAGTCAGATTTTTGCTGAAATTGTGACCCCGGGGCTTAGGGATTTTTTCAAAAAAATCTTTTTCTGCAGGTTAAGTTGTTGAGTGCTGCTTTCTTGTCCTGTGATAAAAAGCCTTCTGTTTCAACCGCCAAACCTTTCAGGGGTGCATTTGCAAGCGTTTGGCATCATTTTTGAGTGAATTGGAGAAAGTCACATTTTGGCTGAAATTCTGACCCTGGGGCTTAGGGATTTTTTCAAAAAATCTTTTTCTGCAGGTAAAGTTGTTGAGGGCTGATTTCATGTCCTGTGATAAAAAGCCTTCTGTTTTGACCGCCAAACCTTTCAGGGGAGCATTTGCAAGCGTTTGGCATCATTTTTGAGTGAATTGGAGAAAGTCAGATTTTTGCTGAAATTGTGACCCCGGGGCTTAGGCATTTTTTCAAAAAAATCTTTTTCTGCCGGTTAAGTTGTTGAGGGCTGATTTCTTGTCCTGTGATAAAAAGCCTTCTGTTTCGACCGCCAAACCTTTCAGGGGAGCATTTGCAAGCGTTTGGCATCATTTTTGAGTGAATTGCCAAAAGTCAGATTTTTGCTGAAATTGTGACCCCGGGGCTTAGGCATTTTTTCAAAAAAATCTTTTTCTGCCGGTTAAGTTGTTGAGGGCTGATTTCTTGTCCTGTGATAAAAAGCCTTCTGTTTCGACCGCCAAACCTTTCAGGGGAGCATTTGCAAGCGTTTGGCATCATTTTTGAGTGAATTGCCAAAAGTCAGATTTTTGCTGAAATTGTGACCCCGGGGCTTAGGGATTTTTTCAAAAAAATCTTTTTCTGCAGGTTAAGTTGTTGAGGGCTGATTTCTTGTCCTGTGATAAAAAGCCTTCTGTTTTGACCGCCAAACCTTTCAGGGGAGCATTTGCAAGCGTTTGGCATCATTTTTGAGTGAATTGGAGAAAGTCAGATTTTTGCTGAAATTGTGACCCCGGGGCTTAGGTATTTTTTCAAAAAAATCTTTTTCTGCCGGTTAAGTTGTTGAGGGCTGATTTCTTGTCCTGTTATAAAAAGCCTTCTGTTTCGACCGCCAAACCTTTCAGGGGAGCATTTGCAAGCGTTTGGCATCATTTTTGAGTGAATTGCCAAAAGTCAGATTTTTGCTGAAATTGTGACCCCGGGGCTTAGGGATTTTTTCAAAAAATCTTTTTCTGCAGGTTAAGTTGTTGAGGGCTGATTTCTTGTCCTGTGATAAAAAGCCTTCTGTTTTGACCGCCAAACCTTTCAGGGGAGCATTTGCAAGCGTTTGGCATCATTTTTGAGTGAATTGGAGAAAGTCAGATTTTTGCTGAAATTGTGACCCCGGGGCTTAGGGATTTTTTCAAAAAAACCTTTTTCCGGCGGTTAAGTTGTTGAGGGCTGCTTTCTTGTCCAGTGATAAAAAGCCTTCTGTTTCGACCGCCAAACCTTTCAGGGGAGCATTTGCAAGCGTTTGGCATCATTTTTGAGTGAATTGGAGAAAGTCAGATTTTGGCTGAAATTGTGACCCCGGGGCTTAGGGATTTTTTCAAAAAAATCTTTTTCTGCCGGTTAAGTTGTTGAGGGCTGATTTCTTGTCCTGTGATAAAAAGCCTTCTGTTTCGACCGCCAAGCCTTTCAGGGGAGCATTTGCAAGCGTTTGGCATCATTTTTGAGTGAATTGCCAAAAGTCAGATTTTTGCTGAAATTGTGACCCCGGGGCTTAGGGATTTTTTCAAAAAAATCTTTTTCTGCAGGTTAAGTTGTTGAGGGCTGATTTCTTGTCCTGTGATACAAAGCCTTCTGTTTCGACCGCCAAACCTTTCAGGGGAGCATTTGCAAGCGTTTGGCATCATTTTTGAGTGAATTGGAGAAAGTCACATTTTGGCTGAAATTCTGACCCTGGGGCTTAGGGATTTTTTCAAAAAATCTTTTTCTGCAGGTTAAGTTGTTGAGGGCTGATTTCTTGTCCTGTGATAAAAAGCCTTCTGTTTTGACCGCCAAACCTTTCAGGGGAGCATTTGCAAGCGTTTGGCATCATTTTTGAGTGAATTGCCAAAAGTCAGATTTTTGCTGAAATTGTGACCCCGGGGCTTAGGGATTTTTTCAAAAAAATCTTTTTCTGCAGGTTAAGTTGTTGAGTGCTGCTTTCTTGTCCTGTGATAAAAAGCCTTCTGTTTCGACCGCCAAACCTTTCAGGGGAGCATTTGCAAGCGTTTGGCATCATTTTTGAGTGAATTGGAGAAAGTCACATTTTGGCTGAAATTCTGACCCTGGGGCTTAGGGATTTTTTCAAAAAATCTTTTTCTGCAGGTTAAGTTGTTGAGGGCTGATTTCTTGTCCTGTGATAAAAAGCCTTCTGTTTCGACCGCCAAACGTTTCAGGGGAGCATTTGCAAGCCTTTGGCATCATTTTTGAGTGAATTGGAGAAAGTAAGATTTTTGCTGAAATTCTGACCCCGGGGCTTAGGGATTTTTTCAAAAAATCTTTTTCTGCAGGTTAAGTTGTTGAGGGCTGATTTCTTGTCCTGTGATAAAAAGCCTTCTGTTTCGACCGCCAAACGTTTCAGGGGAGCATTTGCAAGCCTTTGGCATCATTTTTGAGTGAATTGGAGAAAGTAAGATTTTTGCTGAAATTGTGACCCCGGGGCTTAGGGATTTTTTCAAAAAATCTTTTTCTGCCGGTTAAGTTGTTGAGGGCTGATTTCTTGTCCTGTGATGAAAGGCCTTCTGTTTCGACCGCCAAACCTTTCAGGGGAGCCTTTGCAAGCGTTTGGCATCATTTTTGAGTGAATTGGAGAAAGTCAGATTTTTGCTGAAATTGTGACCCCGGGGCTTAGGGATTTTTTCAAAAAAATCTTTTTCTGCAGGTTAAGTTGTTGAGTGCTGCTTTCTTGTCCTGTGATAAAAAGCCTTCTGTTTCAACCGCCAAACCTTTCAGGGGTGCATTTGCAAGCGTTTGGCATCATTTTTGAGTGAATTGGAGAAAGTCACATTTTGGCTGAAATTCTGACCCTGGGGCTTAGGGATTTTTTCAAAAAATCTTTTTCTGCAGGTAAAGTTGTTGAGGGCTGATTTCATGTCCTGTGATAAAAAGCCTTCTGTTTCGACCGCCAAACCTTTCAGGGGAGCATTTGCAAGCGTTTGGCATCATTTTTGAGTGAATTGCCAAAAGTCAGATTTTTGCTGAAATTGTGACCCCGGGGCTTAGGCATTTTTTCAAAAAAATCTTTTTCTGCCGGTTAAGTTGTTGAGGGCTGATTTCTTGTCCTGTGATAAAAAGCCTTCTGTTTCGACCGCCAAACCTTTCAGGGGAGCATTTGCAAGCGTTTGGCATCATTTTTGAGTGAATTGCCAAAAGTCAGATTTTTGCTGAAATTGTGACCCCGGGGCTTAGGGATTTTTTCAAAAAAACCTTTTCTGCAGGTTAAGTTGTTGAGGGCTGATTTCTTGTCCTGTGATAAAAAGCCTTCTGTTTTGACCGCCAAACCTTTCAGGGGAGCATTTGCAAGCGTTTGGCATCATTTTTGAGTGAATTGGAGAAAGTCAGATTTTTGCTGAAATTGTGACCCCGGGGCTTAGGTATTTTTTCAAAAAAATCTTTTTCTGCCGGTTAAGTTGTTGAGGGCTGATTTCTTGTCCTGTTATAAAAAGCCTTCTGTTTCGACCGCCAAACCTTTCAGGGGAGCATTTGCAAGCGTTTGGCATCATTTTTGAGTGAATTGGAGAAAGTCAGATTTTTGCTGAAATTGTGACCCCGGGGCTTAGGGATTTTTTCAAAAAATCTTTTTCTGCAGGTTAAGTTGTTGAGGGCTGATTTCTTGTCCTGTGATAAAAAGCCTTCTGTTTTGACCGCCAAACCTTTCAGGGGAGCATTTGCAAGCGTTTGGCATCATTTTTGAGTGAATTGGAGAAAGTCAGATTTTTGCTGAAATTGTGACCCCGGGGCTTAGGGATTTTTTCAAAAAAACCTTTTTCTGCAGGTTAAGTTGTTGAGGGCTGCTTTCTTGTCCAGTGATAAAAAGCCTTCTGTTTCGACCGCCAAACCTTTCAGGGGAGCATTTGCAAGCGTTTGGCATCATTTTTGAGTGAATTGGAGAAAGTCAGATTTTGGCTGAAATTGTGACCCCGGGGCTTAGGGATTTTTTTGAAAAAAATCTTTTTCTGCCGGTTAAGTTGTTGAGGGCTGATTTCTTGTCCTCTGATAAAAAGCCTTCTGTTTCGACCGCCAAACCTTTCAGGGGAGCATTTGCAAGCGTTTGGCATCATTTTTGAGTGAATTGCCAAAAGTCAGATTTTTGCTGAAATTGTGACCCCGGGGCTTAGGGATTTTTTCAAAAAAATCTTTTTCTGCCGGTTAAGTTGTTGAGGGCTGATTTCTTGTCCTGTGATAAAAAGCCTTCTGTTTCGACCGCCAAACGTTTCAGGGGAGCATTTGCAAGCGTTTGGCATCATTTTTGAGTGAATTGCCAAAAGTCAGATTTTTGCTGAAATTGTGACCCCGGGGCTTAGGGATTTTTTCAAAAAAATCTTTTTCTGCCGGTTAAGTTGTTGAGGGCTGATTTCTTGTCCTGTGATAAAAAGCCTTCTGTTTCGACCGCCAAACCTTTCAGGGGAGCATTTGCAAGCGTTTGGCATCATTTTTGAGTGAATTGCCAAAAGTCAGATTTTTGCTGAAATTGTGACCCCGGGGCTTAGGGATTTTTTCAAAAAATCTTTTTCTGCAGGTTAAGTTGTTGAGGGCTGATTTCTTGTCCTGTGATAAAAAGCATTCTGTTTTGACCGCCAAACCTTTCAGGGGAGCATTTGCAAGCGTTTGGCATCATTTTTGAGTGAATTGGAGAAAGTCACATTTTGGCTGAAATTGTGACCCCGGGGCTTAGGGATTTTTTCAAAAAAACCTTTTTCCGGCGGTTAAGTTGTTGAGGGCTGATTTCTTGTCCTGTGATAAAAAGCCTTCTGTTTTGACCGCCAAACCTTTCAGGGGAGCATTTGCAAGCGTTTGGCATCATTTTTGAGTGAATTGGAGAAAGTCAGATTTTTAATGAAATTGTGACCCTGGGGCTTAGGGATTTTTTCAAAAAAATCTTTTTCTGCCGATTAAGTTGTTGAGGGCTGATTTCTTGTCCTGTGATAAAAAGCCTTCTGTTTCTACCGCCAAACCTTTCAGGGGAGCATTTGCAAGCGTTTGGCATGATTTTTGAGTGAATTGCCAAAAGTCAGATTTTTGCTGAAATTGTGACCCCGGGGCTTAGGGATTTTTTCAAAAAATCTTTTTCTGCAGGTTAAGTTGTTGAGGGCTGATTTCTTGTCCTGTGATAAAAAGCCTTCTGTTTTGACCGCCAAACCTTTCAGGGTAGCATTTGCAAGCGTTTGGCATCATTTTTGAGTGAATTGGAGAAAGTCAGATTTTTGCTGAAATTGTGACCCCGGGGCTTAGGGATTTTTTCAAAAAAACCTTTTTCCGGCGGTTAAGTTGTTGAGGGCTGATTTCTTGTCCTGTGATAAAAAGCCTTCTGTTTTGACCGCCAAACCTTTCAGGGGAGCATTTGCAAGCGTTTGGCATCATTTTTGAGTGAATTGGAGAAAGTCAGATTTTGGCTGAAATTGTGACCCCGGGGCTTAGGGATTTTTTCAAAAAAATCTTTTTCTGCCGGTTAAGTTGTTGAGGGCTGATTTCTTGTCCTGTGATAAAAAGCCTTCTGTTTCGACCGCCAAACGTTTCAGGGGAGCATTTGCAAGCGTTTGGCATCATTTTTGAGTGAATTGCCAAAAGTCAGATTTTTGCTGAAATTGTGACCCCGGGGCTTAGGGATTTTTTCAAAAAAATCTTTTTCTGCCGGTTAAGTTGTTGAGGGCTGATTTCTTGTCCTGTGATAAAAAGCCTTCTGTTTCGACCGCCAAACCTTTCAGGGGAGCATTTGCAAGCGTTTGGCATCATTTTTGAGTGAATTGCCAAAAGTCAGATTTTTGCTGAAATTGTGACCCCGGGGCTTAGGGATTTTTTCAAAAAAATCTTTTTCTGCCGGTTAAGTTGTTGAGGGCTGATTTCTTGTCCTGTGATAAAAAGCCTTCTGTTTCGACCGCCAAACCTTTCAGGGGAGCATTTGCAAGCGTTTGGCATCATTTTTGAGTGAATTGCCAAAAGTCAGATTTTTGCTGAAATTGTGACCCCGGGGCTTAGGGATTTTTTCAAAAAATCTTTTTCTGCAGGTTAAGTTGTTGAGGGCTGATTTCTTGTCCTGTGATAAAAAGCCTTCTGTTTCGACCGCCAAACCTTTCAGGGGTGCATTTGCAAGCGTTTGGCATCATTTTTGAGTGAATTGGAGAAAGTCAGATTTTTGCTGAAATTGTGACCCCGGGGCTTAGGGATTTTTTCAAAAAAATCTTTTTCTGCCGGTTAAGTTGTTGAGGGCTGATTTCTTGTCCTGTGATAAAAAGCCTTCTGTTTTGACCGCCAAACCTTTCAGGGGAGCATTTGCAAGCGTTTGGCATCATTTTTGAGTGAATTGGAGAAAGTCAGATTTTGGCTGAAATTGTGACCCCGGGGCTTAGGGATTTTTTCAAAAAAATCTTTTTCTGCAGGTTAAGTTGTTGAGTGCTGCTTTCTTGTCCTGTGATAAAAAGCCTTCTGTTTCGACCGCCAAACCTTTCAGGGGAGCATTTGCAAGCGTTTGGCATCATTTTTGAGTGAATTGGAGAAAGTCAGATTTTTGCTGAAATTCTGACCCCGGGGCTTAGGGATTTTTTCAAAAAAATGTTTTTCCGGCGGTTAAGTTGTTGAGGGCTGATTTCTTGTCCTGTGATAAAAAGCCTTCTGTTTCGACCGCCAAACCTTTCAGGGGAGCATTTGCAAGCGTTTGGCATCATTTTTGAGTGAATTGGAGAAAGTCACATTTTGGCTGAAATTGTGACCCCGGGGCTTAGGGATTTTTTCAAAAAAACCTTTTTCCGGCGGTTAAGTTGTTGAGGGCTGATTTCTTGTCCTGTGATAAAAAGCCTTCTGTTTCGACCGCCAAACCTTTCAGGGGAGCATTTGCAAGCTTTTGGCATCATTTTTGAGTGAATTGGAGAAAGTCAGATTTTTAATGAAATTGTGACCCTGGGGCTTAGGGATTTTTTCAAAAAAATCTTTTTCTGCCGGTTAAGTTGTTGAGGGCTGATTTCTTGTCCTGTGATAAAAAGCCTTCTGTTTCGACCGCCAAACCTTTCAGGGGAGCATTTGCAAGCGTTTGGCATCATTTTTGAGTGAATTGCCAAAAGTCAGATTTTTGCTGAAATTGTGACCCCGGGGCTTAGGGATTTTTTCAAAAAAATCTTTTTCTGCCAGTTAAGTTGTTGAGGGCTGATTTCTTGTCCTGTGATAAAAAGCCTTCTGTTTCGACCGCCAAACCTTTCAGGGGAGCATTTGCAAGCGTTTGGCATCATTTTTGAGTGAATTGGAGAAAGTCAGATTTTTGCTGAAATTGTGACCCCGAGGCTTAGGGATTTTTTCAAAAAAACCTTTTTCCGGCAGTTAAGTTGTTGAGGGCTGATTTCTTGTCCTGTGATAAAAAGCCTTCTGTTTCGACCGCCAAACCTTTCAGGGGAGCATTTGCAAGCGTTTGGCATCATTTTTGAGTGAATTGGAGAAAGTCAGATTTTTGCTGAAATTGTGACCCCGGGGCTTAGGGACTTTTTTCAAAAAAACCTTTTTCCGGCGGTTAAGTTGTTGAGGGCTGATTTCTTGTCCTGTGATAAAAAGCCTTCTGTTTCGACTGCCAAACCTTTCAGGGGAGCATTTGCAAGCGTTTGGCATCATTTTTGAGTGAATTGCCAAAAGTCAGATTTTTGCTGAAATTGTGACCCCGGGGCTTAGGGATTTTTTCAAAAAATCCTTTTCTGCAGGTTAAGTTGTTGAGGGCTGATTTCTTGTCCTGTGATAAAAAGCCTTCTGTTTCGACCGCCAAACCTTTCAGGGGAGCATTTGCAAGCGTTTGGCATCATTTTTGAGTGAATTGGAGAAAGTCACATTTTGGCTGAAATTCTGACCCTGGGGCTTAGGGATTTTTTCAAAAAATCTTTTTCTGCAGGTTAAGTTGTTGAGGGCTGATTTCTTGTCCTGTGATAAAAAGCCTTCTGTTTTGACCGCCAAACCTTTCAGGGGAGCATTTGCAAGCGTTTGGCATCATTTTTGAGTGAATTGCCAAAAGTCAGATTTTTGCTGAAATTGTGACCCCGGGGCTTAGGGATTTTTTCAAAAAAATCTTTTTCTGCAGGTTAAGTTGTTGAGTGCTGCTTTCTTGTCCTGTGATAAAAAGCCTTGTGTTTCGACCGCCAAACCTTTCAGGGGAGCATTTGCAAGCGTTTGGCATCATTTTTGAGTGAATTGGAGAAAGTCACATTTTGGCTGAAATTCTGACCCTGGGGCTTAGGGATTTTTTCAAAAAATCTTTTTCTGCAGGTTAAGTTGTTGAGGGCTGATTTCTTGTCCTGTGATAAAAAGCCTTCTGTTTCGACCGCCAAACGTTTCAGGGGAGCATTTGCAAGCCTTTGGCATCATTTTTGAGTGAATTGGAGAAAGTAAGATTTTTGCTGAAATTGTGACCCCGGGGCTTAGGGATTTTTTCAAAAAATCTTTTTCTACCGGTTAAGTTGTTGAGGGCTGATTTCTTGTCCTGTGATAAAAAGCCTTCTGTTTCGACCGCCAAACCTTTCAGGGGAGCATTTGCAAGCGTTTGGCATCATTTTTGAGTGAATTGCCAAAAGTCAGATTTTTGCTGAAATTGTGACCCCGGGGCTTAGAGACTTTTTTCAAAAAAACCTTTTTCCGGCGGTTAAGTTGTTGAGGGCTGATTTCTTGTCCTGTGATAAAAAGCCTTCTGTTTTGACCGCCAAACCTTTCAGGGGAGCATTTGCAAGTGTTTGGCATCATTTTTGAGTGAATTAGAGAAAGTCACATTTTTGCTGAAATTGTGACCCCGGGGCTTAGGGATTTTTTCAAAAAAACCTTTTTCCGGCGGTTAAGTTGTTGAGGGCTGATTTCTTGTCCTGTGATAAAAAGCCTTCTGTTTCGACCGCCAAACCTTTCAGGGGAGCATTTGCAAGCGTTTGGCATCATTTTTGAGTGAATTGCCAAAAGTCAGATTTTTGCTGAAATTGTGACCCCGGGGCTTAGGGATTTTTTCAAAAAAATCTTTTTCTGCCGGTTAAGTTGTTGAGGGCTGATTTCTTGTCCTGTGATAAAAAGCCTTCTGTTTCGACCGCCAAACCTTTCAGGGGAGCATTTGCAAGCGTTTGGCATCATTTTTGAGTGAATTGCCAAAAGTCAGATTTTTGCTGAAATTGTGACCCCGGGGCTTAGGGATTTTTTCAAAAAAATCTTTTTCTGCCGGTTAAGTTGTTGAGGGCTGATTTCTTGTCCTGTGATAAAAAGCCTTCTGTTTCGACCGCCAAACCTTTCAGGGGAGCATTTGCAAGCGTTTGGCATCATTTTTGAGTGAATTGCCAAAAGTCAGATTTTTGCTGAAATTGTGACCCCGGGGCTTAGGGATTTTTTCAAAAAAACCTTTTTCCGGCGGTTAAGTTGTTGAGGGCTGATTTCTTGTCCTGTGATAAAAAGCCTTCTGTTTCGACCGCCAAACCTTTCAGGGGAGCATTTGCAAGCGTTTGGCATCATTTTTGAGTGAATTGGAGAATGTCAGATTTTTGCTGAAATTGCGACCCCGGGGCTTAGGGACTTTTTTCAAAAAAACCTTTTTCCGGCGGTTAAGTTGTTGAGGGCTGATTTCTTGTCCTGTGATAAAAAGCCTTCTGTTTTGACCGCCAAACCTTTCAGGGGAGCATTTGCAAGCGTTTGGCATCATTTTTGATTGAATTGGAGAAAGTCACATTTTGGCTGAAATTGTGACCCCGGGGCTTAGGGATTTTTTCAAAAAAACCTTTTTCCGGCGGTTAAGTTGTTGAGGGCTGATTTCTTGTCCTGTGATAAAAAGCCTTCTGTTTCGACCGCCAAACCTTTCAGGGGAGCATTTGCAAGCGTTTGGCATCATTTTTGAGTGAATTGCCAAAAGTCAGATTTTTGCTGAAATTGTGACCCCGGGGCTTAGGGATTTTTTCAAAAAATCTTTTTCCGCAGGTTAAGTTGTTGAGGGCTGATTTCTTGTCCTGTGATAAAAAGCCTTCTGTTTTGACCGCCAAACCTTTCAGGGGAGCATTTGCAAGCGTTTGGCATCATTTTTGAGTGAATTGGAGAAAGTCAGATTTTTGCTGAAATTGTGACCCCGGGGCTTAGGGATTTTTTCAAAAAAACCTTTTTCCGGCGGTTAAGTTGTTGAGGGCTGATTTCTTGTCCTGTGATAAAAAGCCTTCTGTTTTGATCGCCAAACCTTTCAGGGGAGCATTTGCCACCGTTTGGCATCATTTTTGAGTGAATTGGAGAAAGTCAGATTTTTGCTGAAATTGTGACCCCGGGGCTTAGGGATTTTTTCAAAAAAATCTTTTTCTGCCGGTTAAGTTGTTGAGGGCTGATTTCTTGTCCTGTGATAAAAAGCCTTCTGTTTCGACCGCCAAACCTTTCAGGGGAGCATTTGCAAGCGTTTGGCATCATTTTTGAGTGAATTGGAGAAAGTCAGATTTTTGCTGAAATTGTGACCCCGGGGCTTAGGGATTTTTTCAAAAAAACCTTTTTCCGGCGGTTAAGTTGTTGAGGGCTGATTTCTTGTCCTGTGATAAAAAGCCTTCTGTTTTGATCGCCAAACCTTTCAGGGGAGCATTTGCCACCGTTTGGCATCATTTTTGAGTGAATTGGAGAAAGTCAGATTTTTGCTGAAATTGTGACCCCGGGGCTTAGGGATTTTTTCAAAAAAATCTTTTTCTGCCGGTTAAGTTGTTGAGGGCTGATTTCTTGTCCTGTGATAAAAAGCCTTCTGTTTCGACCGCCAAACCTTTCAGGGGAGCATTTGCAAGCGTTTGGCATCATTTTTGAGTGAATTGGAGAAAGTCAGATTTTTGCTGAATTTGTGACCCCGGGGCTTAGGGATTTTTTCAAAAAAATCTTTTTCTGCAGGTTAAGTTGTTGAGTGCTGCTTTCTTGTCCTGTGATAAAAAGCCTTCTGCTTCGACCGCCAAACCTTTCAGGGGAGCATTTGCAAGCGTTTGGCATCATTTTTGAGTGAATTGCCAAAAGTCAGATTTTTGCTGAAATTCTGACCCTGGGGCTTAGGGATTTTTTCAAAAAATCTTTTTCTGCAGGTTAAGTTGTTGAGGGCTGATTTCTTGTCCTGTGATAAAAAGCCTTCTGTTTTGACCGCCAAACCTTTCAGGGGAGCATTTGCAAGCGTTTGGCATCATTTTTGAGTGAATTGCCAAAAGTCAGATTTTTGCTGAAATTGTGACCCCGGGGCTTAGGGATTTTTTCAAAAAAATCTTTTTCTGCAGGTTAAGTTTTTGAGTGCTGCTTTCTTGTCCTGTGATAAAAAGCCTTCTGTTTCGACCGCCAAACCTTTCAGGGGAGCATTTGCAAGCGTTTGGCATCATTTTTGAGTGAATTGGAGAAAGTCACATTTTGGCTGAAATTCTGACCCTGGGGCTTAGGGATTTTTTCAAAAAATCTTTTTCTGCAGGTTAAGTTGTTGAGGGCTGATTTCTTGTCCTGTGATAAAAAGCCTTCTGTTTCGACCGCCAAACGTTTCAGGGGAGCATTTGCAAGCCTTTGGCATCATTTTTGAGTGAATTGGAGAAAGTAAGATTTTTGCTGAAATTGTGACCCCGGGGCTTAGGGATTTTTTCAAAAAATCTTTTTCCGGCGGTTAAGTTGTTGAGGGCTGATATCTTGTCCTGTGATAAAAAGCCTTCTGTTTCGACCGCCAAACCTTTCAGGGGAGCATTTGCAAGTCTTTGGCATCATTTTTGAATGAATTGGAGAATGTCAGATTTTTGCTGAAATTGTGACCCCGGGGCTTAGGGATTTTTTCAAAAAAATCTTTTTCTGCAGGTTAAGTTGTTGAGGGCTGATTTCTTGTCCTGTGATAAAAAGCCTTCTGTTTCGACCGCCAAACCTTTCAGGGGAGCATTTGCAAGCGTTTGGCATCATTTTTGAGTGAATTGCCAAAAGTCACATTTTGGCCGAAATTGTGACCCCAGGGCTTAGGGATTTTTTCAAAAAAACCTTTTTCCGGCGGTTAAGTTGTTGAGGGCTGATTTCTTGTCCTGTGATAAAAAGACTTCTGTTTCGACCGCCAAACCTTTCAGGGGAGCATTTGCAAGCCTTTGGCATCATTTTTGCGTGAATTGCCGAAAGTCAGATTTTTGCTGAAATTGTGACCCCAGGGCTTAGGGATTTTTTCAAAAAAACCTTTTTCCGGCGGTTAAGTTGTTGAGGGCTGATTTCTTGTCCTGTGATAAAAAGCCTTCTGTTTCGACCGCCAAACCTTTCAGAGGAGCATTTGCAAGCGTTTGGCATCATTTTTGAGTGAATTGCCAAAAGTCAGATTTTTGCTTAGGGATTTTTTCAAAAAAACCTTTTTCCGGCGGTTAAGTTGTTGAGGGCTGATTTCTTGTCCTGTGATAAAAAGCCTTCTGTTTCGACCGCCAAACCTTTCAGAGGAGCATTTGCAAGCGTTTGGCATCATTTTTGAGTGAATTGGAGAAAGTCAGATTTTTGCTGAATTTGTGACCCCGGGGCTTAGGGATTTTTTCAAAAAAATCTTTTTCTGCAGGTTAAGTTGTTGAGTGCTGCTTTCTTGTCCTGTGATAAAAAGCCTTCTGCTTCGACCGCCAAACCTTTCAGGGGAGCATTTGCAAGCGTTTGGCATAATTTTTGAGTGAATTGGAGAAAGTCACATTTTGGCTGAAATTCTGACCCTGGGGCTTAGGGATTTTTTCAAAAAAATGTTTTTCCGGCGGTTAAGTTGTTGAGGGCTGATTTCTTGTCCTGTGATAAAAAGCCTTCTGTTTCGACCGCCAAACCTTTCAGGGGAGCATTTGCAAGCGTTTGGCATCATTTTTGAGTGAATTGGAGAAAGTCAGATTTTGGCTGAAATTGTGACCCCGGGGCTTAGGGATTTTTTCAAAAAAATCTTTTTCTGCCGGTTAAGTTGTTGAGGGCTGATTTCTTGTCCTGTGATAAAAAGCCTTCTGTTTCGACCGCCAAACCTTTCAGGGGAGCATTTGCAAGCGTTTGGCATCATTTTTGAGTGAATTGCCAAAAGTCAGATTTTTGCTGAAATTGTGACCCCGGGGCTTAGGGATTTTTTCAAAAAAATCTTTTTCTGCCGGTTAAGTTGTTGAGGGCTGATTTCTTGTCCTGTGATAAAAAGCCTTCTGTTTCGACCGCCAAACGTTTCAGGGGAGCATTTGCAAGCGTAGGCATCATTTTTGAGTGAATTGCCAAAAGTCAGATTTTTGCTGAAATTGTGACCCCGGGGCTTAGGGATTTTTTCAAAAAAATCTTTTTCTGCCGGTTAAGTTGTTGAGGGCTGATTTCTTGTCCTGTGATAAAAAGCCTTCTGTTTCGACCGCCAAACCTTTCAGGGGAGCATTTTCAAGCGTTTGGCATCATTTTTGAGTGAATTGCCAAAAGTCAGATTTTTGCTGAAATTGTGACCCCGGGGCTTAGGGATTTTTTCAAAAAATCTTTTTCTACAGGTTAAGTTGTTGAGGGCTGATTTCTTGTCCTGTGATAAAAAGCCTTCTGTTTCGACCGCCAAACCTTTCAGGGGAGCATTTGCAAGCGTTTGGCATCATTTTTGAGTGAATTGGAGAAAGTCACATTTTGGCTGAAATTGTGACCCCGGGGCTTAGGGATTTTTTCAAAAAAACCTTTTTCCGGCGGTTAAGTTGTTGAGGGCTGATTTCTTGTCCTGTGATAAAAAGCCTTCTGTTTCGACCGCCAAACCTTTCAGGGGAGCATTTGCAAGCGTTTGGCATCATTTTTGAGTGAATTGGAGAAAGTCAGATTTTTAATGAAATTGTGACCCTGGGGCTTAGGGATTTTTTCAAAAAAATCTTTTTCTGCCGGTTAAGTTGTTGAGGGCTGATTTCTTGTCCTGTGATAAAAAGCCTTCTGTTTCGACCGCCAAACCTTTCAGGGGAGCATTTGCAAGCGTTTGGCATCATTTTTGAGTGAATTGGAGAAAGTAAGATTTTTGCTGAAATTGTGACCCCGGGGCTTAGGGATTTTTTCAAAAAATCTTTTTCCGGCGGTTAAGTTGTTGAGGGCTGATATCTTGTCCTGTGATAAAAAGCCTTCTGTTTCGACCGCCAAACCTTTCAGGGGAGCATTTGCAAGTCTTTGGCATCATTTTTGAATGAATTGGAGAATGTCAGATTTTTGCTGAAATTGTGACCCCGGGGCTTAGGGATTTTTTCAAAAAAATCTTTTTCTGCAGGTTAAGTTGTTGAGGGCTGATTTCTTGTCCTGTGATAAAAAGCCTTCTGTTTCGACCGCCAAACCTTTCAGGGGAGCATTTGCAAGCGTTTGGCATCATTTTTGAGTGAATTGCCAAAAGTCACATTTTGGCTGAAATTGTGACCCCAGGGCTTAGGGATTTTTTCAAAAAAACCTTTTTCCGGCGGTTAAGTTGTTGAGGGCTGATTTCTTGTCCTGTGATAAAAAGCCTTCTGTTTCGACCGCCAAACCTTTCAGAGGAGCATTTGCAAGCGTTTGGCATCATTTTTGAGTGAATTGCCAAAAGTCAGATTTTTGCTTAGGGATTTTTTCAAAAAATCTTTTTCTGCAGGTTAAGTTGTTGAGGGCTGATTTCTTGTCCTGTGATAAAAAGCCTTCTGTTTCGACCGCCAAACCTTTCAGGGGAGCATTTGCAAGGGTTTGGCATCATTTTTGAGTGAATTGCCAAAAGTCAGATTTTTGCTGAAATTGTGACCCCAGGGCTTAGGGATTTTTTCAAAAAAACCTTTTTCCGGCGGTTAAGTTGTTGAGGGCTGATTTCTTGTCCTGTGATAAAAAGCCTTCTGTTTCGACCGCCAAACCTTTCAGAGGAGCATTTGCAAGGGTTTGGCATCATTTTTGAGTGAATTGCCAAAAGTCAGATTTTTGCTTAGGGATTTTTTCAAAAAATCTTTTTCTGCAGGTTAAGTTGTTGAGGGCTGATTTCTTGTCCTGTGATAAAAAGCCTTCTGTTTTGACCGCCAAATCTTTCAGGGGAGCATTTGCAAGTCTTTGGCATCATTTTTGAGTGAATTGGAGAACGTAAGATTTTTGCTGAAATTGTGACCCAGGGGCTTAGGGATTTTTTCAAAAAAATCTTTTTCTGCCGGTTAAGTTGTTGAGGGCTGATTTCTTGTCCTCTGATAAAAAGCCTTCTGTTTCGACCGCCAAACCTTTCAGGGGAGCATTTGCAAGCGTTTGGCATCATTTTTGAGTGAATTGGAGAAAGTCAGATTTTTGCTGAAATTGTGACCCCGGGGCTTAGGGATTTTTTCAAAAAAATCTTTTTCTGCCGGTTAAGTTCTTGAGGGCTGATTTCTTGTCCTGTGATAAAAAGCCTTCTGTTTCGACCGCCAAACCTTTCAGGGGAGCATTTGCAAGTCTTTGGCATCATTTTTGAGTGAATTGGAGAACGTAAGATTTTTGCTGAAATTGTGACCCCGGGGCTTAGGGATTTTTTCAAAAAAATCTTTTTCCGCAGGTTAAGTTGTTGAGGGCTGATTTCTTGTCCTGTGATAAAAAGCCTTCTGTTTTGACCGCCAAACCTTTCAGGGGAGCATTTGCAAGCGTTTGGCATCATTTTTGAGTGAATTGGAGAAAGTCAGATTTTTGCTGAAATTGTGACCCCCGGGCTTAGGGATTTTTTCAAAAAAACCTTTTTCCGGCGGTTAAGTTGTTGAGGGCTGATTTCTTGTCCTGTGATAAAAAGCCTTCTGTTTTGATCGCCAAACCTTTCAGGGGAGCATTTGCCACCGTTTGGCATCATTTTTGAGTGAATTGGAGAAAGTCAGATTTTTGCTGAAATTGTGACCCCGGGGCTTAGGGATTTTTTCAAAAAAATCTTTTTCTGCCGGTTAAGTTGTTGAGGGCTGATTTCTTGTCCTGTGATAAAAAGCCTTCTGTTTCGACCGCCAAACCTTTCAGGGGAGCATTTGCAAGCGTTTGGCATCATTTTTGAGTGAATTGGAGAAAGTCAGATTTTTGCTGAATTTGTGACCCCGGGGCTTAGGGATTTTTTCAAAAAAATCTTTTTCTGCAGGTTAAGTTGTTGAGTGCTGCTTTCTTGTCCTGTGATAAAAAGCCTTCTGCTTCGACCGCCAAACCTTTCAGGGGAGCATTTGCAAGCGTTTGGCATAATTTTTGAGTGAATTGGAGAAAGTCACATTTTGGCTGAAATTCTGACCCTGGGGCTTAGGGATTTTTTCAAAAAAATGTTTTTCCGGCGGTTAAGTTGTTGAGGGCTGATTTCTTGTCCTGTGATAAAAAGCCTTCTGTTTCGACCGCCAAACCTTTCAGGGGAGCATTTGCAAGCGTTTGGCATCATTTTTGAGTGAATTGGAGAAAGTCAGATTTTGGCTGAAATTGTGACCCCGGGGCTTAGGGATTTTTTCAAAAAAATCTTTTTCTGCCGGTTAAGTTGTTGAGGGCTGATTTCTTGTCCTGTGATAAAAAGCCTTCTGTTTCGACCGCCAAACCTTTCAGGGGAGCATTTGCAAGCGTTTGGCATCATTTTTGAGTGAATTGCCAAAAGTCAGATTTTTGCTGAAATTGTGACCCCGGGGCTTAGGGATTTTTTCAAAAAAATCTTTTTCTGCCGGTTAAGTTGTTGAGGGCTGATTTCTTGTCCTGTGATAAAAAGCCTTCTGTTTCGACCGCCAAACGTTTCAGGGGAGCATTTGCAAGCGTAGGCATCATTTTTGAGTGAATTGCCAAAAGTCAGATTTTTGCTGAAATTGTGACCCCGGGGCTTAGGGATTTTTTCAAAAAAATCTTTTTCTGCCGGTTAAGTTGTTGAGGGCTGATTTCTTGTCCTGTGATAAAAAGCCTTCTGTTTCGACCGCCAAACCTTTCAGGGGAGCATTTTCAAGCGTTTGGCATCATTTTTGAGTGAATTGCCAAAAGTCAGATTTTTGCTGAAATTGTGACCCCGGGGCTTAGGGATTTTTTCAAAAAATCTTTTTCTACAGGTTAAGTTGTTGAGGGCTGATTTCTTGTCCTGTGATAAAAAGCCTTCTGTTTCGACCGCCAAACCTTTCAGGGGAGCATTTGCAAGCGTTTGGCATCATTTTTGAGTGAATTGGAGAAAGTCACATTTTGGCTGAAATTGTGACCCCGGGGCTTAGGGATTTTTTCAAAAAAACCTTTTTCCGGCGGTTAAGTTGTTGAGGGCTGATTTCTTGTCCTGTGATAAAAAGCCTTCTGTTTCGACCGCCAAACCTTTCAGGGGAGCATTTGCAAGCGTTTGGCATCATTTTTGAGTGAATTGGAGAAAGTCAGATTTTTAATGAAATTGTGACCCTGGGGCTTAGGGATTTTTTCAAAAAAATCTTTTTCTGCCGGTTAAGTTGTTGAGGGCTGATTTCTTGTCCTGTGATAAAAAGCCTTCTGTTTCGACCGCCAAACCTTTCAGGGGAGCATTTGCAAGCGTTTGGCATCATTTTTGAGTGAATTGCCAAAAGTCAGATTTTTGCTGAAATTGTGACCCCGGGGCTTAGGGATTTTTTCAAAAAATCTTTTTCTGCAGGTTAAGTTGTTGAGGGCTGATTTCTTGTCCTGTGATAAAAAGCCTTCTGTTTTGACCGCCAAACCTTTCAGGGGAGCATTTGCAAGCGTTTGGCATCATTTTTGAGTGAATTGGAGAAAGTCAGATTTTTGCTGAAATTGTGACCCTGGGGCTTAGGGATTTTTTCAAAAAAATCTTTTTCTGCCGGTTAAGTTGTTGAGGGCTGATTTCTTGTCCTGTGATAAAAAGCCTTCTGTTTCGACCGCCAAACCTTTCAGGGGAGCATTTGCAAGCGTTTGGCATCATTTTTGAGTGAATTGCCAAAAGTCAGATTTTTGCTGAAATTGTGACCCCGGGGCTTAGGGATTTTTTCAAAAAATCCTTTTCTGCAGGTTAAGTTGTTGAGTGCTGCTTTCTTGTCCTGTGATAAAAAGCCTTCTGTTTCGACCGCCAAACCTTTCAGGGGAGCATTTGCAAGCGTTTGGCATCATTTTTGAGTGAATTGGAGAAAGTCACATTTTGGCTGAAATTCTGACCCTGGGGCTTAGGGATTTTTTCAAAAAATCTTTTTCTGCAGGTTAAGTTGTTGAGGGCTGATTTCTTGTCCTGTGATAAAAAGCCTTCTGTTTTGACCGCCAAACCTTTCAGGGGAGCATTTGCAAGCGTTTGGCATCATTTTTGAGTGAATTGCCAAAAGTCAGATTTTTGCTGAAATTGTGACCCCGGGGCTTAGGGATTTTTTCAAAAAAATCTTTTTCTGCAGGTCAAGTTGTTGAGTGCTGCTTTCTTGTCCTGTGATAAAAAGCCTTCTGTTTCGACCGCCAAACCTTTCAGGGGAGCATTTGCAAGCGTTTGGCATCATTTTTGAATGAATTGGAGAAAGTCACATTTTGGCTGAAATTCTGACCCTGGGGCTTAGGGATTTTTTCAAAAAATCTTTTTCTGCAGGTTAAGTTGTTGAGGGCTGATTTCTTGTCCTGTGATAAAAAGCCTTCTGTTTCGACCGCCAAACCTTTCAGGGGAGCATTTGCAAGCGTTTGGCATCATTTTTGAGTGAATTGCCAAAAGTCAGATTTTTGCTGAAATTGTGACCCCGGGGCTTAGGGACTTTTTTCAAAAATACCTTTTTCCGGCGGTTAAGTTGTTGAGGGCTGATTTCTTGTCCTGTGATAAAAAGCCTTCTGTTTTGACCGCCAAACCTTTCAGGGGAGCATTTGCAAGCGTTTGGCATCATTTTTGAGTGAATTGGAGAAAGTCACATTTTGGCTGAAATTGTGACCCCGGGGCTTAGGGATTTTTTCAAAAAAACCTTTTTCCGGCGGTTAAGTTGTTGAGGGCTGATTTCTTGTCCTGTGATAAAAAGCCTTCTGTTTCGACCGCCAAACCTTTCAGGGGAGCATTTGCAAGCGTTTGGCATCATTTTTGAGTGAATTGGAGAAAGTCAGATTTTTAATGAAATTGTGACCCTGGGGCTTAGGGATTTTTTCAAAAAAATCTTTTTCTGCCGGTTAAGTTGTTGAGGGCTGATTTCTTGTCCTGTGATAAAAAGCCTTCTGTTTCGACCGCCAAACCTTTCAGGGGAGCATTTGCAAGCGTTTGGCATCATTTTTGAGTGAATTGCCAAAAGTCAGATTTTTGCTGAAATTGTGACCCCGGGGCTTAGGGATTTTTTCAAAAAAATCTTTTTCTGCCGGTTAAGTTGTTGAGGGCTGATTTCTTGTCCTGTGATAAAAAGCCTTCTGTTTCGACCGCCAAACCTTTCAGGGGAGCATTTGCAAGCGTTTGGCATCATTTTTGAGTGAATTGCCAAAAGTCAGATTTTTGCTGAAATTGTGACCCCGGGGATTAGGGATTTTTTCAAAAAAACCTTTTTCCGGCGGTTAAGTTGTTGAGGGCTGATTTCTTGTCCTGTGATAAAAAGCCTTCTGTTTCGACCGCCAAACCTTTCAGGGGAGCATTTGCAAGCGTTTGGCATCATTTTTGAGTGAATTGGAGAATGTCAGATTTTTGCTGAAATTGTGACCCCGGGGCTTAGGGACTTTTTTCAAAAAAACCTTTTTCCGGCGGTTAAGTTGTTGAGGGCTGATTTCTTGTCCTGTGATAAAAAGCCTTCTGTTTTGACCGCCAAACCTTTCAGGGGAGCATTTGCAAGCGTTTGGCATCATTTTTGATTGAATTGGAGAAAGTCACATTTTGGCTGAAATTGTGACCCCGGGGCTTAGGGATTTTTTCAAAAAAACCTTTTTCTGCCGGTTAAGTTGTTGAGGGCTGATTTCTTGTCCTGTGATAAAAAGCCTTCTGTTTCGACCGCCAAACCTTTCAGGGGAGCATTTGCAAGCGTTTGGCATCATTTTTGAGTGAATTGCCAAAAGTCAGATTTTTGCTGATATTGTGACCCCGGGGCTTAGGGATTTTTTCAAAAAAATCTTTTTCTGCCGGTTAAGTTGTTGAGGGCTGATTTCTTGTCCTGTGATAAAAAGCCTTCTGTTTCGACCGCCAAACCTTTCAGGGGAGCATTTGCAAGCGTTTGGCATCATTTTTGAGTGAATTGCCAAAAGTCAGATTTTTGCTGAAATTGTGACCCCGGGGCTTAGGGATTTTTTCAAAAAATCTTTTTCTGCAGGTTAAGTTGTTGAGTGCTGATTTCTTGTCCTGTGATAAAAAGCCTTCTGTTTTGACCGCCAAACCTTTCAGGGGAGCATTTGCAAGCGTTTGGCATCATTTTTGAGTGAATTGGAGAAAGTCAGAATTTTGCTGAAATTGTGACCCCGGGGCTTAGGGATTTTTTCAAAAAAATCTTTTTCTGCCGGTTAAGTTGTTGAGGGCTGATTTCTTGTCCTGTGATAAAAAGCCTTCTGTTTCGACCGCCAAACCTTTCAGGGGAGCATTTGCAAGCGTTTGGCATCATTTTTGAGTGAATTGCCAAAAGTCAGATTTTTGCTGAAATTGTGACCCCGGGGCTTAGGGATTTTTTCAAAAAATCCTTTTCTGCAGGTTAAGTTGTTGAGTGCTGCTTTCTTGTCCTGTGATAAAAAGCCTTCTGTTTCGACCGCCAAACCTTTCAGGGGAGCATTTGCAAGCGTTTGGCATCATTTTTGAGTGAATTGGAGAAAGTCACATTTTGGCTGAAATTCTGATCCTGGGGCTTAGGGATTTTTTCAAAAAATCTTTTTCTGCAGGTTAAGTTGTTGAGGGCTGATTTCTTGTCCTGTGATAAAAAGCCTTCTGTTTTGACCGCCAAACCTTTCAGGGGAGCATTTGCAAGCGTTTGGCATCATTTTTGAGTGAATTGCCAAAAGTCAGATTTTTGCTGAAATTGTGACCCCGGGGCTTAGGGATTTTTTCAAAAAAATCTTTTTCTGCAGGTCAAGTTGTTGAGTGCTGCTTTCTTGTCCTGTGATAAAAAGCCTTCTGTTTCGACCGCCAAACCTTTCAGGGGAGCATTTGCAAGCGTTTGGCATCATTTTTGAGTGAATTGGAGAAAGTCAGATTTTTAATGAAATTGTGACCCTGGGGCTTAGGGATTTTTTCAAAAAAATCTTTTTCTGCCGGTTAAGTTGTTGAGGGCTGATTTCTTGTCCTGTGATAAAAAGCCTTCTGTTTCGACCGCCAAACCTTTCAGGGGAGCATTTGCAAGCGTTTGGCATCATTTTTGAGTGAATTGCCAAAAGTCAGATTTTTGCTGAAATTGTGACCCCGGGGCTTAGGGATTTTTTCAAAAAAATCTTTTTCTGCCGGTTAAGTTGTTGAGGGCTGATTTCTTGTCCTGTGATAAAAAGCCTTCTGTTTCGACCGCCAAACCTTTCAGGGGAGCAATTGCAAGCGTTTGGCATCATTTTTGAGTGAATTGCCAAAAGTCAGATTTTTGCTGAAATTGTGACCCCGGGGCTTAGGGATTTTTTCAAAAAAACCTTTTTCTGCCGGTTAAGTTGTTGAGGGCTGATTTCTTGTCCTGTGATAAAAAGCCTTCTGTTTCGACCGCCAAACCTTTCAGGGGAGCATTTGCAAGCGTTTGGCATCATTTTTGAGTGAATTGGAGAATGTCAGATTTTTGCTGAAATTGTGACCCCGGGGCTTAGGGACTTTTTTCAAAAAAACCTTTTTCCGGCGGTTAAGTTGTTGAGGGCTGATTTCTTGTCCTGTGATAAAAAGCCTTCTGTTTTGACCGCCAAACCTTTCAGGGGAGCATTTGCAAGCGTTTGGCATCATTTTTGATTGAATTGGAGAAAGTCACATTTTGGCTGAAATTGTGACCCCGAGGCTTAGGGATTTTTTCAAAAAAACCTTTTTCCGGCGGTTAAGTTGTTGAGGGCTGATTTCTTGTCCTGTGATAAAAAGCCTTCTGTTTCGACCGCCAAACCTTTCAGGGGAGCATTTGCAAGCGTTTGGCATCATTTTTGAGTGAATTGGAGAAAGTCAGATTTTTAATGAAATTGTGACCCTGGGGCTTAGGGATTTTTTCAAAAAAATCTTTTTCTGCCGGTTAAGTTGTTGAGGGCTGATTTCTTGTCCTGTGATAAAAAGCCTTCTGTTTCGACCGCCAAACCTTTCAGGGGAGCATTTGCAAGCGTTTGGCATCATTTTTGAGTGAATTGCCAAAAGTCAGATTTTTGCTGAAATTGTGACCCCGGGGCTTAGGGATTTTTTCAAAAAAATCTTTTTCTGCCGGTTAAGTTGTTGAGGGCTGATTTCTTGTCCTGTGATAAAAAGCCTTCTGTTTCGACCGCCAAACCTTTCAGGGGAGCATTTGCAAGCATTTGGCATCATTTTTGAGTGAATTGCCAAAAGTCAGATTTTTGCTGAAATTGTGACCCCGGGGCTTAGGGATTTTTTCAAAAAATCTTTTTCTGCAGGTTAAGTTGTTGAGTGCTGATTTCTTGTCCTGTGATAAAAAGCCTTCTGTTTTGACCGCCAAACCTTTCAGGGGAGCATTTGCAAGCGTTTGGCATCATTTTTGAGTGAATTGGAGAAAGTCAGATTTTTGCTGAAATTGTGACCCCGGGGCTTAGGGATTTTTTCAAAAAAATCTTTTTCTGCCGGTTAAGTTGTTGAGGGCTGATTTCTTGTCCTGTGATAAAAAGCCTTCTGTTTCGACCGCCAAACCTTTCAGGGGAGCATTTGCAAGCGTTTGGCATCATTTTTGAGTGAATTGCCAAAAGTCAGATTTTTGCTGAAATTGTGACCCCGGGGCTTAGGGATTTTTTCAAAAAATCCTTTTCTGCAGGTTAAGTTGTTGAGTGCTGCTTTCTTGTCCTGTGATAAAAAGCCTTCTGTTTCGACCGCCAAACCTTTCAGGGGAGCATTTGCAAGCGTTTGGCATCATTTTTGAGTGAATTGGAGAAAGTCACATTTTGGCTGAAATTCTGACCCTGGGGCTTAGGGATTTTTTCAAAAAATCTTTTTCTGCAGGTTAAGTTGTTGAGGGCTGATTTCTTGTCCTGTGATAAAAAGCCTTCTGTTTTGACCGCCAAACCTTTCAGGGGAGCATTTGCAAGCGTTTGGCATCATTTTTGAGTGAATTGCCAAAAGTCAGATTTTTGCTGAAATTGTGACCCCGGGGCTTAGGGACTTTTTTCAAAAAAACCTTTTTCCGGCGGTTAAGTTGTTGAGGGCTGATTTCTTGTCCTGTGATAAAAAGCCTTCTGTTTCGACCGCCAAACCTTTCAGGGGAGCATTTGCAAGCGTTTGGCATCATTTTTGAGTGAATTGGAGAAAGTCAGATTTTTAATGAAATTGTGACCCCGGGGCTTAGGGATTTTTTCAAAAAAATCTTTTTCTGCAGGTCAAGTTGTTGAGTGCTGCTTTCTTGTCCTGTGATAAAAAGCCTTCTGTTTCGACCGCCAAACCTTTCAGGGGAGCATTTGCAAGCGTTTGGCATCATTTTTGAGTGAATTGGAGAAAGTCACATTTTGGCTGAAATTCTGACCCTGGGGCTTAGGGATTTTTTCAAAAAATCTTTTTCTGCAGGTTAAGTTGTTGAGGGCTGATTTCTTGTCCTGTGATAAAAAGCCTTCTGTTTCGACCGCCAAACGTTTCAGGGGAGCATTTGCAAGCCTTTGGCATCATTTTTGAGTGAATTGGAGAAAGTAAGATTTTTGCTGAAATTGTGACCCCGGGGCTTAGGGATTTTTTCAAAAAATCTTTTTCTGCCGGTTAAGTTGTTGAGGGCTGATTTCTTGTCCTGTGATAAAAAGCCTTCTGTTTCGACCGCCAAATCTTTCAGGGGAGCATTTGCAAGCGTTTGGCATCATTTTTGAGTGAATTGCCAAAAGTCAGATTTTTGCTGAAATTGTGACCCCGGGGCTTAGGGACTTTTTTCAAAAAAACCTTTTTCCGGCGGTTAAGTTGTTGAGGGCTGATTTCTTGTCCTGTGATAAAAAGCCTTCTGTTTTGACCGCCAAACCTTTCAGGGGAGCATTTGCAAGCGTTTGGCATCATTTTTGAGTGAATTGGAGAAAGTCACATTTTGGCTGAAATTGTGACCCCGGGGCTTAGGGATTTTTTCAAAAAAACCTTTTTCCGGCGGTTAAGTTGTTGAGGGCTGATTTCTTGTCCTGTGATAAAAAGCCTTCTGTTTCGACCGCCAAACCTTTCAGGGGAGCATTTGCAAGCGTTTGGCATCATTTTTGAGTGAATTGGAGAAAGTCAGATTTTTAATGAAATTGTGACCCTGGGGCTTAGGGATTTTTTCAAAAAAATCTTTTTCTGCCGGTTAAGTTGTTGAGGGCTGATTTCTTGTCCTGTGATAAAAAGCCTTCTGTTTCGACCGCCAAACCTTTCAGGGGAGCATTTGCAAGCGTTTGGCATCATTTTTGAGTGAATTGGAGAATGTCAGATTTTTGCTGAAATTGTGACCCCGGGGCTTAGGGACTTTTTTCAAAAAAACCTTTTTCCGGCGGTTAAGTTGTTGAGGGCTGATTTTTTTCCTGTGATAAAAAGCCTTCTGTTTTGACCACCAAACCTTTCAGGGGAGCATTTGCAAGAGTTTGGCATCATTTTTGATTGAATTGGAGAAAGTCACATTTTGGCTGAAATTGTGACCCCGGGGCTTAGGGATTTTTTCAAAAAAACCTTTTTCCGGCGGTTAAGTTGTTGAGGGCTGATTTCTTGTCCTGTGATAAAAAGCCTTCTGTTTCGACCGCCAAACCTTTCAGGGGAGTATTTGCAAGCGTTTGGCATCATTTTTGAGTGAATTGGAGAAAGTCAGATTTTTAATGAAATTGTGACCCTGGGGCTTAGGGATTTTTTCAAAAAAATCTTTTTCTGCCGGTTAAGTTGTTGAGGGTTGATTTCTTGTCCTGTGATAAAAAGCCTTCTGTTTCGACCGCCAAACCTTTCAGGGGAGCATTTGCAAGCGTTTGGCATCATTTTTGAGTGAATTGCCAAAAGTCAGATTTTTGCTGAAATTGTGACCCCGGGGCTTAGGGATTTTTTCAAAAAATCTTTTTCCGCAGGTTAAGTTGTTGAGGGCTGATTTCTTGTCCTGTGATAAAAAGCCTTCTGTTTTGACCGCCAAACCTTTCAGGGGAGCATTTGCAAGCGTTTGGCATCATTTTTGAGTGAATTGGAGAAAGTCAGATTTTTGCTGAAATTGTGACCCCGGGGCTTAGGGATTTTTTCAAAAAAATCTTTTTCTGCCGGTTAAGTTGTTGAGGGCTGATTTCTTGTCCTGTGATAAAAAGCCTTCTGTTTCGACCGCCAAACCTTTCAGGGGAGCATTTGCAAGCATTTGGCATCATTTTTGAGTGAATTGCCAAAAGTCAGATTTTTGCTGAAATTGTGACCCCGGGGCTTAGGGATTTTTTCAAAAAATCTTTTTCTGCAGGTTAAGTTGTTGAGTGCTGATTTCTTGTCCTGTGATAAAAAGCCTTCTGTTTTGACCGCCAAACCTTTCAGGGGAGCATTTGCAAGCGTTTGGCATCATTTTTGAGTGAATTGGAGAAAGTCAGATTTTTGCTGAAATTGTGACCCCGGGGCTTAGGGATTTTTTCAAAAAAATCTTTTTCTGCCGGTTAAGTTGTTGAGGGCTGATTTCTTGTCCTGTGATAAAAAGCCTTCTGTTTCGACCGCCAAACCTTTCAGGGGAGCATTTGCAAGCGTTTGGCATCATTTTTGAGTGAATTGCCAAAAGTCAGATTTTTGCTGAAATTGTGACCCCGGGGCTTAGGGATTTTTTCAAAAAATCCTTTTCTGCAGGTTAAGTTGTTGAGTGCTGCTTTCTTGTCCTGTGATAAAAAGCCTTCTGTTTCGACCGCCAAACCTTTCAGGGGAGCATTTGCAAGCGTTTGGCATCATTTTTGAGTGAATTGGAGAAAGTCACATTTTGGCTGAAATTCTGACCCTGGGGCTTAGGGATTTTTTCAAAAAATCTTTTTCTGCAGGTTAAGTTGTTGAGGGCTGATTTCTTGTCCTGTGATAAAAAGCCTTCTGTTTTGACCGCCAAACCTTTCAGGGGAGCATTTGCAAGCGTTTGGCATCATTTTTGAGTGAATTGCCAAAAGTCAGATTTTTGCTGAAATTGTGACCCCGGGGCTTAGGGACTTTTTTCAAAAAAACCTTTTTCCGGCGGTTAAGTTGTTGAGGGCTGATTTCTTGTCCTGTGATAAAAAGCCTTCTGTTTCGACCGCCAAACCTTTCAGGGGAGCATTTGCAAGCGTTTGGCATCATTTTTGAGTGAATTGGAGAAAGTCAGATTTTTAATGAAATTGTGACCCCGGGGCTTAGGGATTTTTTCAAAAAAATCTTTTTCTGCAGGTCAAGTTGTTGAGTGCTGCTTTCTTGTCCTGTGATAAAAAGCCTTCTGTTTCGACCGCCAAACCTTTCAGGGGAGCATTTGCAAGCGTTTGGCATCATTTTTGAGTGAATTGGAGAAAGTCACATTTTGGCTGAAATTCTGACCCTGGGGCTTAGGGATTTTTTCAAAAAATCTTTTTCTGCAGGTTAAGTTGTTGAGGGCTGATTTCTTGTCCTGTGATAAAAAGCCTTCTGTTTCGACCGCCAAACGTTTCAGGGGAGCATTTGCAAGCCTTTGGCATCATTTTTGAGTGAATTGGAGAAAGTAAGATTTTTGCTGAAATTGTGACCCCGGGGCTTAGGGATTTTTTCAAAAAATCTTTTTCTGCCGGTTAAGTTGTTGAGGGCTGATTTCTTGTCCTGTGATAAAAAGCCTTCTGTTTCGACCGCCAAATCTTTCAGGGGAGCATTTGCAAGCGTTTGGCATCATTTTTGAGTGAATTGCCAAAAGTCAGATTTTTGCTGAAATTGTGACCCCGGGGCTTAGGGACTTTTTTCAAAAAAACCTTTTTCCGGCGGTTAAGTTGTTGAGGGCTGATTTCTTGTCCTGTGATAAAAAGCCTTCTGTTTTGACCGCCAAACCTTTCAGGGGAGCATTTGCAAGCGTTTGGCATCATTTTTGAGTGAATTGGAGAAAGTCACATTTTGGCTGAAATTGTGACCCCGGGGCTTAGGGATTTTTTCAAAAAAACCTTTTTCCGGCGGTTAAGTTGTTGAGGGCTGATTTCTTGTCCTGTGATAAAAAGCCTTCTGTTTCGACCGCCAAACCTTTCAGGGGAGCATTTGCAAGCGTTTGGCATCATTTTTGAGTGAATTGGAGAAAGTCAGATTTTTAATGAAATTGTGACCCTGGGGCTTAGGGATTTTTTCAAAAAAATCTTTTTCTGCCGGTTAAGTTGTTGAGGGCTGATTTCTTGTCCTGTGATAAAAAGCCTTCTGTTTCGACCGCCAAACCTTTCAGGGGAGCATTTGCAAGCGTTTGGCATCATTTTTGAGTGAATTGGAGAATGTCAGATTTTTGCTGAAATTGTGACCCCGGGGCTTAGGGACTTTTTTCAAAAAAACCTTTTTCCGGCGGTTAAGTTGTTGAGGGCTGATTTTTTTCCTGTGATAAAAAGCCTTCTGTTTTGACCGCCAAACCTTTCAGGGGAGCATTTGCAAGAGTTTGGCATCATTTTTGATTGAATTGGAGAAAGTCACATTTTGGCTGAAATTGTGACCCCGGGGCTTAGGGATTTTTTCAAAAAAACCTTTTTCCGGCGGTTAAGTTGTTGAGGGCTGATTTCTTGTCCTGTGATAAAAAGCCTTCTGTTTCGACCGCCAAACCTTTCAGGGGAGTATTTGCAAGCGTTTGGCATCATTTTTGAGTGAATTGGAGAAAGTCAGATTTTTAATGAAATTGTGACCCTGGGGCTTAGGGATTTTTTCAAAAAAATCTTTTTCTGCCGGTTAAGTTGTTGAGGGTTGATTTCTTGTCCTGTGATAAAAAGCCTTCTGTTTCGACCGCCAAACCTTTCAGGGGAGCATTTGCAAGCGTTTGGCATCATTTTTGAGTGAATTGCCAAAAGTCAGATTTTTGCTGAAATTGTGACCCCGGGGCTTAGGGATTTTTTCAAAAAATCTTTTTCCGCAGGTTAAGTTGTTGAGGGCTGATTTCTTGTCCTGTGATAAAAAGCCTTCTGTTTTGACCGCCAAACCTTTCAGGGGAGCATTTGCAAGCGTTTGGCATCATTTTTGAGTGAATTGGAGAAAGTCAGATTTTTGCTGAAATTGTGACCCCGGGGCTTAGGGATTTTTTCAAAAAAACCTTTTTCCGGCGGTTAAGTTGTTGAGGGTTGATTTCTTGTCCTGTGATAAAAAGCCTTCTGTTTTGATCGCCAAACCTTTCAGGGGAGCATTTGCCACCGTTTGGCATCATTTTTGAGTGAATTGGAGAAAGTCAGATTTTTGCTGAAATTGTGACCCCGGGGCTTAGGGATTTTTTCAAAAAAATCTTTTTCTGCCGGTTAAGTTGTTGAGGGCTGATTTCTTGTCCTGTGATAAAAAGCCTTCTGTTTCGACCGCCAAACCTTTCAGGGGAGCATTTGCAAGCGTTTGGCATCATTTTTGAGTGAATTGGAGAAAGTCAGATTTTTGCTGAAATTGTGACCCCGGGGCTTAGGGATTTTTTCAAAAAAATCTTTTTCTGCAGGTCAAGTTGTTGAGGGCTGATTTCTTGTCCTGTGATAAAAAGCCTTCTGTTTCGACCGCCAAACCTTTCAGGGGAGCATTTGCAAGCGTTTGGCATCATTTTTGAGTGAATTGGAGAAAGTCAGATTTTTGCTGAAATTGTGACCCCGGGGCTTAGGGATTTTTTCAAAAAAATCTTTTTCTGCCGGTTAAGTTGTTGAGGGCTGATTTCTTGTCCTGTGATAAAAAGCCTTCTGTTTCGACCGCCAAACCTTTCAGAGGAGCAATTGCAAGCGTTTGGCATCATTTTTGAGTGAATTGCCAAAAGTCAGATTTTTGCTGAAATTGTGACCCCGGGGCTTAGGGATTTTTTCAAAAAAACCTTTTTCTGCCGGTTAAGTTGTTGAGGGCTGATTTCTTGTCCTGTGATAAAAAGCCTTCTGTTTCGACCGCCAAACCTTTCAGGGGAGCATTTGCAAGCGTTTGGCATCATTTTTGAGTGAATTGGAGAATGTCAGATTTTTGCTGAAATTGTGACCCCGGGGCTTAGGGACTTTTTTCAAAAAAACCTTTTTCCGGCGGTTAAGTTGTTGAGGGCTGATTTCTTGTCCTGTGATAAAAAGCCTTCTGTTTTGACCGCCAAACCTTTCAGGGGAGCATTTGCAAGCGTTTGGCATCATTTTTGATTGAATTGGAGAAAGTCACATTTTGGCTGAAATTGTGACCCCGAGGCTTAGGGATTTTTTCAAAAAAACCTTTTTCCGGCGGTTAAGTTGTTGAGGGCTGATTTCTTGTCCTGTGATAAAAAGCCTTCTGTTTCGACCGCCAAACCTTTCAGGGGAGCATTTGCAAGCATTTGGCATCATTTTTGAGTGAATTGGAGAAAGTCAGATTTTTAATGAAATTGTGACCCTGGGGCTTAGGGATTTTTTCAAAAAAATCTTTTTCTGCCGGTTAAGTTGTTGAGGGCTGATTTCTTGTCCTGTGATAAAAAGCCTTCTGTTTTGACCGCCAAACCTTTCAGGGGAGCATTTGCAAGCGTTTGGCATCATTTTTGAGTGAATTGGAGAAAGTCACATTTTGGCTGAAATTGTGACCCCGGGGCTTAGGGATTTTTTCAAAAAAATCTTTTTCTGCCGGTTAAGTTGTTGAGGGCTGATTTCTTGTCCTGTGATAAAAAGCCTTCTGTTTCGACCGCCAAACCTTTCAGGGGAGCATTTGCAAGCATTTGGCATCATTTTTGAGTGAATTGCCAAAAGTCAGATTTTTGCTGAAATTGTGACCCCGGGGCTTAGGGATTTTTTCAAAAAATCTTTTTCTGCAGGTTAAGTTGTTGAGTGCTGATTTCTTGTCCTGTGATAAAAAGCCTTCTGTTTTGACCGCCAAACCTTTCAGGGGAGCATTTGCAAGCGTTTGGCATCATTTTTGAGTGAATTGGAGAAAGTCAGATTTTTGCTGAAATTGTGACCCCGGGGCTTAGGGATTTTTTCAAAAAAATCTTTTTCTGCCGGTTAAGTTGTTGAGGGCTGATTTCTTGTCCTGTGATAAAAAGCCTTCTGTTTCGACCGCCAAACCTTTCAGGGGAGCATTTGCAAGCGTTTGGCATCATTTTTGAGTGAATTGCCAAAAGTCAGATTTTTGCTGAAATTGTGACCCCGGGGCTTAGGGATTTTTTCAAAAAATCCTTTTCTGCAGGTTAAGTTGTTGAGTGCTGCTTTCTTGTCCTGTGATAAAAAGCCTTCTGTTTCGACCGCCAAACCTTTCAGGGGAGCATTTGCAAGCGTTTGGCATCATTTTTGAGTGAATTGGAGAAAGTCACATTTTGGCTGAAATTCTGACCCTGGGGCTTAGGGATTTTTTCAAAAAATCTTTTTCTGCAGGTTAAGTTGTTGAGGGCTGATTTCTTGTCCTGTGATAAAAAGCCTTCTGTTTTGACCGCCAAACCTTTCAGGGGAGCATTTGCAAGCGTTTGGCATCATTTTTGAGTGAATTGCCAAAAGTCAGATTTTTGCTGAAATTGTGACCCCGGGGCTTAGGGACTTTTTTCAAAAAAACCTTTTTCCGGCGGTTAAGTTGTTGAGGGCTGATTTCTTGTCCTGTGATAAAAAGCCTTCTGTTTTGACCGCCAAACCTTTCAGGGGAGCATTTGCAAGCGTTTGGCATCATTTTTGAGTGAATTGGAGAAAGTCACATTTTGGCTGAAATTGTGACCCCGGGGCTTAGGGATTTTTTCAAAAAAACCTTTTTCCGGCGGTTAAGTTGTTGAGGGCTGATTTCTTGTCCTGTGATAAAAAGCCTTCTGTTTCGACCGCCAAACCTTTCAGGGGAGCATTTGCAAGCGTTTGGCATCATTTTTGAGTGAATTGGAGAAAGTCAGATTTTTAATGAAATTGTGACCCTGGGGCTTAGGGATTTTTTCAAAAAAATCTTTTTCTGCAGGTCAAGTTGTTGAGTGCTGCTTTCTTGTCCTGTGATAAAAAGCCTTCTGTTTCGACCGCCAAACCTTTCAGGGGAGCATTTGCAAGCGTTTGGCATCATTTTTGAGTGAATTGGAGAAAGTCACATTTTGGCTGAAATTCTGACCCTGGGGCTTAGGGATTTTTTCAAAAAATCTTTTTCTGCAGGTTAAGTTGTTGAGGGCTGATTTCTTGTCCTGTGATAAAAAGCCTTC
Source organism: Podarcis tiliguerta (assembly GCF_965153285.1). NCBI lineage: Eukaryota > Metazoa > Chordata > Lepidosauria > Squamata > Lacertidae > Podarcis > Podarcis tiliguerta. Next base: position 9,309,967 of record NC_139544.1, read on the forward strand.
TGTTTCGACCGCCAAACGTTTCAGGGGAGCATTTGCAAGCCTTTGGCATCATTTTTGAGTGAATTGGAGAAAGTAAGATTTTTGCTGAAATTGTGACCCCGGGGCTTAGGGATTTTTTCAAAAAATCTTTTTCTGCCGGTTAAGTTGTTGAGGGCTGATTTCTTGTCCTGTGATAAAAAGCCTTCTGTTTCGACCGCCAAATCTTTCAGGGGAGCATTTGCAAGCGTTTGGCATCATTTTTGAGTGAATTGCCAAAAGTCAGATTTTTGCTGAAATTGTGACCCCGGGGCTTAGGGACTTTTTTCAAAAAAACCTTTTTCCGGCGGTTAAGTTGTTGAGGGCTGATTTCTTGTCCTGTGATAAAAAGCCTTCTGTTTTGACCGCCAAACCTTTCAGGGGAGCATTTGCAAGCGTTTGGCATCATTTTTGAGTGAATTGTAGAAAGTCACATTTTGGCTGAAATTGTGACCCCGGGGCTTAGGGATTTTTTCAAAAAAATCTTTTTCCGGCGGTTAAGTTGTTGAGGGCTGATTTCTTGTCCTGTGATAAAAAGCCTTCTGTTTCGACCGCCAAACCTTTCAGGGGAGCATTTGCAAGCGTTTGGCATCATTTTTGAGTGAATTGGAGAAAGTCACATTTTTAATGAAATTGTGACCCTGGGGCTTAGGGATTTTTTCAAAAAAATCTTTTTCTGCCGGTTAAGTTGTTGAGGGCTGATTTCTTGTCCTGTGATAAAAAGCCTTCTGTTTCGACCGCCAAACCTTTCAGGGGAGCATTTGCAAGCGTTTGGCATCATTTTTGAGTGAATTGGAGAATGTCAGATTTTTGCTGAAATTGTGACCCCGGGGCTTAGGGACTTTTTTCAAAAAAACCTTTTTCCGGCGGTTAAGTTGTTGAGGGCTGATTTTTTTCCTGTGATAAAAAGCCTTCTGTTTTGACCGCCAAACCTTTGAGGGGAGCATTTGCAAGAGTTTGGCATCATTTTTGATTGAATTGGAGAAAGTCACATTTTGGCTGAAATTGTGACCCCGGGGCTTAGGGATTTTTTCAAAAAAACCTTTTTCCGGCGGTTAAGTTGTTGAGGGCTGATTTCTTGTCCTGTGATAAAAAGCCTTCTGTTTCGACCGCCAAACCTTTCAGGGGAGTATTTGCAAGCGTTTGGCATCATTTTTGAGTGAATTGGAGAAAGTCAGATTTTTAATGAAATTGTGACCCTGGGGCTTAGGGATTTTTTCAAAAAAATCTTTTTCTGCCGGTTAAGTTGTTGAGGGTTGATTTCTTGTCCTGTGATAAAAAGCCTTCTGTTTCGACCGCCAAACCTTTCAGGGGAGCATTTGCAAGCGTTTGGCATCATTTTTGAGTGAATTGCCAAAAGTCAGATTTTTGCTGAAATTGTGACCCCGGGGCTTAGGGATTTTTTCAAAAAATCTTTTTCCGCAGGTTAAGTTGTTGAGGGCTGATTTCTTGTCCTGTGATAAAAAGCCTTCTGTTTTGACCGCCAAACCTTTCAGGGGAGCATTTGCAAGCGTTTGGCATCATTTTTGAGTGAATTGGAGAAAGTCAGATTTTTGCTGAAATTGTGACCCCGGGGCTTAGGGATTTTTTCAAAAAAACCTTTTTCCGGCGGTTAAGTTGTTGAGGGTTGATTTCTTGTCCTGTGATAAAAAGCCTTCTGTTTTGATCGCCAAACCTTTCAGGGGAGCATTTGCCACCGTTTGGCATCATTTTTGAGTGAATTGGAGAAAGTCAGATTTTTGCTGAAATTGTGACCCCGGGGCTTAGGGATTTTTTCAAAAAAATCTTTTTCTGCCGGTTAAGTTGTTGAGGGCTGATTTCTTGTCCTGTGATAAAAAGCCTTCTGTTTCGACCGCCAAACCTTTCAGGGGAGCATTTGCAAGCGTTTGGCATCATTTTTGAGTGAATTGGAGAAAGTCAGATTTTTGCTGAAATTGTGACCCCGGGGCTTAGGGATTTTTTCAAAAAAATCTTTTTCTGCAGGTCAAGTTGTTGAGTGCTGCTTTCTTGTCCTGTGATAAAAAGCCTTCTGTTTCGACCGCCAAACCTTTCAGGGGAGCATTTGCAAGCGTTTGGCATCATTTTTGAGTGAATTGGAGAAAGTCAGATTTTTAATGAAATTGTGACCCTGGGGCTTAGGGATTTTTTCAAAAAAATCTTTTTCTGCCGGTTAAGTTGTTGAGGGCTGATTTCTTGTCCTGTGATAAAAAGCCTTCTGTTTCGACCGCCAAACCTTTCAGGGGAGCATTTGCAAGCGTTTGGCATCATTTTTGAGTGAATTGCCAAAAGTCAGATTTTTGCTGAAATTGTGACCCCGGGGCTTAGGGATTTTTTCAAAAAAATCTTTTTCTGCCGGTTAAGTTGTTGAGGGCTGATTTCTTGTCCTGTGATAAAAAGCCTTCTGTTTCGACCGCCAAACCTTTCAGGGGAGCAATTGCAAGCGTTTGGCATCATTTTTGAGTGAATTGCCAAAAGTCAGATTTTTGCTGAAATTGTGACCCCGGGGCTTAGGGATTTTTTCAAAAAAACCTTTTTCTGCCGGTTAAGTTGTTGAGGGCTGATTTCTTGTCCTGTGATAAAAAGCCTTCTGTTTCGACCGCCAAACCTTTCAGGGGAGCATTTGCAAGCGTTTGGCATCATTTTTGAGTGAATTGGAGAATGTCAGATTTTTGCTGAAATTGTGACCCCGGGGCTTAGGGACTTTTTTCAAAAAAACCTTTTTCCGGCGGTTAAGTTGTTGAGGGCTGATTTCTTGTCCTGTGATAAAAAGCCTTCTGTTTTGACCGCCAAACCTTTCAGGGGAGCATTTGCAAGCGTTTGGCATCATTTTTGATTGAATTGGAGAAAGTCACATTTTGGCTGAAATTGTGACCCCGAGGCTTAGGGATTTTTTCAAAAAAACCTTTTTCCGGCGGTTAAGTTGTTGAGGGCTGATTTCTTGTCCTGTGATAAAAAGCCTTCTGTTTCGACCGCCAAACCTTTCAGGGGAGCATTTGCAAGCGTTTGGCATCATTTTTGAGTGAATTGGAGAAAGTCAGATTTTTAATGAAATTGTGACCCTGGGGCTTAGGGATTTTTTCAAAAAAATCTTTTTCTGCCGGTTAAGTTGTTGAGGGCTGATTTCTTGTCCTGTGATAAAAAGCCTTCTGTTTCGACCGCCAAACCTTTCAGGGGAGCATTTGCAAGCGTTTGGCATCATTTTTGAGTGAATTGCCAAAAGTCAGATTTTTGCTGAAATTGTGACCCCGGGGCTTAGGGATTTTTTCAAAAAAATCTTTTTCTGCCGGTTAAGTTGTTGAGGGCTGATTTCTTGTCCTGTGATAAAAAGCCTTCTGTTTCGACCGCCAAACCTTTCAGGGGAGCATTTGCAAGCATTTGGCATCATTTTTGAGTGAATTGCCAAAAGTCAGATTTTTGCTGAAATTGTGACCCCGGGGCTTAGGGATTTTTTCAAAAAATCTTTTTCTGCAGGTTAAGTTGTTGAGTGCTGATTTCTTGTCCTGTGATAAAAAGCCTTCTGTTTTGACCGCCAAACCTTTCAGGGGAGCATTTGCAAGCGTTTGGCATCATTTTTGAGTGAATTGGAGAAAGTCAGATTTTTGCTGAAATTGTGACCCCGGGGCTTAGGGATTTTTTCAAAAAAATCTTTTTCTGCCGGTTAAGTTGTTGAGGGCTGATTTCTTGTCCTGTGATAAAAAGCCTTCTGTTTCGACCGCCAAACCTTTCAGGGGAGCATTTGCAAGCGTTTGGCATCATTTTTGAGTGAATTGCCAAAAGTCAGATTTTTGCTGAAATTGTGACCCCGGGGCTTAGGGACTTTTTTCAAAAAAACCTTTTTCCGGCGGTTAAGTTGTTGAGGGCTGATTTCTTGTCCTGTGATAAAAAGCCTTCTGTTTTGACCGCCAAACCTTTCAGGGGAGCATTTGCAAGCGTTTGGCATCATTTTTGAGTGAATTGGAGAAAGTCACATTTTGGCTGAAATTGTGACCCCGGGGCTTAGGGATTTTTTCAAAAAAACCTTTTTCCGGCGGTTAAGTTGTTGAGGGCTGATTTCTTGTCCTGTGATAAAAAGCCTTCTGTTTCGACCGCCAAACCTTTCAGGGGAGCATTTGCAAGCGTTTGGCATCATTTTTGAGTGAATTGGAGAAAGTCAGATTTTTAATGAAATTGTGACCCCGGGGCTTAGGGATTTTTTCAAAAAAATCTTTTTCTGCAGGTCAAGTTGTTGAGTGCTGCTTTCTTGTCCTGTGATAAAAAGCCTTCTGTTTCGACCGCCAAACCTTTCAGGGGAGCATTTGCAAGCGTTTGGCATCATTTTTGAGTGAATTGGAGAAAGTCACATTTTGGCTGAAATTCTGACCCTGGGGCTTAGGGATTTTTTCAAAAAATCTTTTTCTGCAGGTTAAGTTGTTGAGGGCTGATTTCTTGTCCTGTGATAAAAAGCCTTCTGTTTCGACCGCCAAACGTTTCAGGGGAGCATTTGCAAGCCTTTGGCATCATTTTTGAGTGAATTGGAGAAAGTAAGATTTTTGCTGAAATTGTGACCCCGGGGCTTAGGGATTTTTTCAAAAAATCTTTTTCTGCCGGTTAAGTTGTTGAGGGCTGATTTCTTGTCCTGTGATAAAAAGCCTTCTGTTTCGACCGCCAAATCTTTCAGGGGAGCATTTGCAAGCGTTTGGCATCATTTTTGAGTGAATTGCCAAAAGTCAGATTTTTGCTGAAATTGTGACCCCGGGGCTTAGGGACTTTTTTCAAAAAAACCTTTTTCCGGCGGTTAAGTTGTTGAGGGCTGATTTCTTGTCCTGTGATAAAAAGCCTTCTGTTTTGACCGCCAAACCTTTCAGGGGAGCATTTGCAAGCGTTTGGCATCATTTTTGAGTGAATTGGAGAAAGTCACATTTTGGCTGAAATTGTGACCCCGGGGCTTAGGGATTTTTTCAAAAAAACCTTTTTCCGGCGGTTAAGTTGTTGAGGGCTGATTTCTTGTCCTGTGATAAAAAGCCTTCTGTTTCGACCGCCAAACCTTTCAGGGGAGCATTTGCAAGCGTTTGGCATCATTTTTGAGTGAATTGGAGAAAGTCAGATTTTTAATGAAATTGTGACCGTGGGGCTTAGGGATTTTTTCAAAAAAATCTTTTTCTGCCGGTTAAGTTGTTGAGGGCTGATTTCTTGTCCTGTGATAAAAAGCCTTCTGTTTCGACCGCCAAACCTTTCAGGGGAGCATATGCAAGCGTTTGGCATCATTTTTGAGTGAATTGGAGAATGTCAGATTTTTGCTGAAATTGTGACCCCGGGGCTTAGGGACTTTTTTCAAAAAAACCTTTTTCCGGCGGTTAAGTTGTTGAGGGCTGATTTTTTTCCTGTGATAAAAAGCCTTCTGTTTTGACCGCCAAACCTTTCAGGGGAGCATTTGCAAGAGTTTGGCATCATTTTTGATTGAATTGGAGAAAGTCACATTTTGGCTGAAATTGTGACCCCGGGGCTTAGGGATTTTTTCAAAAAAACCTTTTTCCGGCGGTTAAGTTGTTGAGGGCTGATTTCTTGTCCTGTGATAAAAAAGCCTTCTGTTTCGACCGCCAAACCTTTCAGGGGAGTGTTTGCAAGCGTTTGGCATCATTTTTGAGTGAATTGGAGAAAGTCAGATTTTTAATGAAATTGTGACCCTGGGGCTTAGGGATTTTTTCAAAAAAATCTTTTTCTGCCGGTTAAGTTGTTGAGGGTTGATTTCTTGTCCTGTGATAAAAAGCCTTCTGTTTCGACCGCCAAACCTTTCAGGGGAGCATTTGCAAGCGTTTGGCATCATTTTTGAGTGAATTGCCAAAAGTCAGATTTTTGCTGAAATTGTGACCCCGGGGCTTAGGGATTTTTTCAAAAAATCTTTTTCCGCAGGTTAAGTTGTTGAGGGCTGATTTCTTGTCCTGTGATAAAAAGCCTTCTGTTTTGACCGCCAAACCTTTCAGGGGAGCATTTGCAAGCGTTTGGCATCATTTTTGAGTGAATTGGAGAAAGTCAGATTTTTGCTGAAATTGTGACCCCGGGGCTTAGGGATTTTTTCAAAAAAACCTTTTTCCGGCGGTTAAGTTGTTGAGGGTTGATTTCTTGTCCTGTGATAAAAAGCCTTCTGTTTTGATCGCCAAACCTTTCAGGGGAGCATTTGCCACCGTTTGGCATCATTTTTGAGTGAATTGGAGAAAGTCAGATTTTTGCTGAAATTGTGACCCCGGGGCTTAGGGATTTTTTCAAAAAAATCTTTTTCTGCCGGTTAAGTTGTTGAGGGCTGATTTCTTGTCCTGTGATAAAAAGCCTTCTGTTTCGACCGCCAAACCTTTCAGGGGAGCATTTGCAAGCGTTTGGCATCATTTTTGAGTGAATTGGAGAAAGTCAGATTTTTGCTGAATTTGTGACCCCGGGGCTTAGGGATTTTTTCAAAAAAATCTTTTTCTGCAGGTTAAGTTGTTGAGTGCTGCTTTCTTGTCCTGTGATAAAAAGCCTTCTGCTTCGACCGCCAAACCTTTCAGGGGAGCATTTGCAAGCGTTTGGCATCATTTTTGAGTGAATTGCCAAAAGTCAGATTTTTGCTGAAATTGTGACCCCGGGGCTTAGGGATTTTTTCAAAAAAATCTTTTTCTGCAGGTTAAGTTTTTGAGTGCTGCTTTCTTGTCCTGTGATAAAAAGCCTTCTGTTTCAACCGCCAAACCTTTCAGGGGAGCATTTGCAAGCGTTTGGCATCATTTTTGAGTGAATTGGAGAAAGTCACATTTTGGCTGAAATTCTGACCCTGGGGCTTAGGGATTTTTTCAAAAAATCTTTTTCTGCAGGTTAAGTTGTTGAGGGCTGATTTCTTGTCCTGTGATAAAAAGCCTTCTGTTTCGACCGCCAAACGTTTCAGGGGAGCATTTGCAAGCCTTTGGCATCATTTTTGAGTGAATTGGAGAAAGTAAGATTTTTGCTGAAATTGTGACCCCGGGGCTTAGGGATTTTTTCAAAAAATCTTTTTCCGGCGGTTAAGTTGTTGAGGGCTGCTTTCTTGTCCTGTGATAAAAAGCCTTCTGTTTCGACCGCCAAACCTTTCAGGGGAGCATTTGCAAGCGTTTGGCATAATTTTTGAGTGAATTGGAGAAAGTCAGATTTTTGCTGAAATTCTGACCCTGGGGCTTAGGGATTTTTTCAAAAAAATGTTTTTCCGGCGGTTAAGTTGTTGAGGGCTGATTTCTTGTCCTGTGATAAAAAGCCTTCTGTTTCGACCGCCAAACCTTTCAGGGGAGCATTTGCAAGTCTTTGGCATCATTTTTGAGTGAATTGGAGAAAGTAAGATTTTTGCTGAAATTGTGACCCCGGGGCTTAGGGATTTTTTCAAAAAAATCTTTTTCTGCAGGTTAAGTTGTTGAGGGCTGATTTCTTGTCCTGTGATAAAAAGCCTTCTGTTTCGACCGCCAAACCTTTCAGGGGAGCATTGGCAAGCGTTTGGCATCATTTTTGAGTGAATTGGAGAAAGTCAGATTTTTGCTGAATTTGTGCCCCCGGGGCTTAGGGATTTTTTCAAAAAAACCTTTTTCCGGCGGTTAAGTTGTTGAGGGCTGATTTCTTGTCCTGTGATAAAAAGCCTTCTGTTTTGACCGCCAAACCTTTCAGGGGAGCATTTGCAAGCGTTTGGCATCATTTTTGAGTGAATTGGAGCAAAATAAGATTTTTGCTGAAATTGTGACCCCGGGGCTTAGGGATTTTTCCAAAAAATCTTTTTCTGCAGGTTAAGTTGTTGAGGGCTGATTTCTTGTCCTGTGATAAAAAGCCTTCTGTTTCGACCGCCAAACCTTTCAGGGGAGCATTTGCAAGCGTTTGGCATCATTTTTGAGTGAATTGCCAAAAGTCAGATTTTTGCTGAAATTGTGACCCCGGGGCTTAGGAATTTTTTCAAAAAATGTTTTTCTGCAGGTTAAGTTGTTGAGGGCTGATTTCTTGTCCTGTGATAAAAAGCCTTCTGTTTCGACCGCCAAACCTTTCAGGGGAGCATTTGCCACCGTTTGGCATCATTTTTGAGTGAATTGGAGAAAGTCAGATTTTTGCTGAAATTGTGACCCCGGGGCTTAGGGATTTTTTCAAAAAAATCTTTTTCTGCCGGTTAAGTTGTTGAGGGCTGATTTCTTGTCCTGTGATAAAAAGCCTTCTGTTTCGACCGCCAAACCTTTCAGGGGAGCATTTGCAAGCGTTTGGCATCATTTTTGAGTGAATTGCCAAAAGTCAGATTTTTGCTGAAATTGTGACCCCGGGGCTTAGGGATTTTTTCAAAAAATCTTTTTCTGCAGGTTAAGTTGTTGAGGGCTGATTTCTTGTCCTGTGATAAAAAGCCTTCTGTTTTGACCGCCAAACCATTCAGGGGAGCATTTGCAAGCCTTTGGCATCATTTTTGAGTGAATTGCCAAAAGTCAGATTTTTGCTGAAATTGTGACCCCGGGGCTTAGGGATTTTTTCAAAAAAAACCTTGTTCCGGCGGTTAAGTTGTTGAGGGCTGATTTCTTGTCCTGTGATAAAAAGCCTTCTGTTTTGACCGCCAAACCTTTCAGGGGAGCATTTGCAAGCGTTTGGCATCATTTTTGAGTGAATTGGAGAAAGTCAGATTTTTGCTGAAATTGTGACCCCGGGGCTTAGGGATTTTTTCAAAAAAATCTTTTTCCGGCGGTTAAGTTGTTGAGGGCTGATTTCTTGTCCTGTGATAAAAAGCCTTCTGTTTCGACCGCCAAACCTTTCAGGGGAGCATTTGCAAGCGTTTGGCATCATTTTTGAGTGAATTGGAGAAAGTCAGATTTTTAATGAAATTGTGACCCCGGGGCTTAGGGATTTTTTCAAAAAAATCTTTTTCTGCAGGTCAAGTTGTTGAGTGCTGCTTTCTTGTCCTGTGATAAAAAGCCTTCTGTTTCGACCGCCAAACCTTTCAGGGGAGCATTTGCAAGCGTTTGGCATCATTTTTGAGTGAATTGGAGAAAGTCACATTTTGGCTGAAATTCTGACCCTGGGGCTTAGGGATTTTTTCAAAAAATCTTTTTCTGCAGGTTAAGTTGTTGAGGGCTGATTTCTTGTCCTGTGATAAAAAGCCTTCTGTTTCGACCGCCAAACGTTTCAGGGGAGCATTTGCAAGCCTTTGGCATCATTTTTGAGTGAATTGGAGAAAGTAAGATTTTTGCTGAAATTGTGACCCCGGGGCTTAGGGATTTTTTCAAAAAATCTTTTTCTGCCGGTTAAGTTGTTGAGGGCTGATTTCTTGTCCTGTGATAAAAAGCCTTCTTTTTCGACTGCCAAATCTTTCAGGGGAGCATTTGCAAGCGTTTGGCATCATTTTTGAGTGAATTGCCAAAAGTCAGATTTTTGCTGAAATTGTGACCCCGGGGCTTAGGGACTTTTTTCAAAAAAACCTTTTTCCGGCGGTTAAGTTGTTGAGGGCTGATTTCTTGTCCTGTGATAAAAAGCCTTCTGTTTTGACCGCCAAACCTTTCAGGGGAGCATTTGCAAGCGTTTGGCATCATTTTTGAGTGAATTGGAGAAAGTCACATTTTGGCTGAAATTGTGACCCCGGGGCTTAGGGATTTTTTCAAAAAAACCTTTTTCCGGCGGTTAAGTTGTTGAGGGCTGATTTCTTGTCCTGTGATAAAAAGCCTTCTGTTTCGACCGCCAAACCTTTCAGGGGAGCATTTGCAAGCGTTTGGCATCATTTTTGAGTGAATTGGAGAAAGTCAGATTTTTAATGAAATTGTGACCCTGGGGCTTAGGGATTTTTTCAAAAAAATCTTTTTCTGCCGGTTAAGTTGTTGAGGGCTGATTTCTTGTCCTGTGATAAAAAGCCTTCTGTTTCGACCGCCAAACCTTTCAGGGGAGCATTTGCAAGCGTTTGGCATCATTTTTGAGTGAATTGGAGAATGTCAGATTTTTGCTGAAATTGTGACCCCGGGGCTTAGGGACTTTTTTCAAAAAAACCTTTTTCCGGCGGTTAAGTTGTTGAGGGCTGATTTTTTTCCTGTGATAAAAAGCCTTCTGTTTTGACCGCCAAACCTTTCAGGGGAGCATTTGCAAGAGTTTGGCATCATTTTTGATTGAATTGGAGAAAGTCACATTTTGGCTGAAATTGTGACCCCGGGGCTTAGGGATTTTTTCAAAAAAACCTTTTTCCGGCGGTTAAGTTGTTGAGGGCTGATTTCTTGTCCTGTGATAAAAAGCCTTCTGTTTCGACCGCCAAACCTTTCAGGGGAGTATTTGCAAGCGTTTGGCATCATTTTTGAGTGAATTGGAGAAAGTCAGATTTTTAATGAAATTGTGACCCTGGGGCTTAGGGATTTTTTCAAAAAAATCTTTTTCTGCCGGTTAAGTTGTTGAGGGTTGATTTCTTGTCCTGTGATAAAAAGCCTTCTGTTTCGACCGCCAAACCTTTCAGGGGAGCATTTGCAAGCGTTTGGCATCATTTTTGAGTGAATTGCCAAAAGTCAGATTTTTGCTGAAATTGTGACCCCGGGGCTTAGGGATTTTTTCAAAAAATCTTTTTCCGCAGGTTAAGTTGTTGAGGGCTGATTTCTTGTCCTGTGATAAAAAGCCTTCTGTTTTGACCGCCAAACCTTTCAGGGGAGCATTTGCAAGCGTTTGGCATCATTTTTGAGTGAATTGGAGAAAGTCAGATTTTTGCTGAAATTGTGACCCCGGGGCTTAGGGATTTTTTCAAAAAAACCTTTTTCCGGCGGTTAAGTTGTTGAGGGTTGATTTCTTGTCCTGTGATAAAAAGCCTTCTGTTTTGATCGCCAAACCTTTCAGGGGAGCATTTGCCACCGTTTGGCATCATTTTTGAGTGAATTGGAGAAAGTCAGATTTTTGCTGAAATTGTGACCCCGGGGCTTAGGGATTTTTTCAAAAAAATCTTTTTCTGCCGGTTAAGTTGTTGAGGGCTGATTTCTTGTCCTGTGATAAAAAGCCTTCTGTTTCGACCGCCAAACCTTTCAGGGGAGCATTTGCAAGCGTTTGGCATCATTTTTGAGTGAATTGGAGAAAGTCAGATTTTTGCTGAATTTGTGACCCCGGGGCTTAGGGATTTTTTCAAAAAAATCTTTTTCTGCAGGTTAAGTTGTTGAGTGCTGCTTTCTTGTCCTGTGATAAAAAGCCTTCTGCTTCGACCGCCAAACCTTTCAGGGGAGCATTTGCAAGCGTTTGGCATCATTTTTGAGTGAATTGCCAAAAGTCAGATTTTTGCTGAAATTGTGACCCCGGGGCTTAGGGATTTTTTCAAAAAAATCTTTTTCTGCAGGTTAAGTTTTTGAGTGCTGCTTTCTTGTCCTGTGATAAAAAGCCTTCTGTTTCAACCGCCAAACCTTTCAGGGGAGCATTTGCAAGCGTTTGGCATCATTTTTGAGTGAATTGGAGAAAGTCACATTTTGGCTGAAATTCTGACACAGGGGCTTAGGGATTTTTTCAAAAAATCTTTTTCTGCAGGTTAAGTTGTTGAGGGCTGATTTCTTGTCCTGTGATAAAAAGCCTTCTGTTTCGACCGCCAAACGTTTCAGGGGAGCATTTGCAAGCCTTTGGCATCATTTTTGAGTGAATTGGAGAAAGTAAGATTTTTGCTGAAATTGTGACCCCGGGGCTTAGGGATTTTTTCAAAAAATCTTTTTCCGGCGGTTAAGTTGTTGAGGGCTGATATCTTGTCCTGTGATAAAAAGCCTTCTGTTTCGACCGCCAAACCTTTCAGGGGAGCATTTGCAAGCGTTTGGCATCATTTTTGAGTGAATTGGAGAAAGTCACATTTTTGCTGAAATTGTGACCCCGGGGCTTAGGGATTTTTTCAAAAAAATCTTTTTCTGCCGGATAAGTTCTTGAGGGCTGATTTCTTGTCCTGTGATAAAAAGCCTTCTGTTTCGACCGCCAAACCTTTCAGGGGAGCATTTGCAAGCGTTTGGCATCATTTTTGAGTGAATTGCCAAAGTCAGATTTTTGCTGAAATTGTGACCCCGGGGCTTAGGGATTTTTTCAAAAAATCTTTTTCCGCAGGTTAAGTTGTTGAGGGCTGATTTCTTGTCCTGTGATAAAAAGCCTTCTATTTTGACCGCCAAACCTTTCAGGGGAGCATTTGCAAGCGTTTGGCATCATTTTTGAGTGAATTGGAGAAAGTCAGATTTTTGCTGAAATTGTGACCCCGGGGCTTAGGGATTTTTTCAAGAAAACCTTTTTCCGGCGGTTAAGTTGTTGAGGGCTGATTTCTTGTCCTGTGATAAAAAGCCTTCTGTTTCGACCGCCAAACCTTTCAGGGGAGCATTTGCAAGCGTTTGGCATCATTTTTGAGTGAATTGGAGAAAGTCAGATTTTTGGTGAATTTGTGACCCCGGGGCTTAGGGATTTTTTCAAAAAAATCTTTTTCTGCAGGTTAAGTTGTTGAGTGCTGCTTTCTTGTCCTGTGATAAAAGCCTTCTGCTTCGACCGCCAAACCTTTCAGGGGAGCATTTGCAAGCGTTTGGCATAATTTTTGAGTGAATTGGAGAAAGTCAGATTTTTGCTGAAATTCTGACCCTGGGGCTTAGGGATTTTTTCAAAAAAATGTTTTTCCGGCGGTTAAGTTGTTGAGGGCTGATTTCTTGTCCTGTGATAAAAAGCCTTCTGTTTCGACCGCCAAACCTTTCAGGGGAGCATTTGCAAGTCTTTGGCATCATTTTTGAGTGAATTGGAGAAAGTAAGATTTTTGCTGAAATTGTGACCCCGGGGCTTAGGGATTTTTTCAAAAAAATCTTTTTCTGCAGGTTAAGTTGTTGAGGGCTGATTTCTTGTCCTGTGATAAAAAGCCTTCTGTTTCGACCGCCAAACCTTTCAGGGGAGCATTGGCAAGCGTTTGGCATCATTTTTGAGTGAATTGGAGAAAGTCAGATTTTTGCTGAATTTGTGCCCCCGGGGCTTAGGGATTTTTTCAAAAAAACCTTTTTCCGGCGGTTAAGTTGTTGAGGGCTGATTTCTTGTCCTGTGATAAAAAGCCTTCTGTTTTGACCGCCAAACCTTTCAGGGGAGCATTTGCAAGCGTTTGGCATCATTTTTGAGTGAATTGGAGCAAAATAAGATTTTTGCTGAAATTGTGACCCCGGGGCTTAGGGATTTTTCCAAAAAATCTTTTTCTGCAGGTTAAGTTGTTGAGGGCTGATTTCTTGTCCTGTGATAAAAAGCCTTCTGTTTCGACCGCCAAACCTTTCAGGGGAGCATTTGCAAGCGTTTGGCATCATTTTTGAGTGAATTGCCAAAAGTCAGATTTTTGCTGAAATTGTGACCCCGGGGCTTAGGGATTTTTTCAAAAAATGTTTTTCTGCAGGTTAAGTTGTTGAGGGCTGATTTCTTGTCCTGTGATAAAAAGCCTTCTGTTTCGACCGCCAAACCTTTCAGGGGAGCATTTGCCACCGTTTGGCATCATTTTTGAGTGAATTGGAGAAAGTCAGATTTTTGCTGAAATTGTGACCCCGGGGCTTAGGGATTTTTTCAAAAAAATCTTTTTCTGCCGGTTAAGTTGTTGAGGGCTGATTTCTTGTCCTGTGATAAAAAGCCTTCTGTTTCGACCGCCAAACCTTTCAGGGGAGCATTTGCAAGCGTTTGGCATCATTTTTGAGTGAATTGCCAAAAGTCAGATTTTTGCTGAAATTGTGACCCCGGGGCTTAGGGATTTTTTCAAAAAAATCTTTTTCTGCCGGTTAAGTTCTTGAGGGCTGATTTCTTGTCCTGTGATAAAAAGCCTTCTGTTTCGACCGCCAAACCTTTCAAGGGAGCATTTGCAAGCGTTTGGCATCATTTTTGAGTGAATTGCCAAAAGTCAGATTTTTGCTGAAATTGTGACCCCGGGGCTTAGGGATTTTTTCAAAAAATCTTTTTCTGCAGGTTAAGTTGTTGAGGGCTGATTTCTTGTCCTGTGATAAAAAGCCTTCTGTTTTGACCGCCAAACCATTCAGGGGAGCATTTGCAAGCCTTTGGCATCATTTTTGAGTGAATTGCCAAAAGTCAGATTTTTGCTGAAATTGTGACCCCGGGGCTTAGGGATTTTTTCAAAAAAAACCTTGTTCCGGCGGTTAAGTTGTTGAGGGCTGATTTCTTGTCCTGTGATAAAAAGCCTTCTGTTTTGACCGCCAAACCTTTCAGGGGAGCATTTGCAAGCGTTTGGCATCATTTTTGAGTGAATTGGAGAATGTCAGATTTTTGCTGAAATTGTGACCCCGGGGCTTAGGGATTTTTTCAAAAAAATCTTTTTCCGGCGGTTAAGTTGTTGAGGGCTGATTTCTTGTCCTGTGATAAAAAGCCTTCTGTTTCGACCGCCAAACCTTTCAGGGGAGCATTTGCAAGCGTTTGGCATCATTTTTGAGTGAATTGGAGAAAGTCAGATTTTTGCTGAAATTGTGACCCCGGGGCTTAGGGATTTTTTCAAAAAAACCTTTTTCCGGCGGTTAAGTTGTTGAGGGCTGATTTCTTGTCCTGTGATAAAAAGCCTTCTGTTTCGACCGCCAAACCTTTCAGGGGAGCATTTGCAAGCCTTTGGCATCATTTTTGCGTGAATTGCCAAAAGTCAGATTTTTGCTGAAATTGTGACCCCGGGGCTTAGGGATTTTTTCAAAAAATCTTTTTCTGCAGGTTAAGTTGTTGAGGGCTGATTTCTTGTCCTGTGATAAAAAGCCTTCTGTTTCGACCGCCAAACCTTTCAGGGGAGCATTTGCAAGTCTTTGGCATCATTTTTGAGTGAATTGGAGAAAGTAAGATTTTTGCTGAAATTGTGACCCCGGGGCTTAGGGATTTTTTCAAAAAAATCTTTTTCTGCAGGTTAAGTTGTTGAGGGCTGATTTCTTGTCCTGTGATAAAAAGCCTTCTGTTTTGACCGCCAAAACTTTCAGGGGAGCATTGGCAAGCGTTTGGCATCATTTTTGAGTGAATTGGAGAAAGTCAGATTTTTGCTGAAATTGTGACCCCGGGGCTTAGGGATTTTTTCAAAAAAATCTTTTTCTGCCGGTTAAGTTGTTGAGGGCTGATTTCTTGTCCTGTGATAAAAAGCCTTCTGTTTCGACCGCCAAACCTTTCAGGGGAGCATTTGCAAGCGTTTGGCATCATTTTTGAGTGAATTGCCAAAAGTCAGATTTTTGCTGAAATTGTGACCCCGGGGCTTAGGGATTTTTTCAAAAAAATCTTTTTCTGCCGGTTAAATTCTTGAGGGCTGATTTCTTGTCCTGTGATAAAAAGCCTTCTGTTTCAACCGCCAAACCTTTCAAGGGAGCATTTGCAAGCGTTTGGCATCATTTTTGAGTGAATTGCCAAAAGTCAGATTTTTGCTGAAATTGTGACCCCGGGGCTTAGGGATTTTTTCAAAAAATCTTTTTCAGCAGGTTAAGTTGTTGAGGGCTGATTTCTTGTCCTGTGATAAAAAGCCTTCTGTTTTGACCGCCAAACCTTTCAGGGGAGCATTTGCAAGCCTTTGGCATCATTTTTGAGTGAATTGGAGAAAGTCAGATTTTTGCTGAAATTGTGACCCCGGGGCTTAGGGATTTTTTCAAAAAAACCTTTTTCCGGCGGTTAAGTTGTTGAGGGCTGATTTCTTGTCCTGTGATAAAAAGCCTTCTGTTTCGACCGCCAAACCTTTCAGGGGAGCATTTGCAAGCCTTTGGCATCATTTTTGCGTGAATTGCCAAAAGTCAGATTTTTGCTGAAATTGTGACCCCGGGGCTTAGGGATTTTTTCAAAAAATCTTTTTCTGCAGGTTAAGTTGTTGAGGGCTGATTTCTTGTCCTGTGATAAAAAGCCTTCTGTTTCGACCGCCAAACCTTTCAGGGGAGCATTTGCAAGTCTTTGGCATCATTTTTGAGTGAATTGGAGAAAGTAAGATTTTTGCTGAAATTGTGACCCCGGGGCTTAGGGATTTTTTCAAAAAAATCTTTTTCTGCAGGTTAAGTTGTTGAGGGCTGATTTCTTGTCCTGTGATAAAAAGCCTTCTGTTTTGACCGCCAAACCTTTCAGGGGAGCATTGGCAAGCGTTTGGCATCATTTTTGAGTGAATTGGAGAAAGTCAGATTTTTGCTGAAATTGTGACCCCGGGGCTTAGGGATTTTTTCAAAAAAATCTTTTTCTGCCGGTTAAATTCTTGAGGGCTGATTTCTTGTCCTGTGATAAAAAGCCTTCTGTTTCGACCGCCAAACCTTTCAAGGGAGCATTTGCAAGCGTTTGGCATCATTTTTGAGTGAATTGCCAAAAGTCAGATTTTTGCTGAAATTGTGACCCCGGGGCTTAGGGATTTTTTCAAAAAATCTTTTTCAGCAGGTTAAGTTGTTGAGGGCTGATTTCTTGTCCTGTGATAAAAAGCCTTCTGTTTTGACCGCCAAACCTTTCAGGGGAGCATTTGCAAGCCTTTGGCATCATTTTTGAGTGAATTGGAGAAAGTCAGATTTTTGCTGAAATTGTGACCCCGGGCCTTAGGGATTTTTTCAAAAAAACCTTGTTCCGGCGGTTAAGTTGTTGAGGGCTGATTTCTTGTCCTGTGATAAAAAGCCTTCTGTTTTGACCGCCAAACCTTTCAGGGGAGCATTTGCAAGCGTTTGGCATCATTTTTGAGTGAATTGGAGAAAGTCAGATTTTTGCTGAAATTGTGACCCCGGGGCTTAGGGGTTTTTTCAAAAAAATCTTTTTCTGCCGGTTAAGTTGTTGAGGGCTGATTTCTTGTCCTGTGATAAAAAGCCTTCTGTTTCGACCGCCAAACCTTTCAGGGGAGCATTTGCAAGCGTTTGGCATCATTTTTGAGTGAATTGCCAAAAGTCAGATTTTTGCTGAAATTGTGACCCCGGGGCTTAGGGATTTTTTCAAAAAAATCTTTTTCTGCAGGTTAAGTTGTTGAGTGCTGCTTTCTTGTCCTGTGATAAAAAGCCTTCTGTTTCGACCGCCAAACCTTTCAGGGGAGCATTTGCAAGCGTTTGGCATCATTTTTGAGTGAATTGGAGAAAGTAAGATTTTTGCTGAAATTGTGACCCCGGGGCTTAGGGATTTTTTCAAAAAAATCTTTTTCTGCAGGTTAAGTTGTTGAGTGCTGCTTTCTTGTCCTGTGATAAAAAGCCTTCTGTTTCGACCGCCAAACCTTTCAGGGGAGCATTTGCAAGCGTTTGGCATCATTTTTGAGTGAATTGGAGAAAGTCACATTTTGGCTGAAATTCTGACCCTGGGGCTTAGGGATTTTTTCAAAAAAATCTTTTTCTGCAGGTTAAGTTGTTGAGGGCTGATTTCTTGTCCTGTGATAAAAAGCCTTCTGTTTCGACCGCCAAACCTTTCAGGGGAGCATTTGCAAGCGTTTGGCATCATTTTTGAGTGAATTGCCAAAAGTCAGATTTTTGCTGAAATTGTGACCCCGGGGCTTAGGGATTTTTTCAAAAAAATCTTTTTCTGCCGGTTAAGTTCTTGAGGGCTGATTTCTTGTCCTGTGATAAAAAGCCTTCTGTTTCGACCGCCAAACCTTTCAAGGGAGCATTTGCAAGCGTTTGGCATCATTTTTGAGTGAATTGCCAAAAGTCAGATTTTTGCTGAAATTGTGACCCCGGGGCTTAGGGATTTTTTCAAAAAATCTTTTTCAGCAGGTTAAGTTGTTGAGGGCTGATTTCTTGTCCTGTGATAAAAAGCCTTCTGTTTTGACCGCCAAACCTTTCAGGGGAGCATTTGCAAGCGTTTGGCATCATTTTTGAGTGAATTGGAGAAAGTCAGATTTTTGCTGAAATTGTGACCCCGGGGCTTAGGGGTTTTTTCAAAAAAATCTTTTTCTGCCGGTTAAGTTGTTGAGGGCTGATTTCTTGTCCTGTGATAAAAAGCCTTCTGTTTCGACCGCCAAACCTTTCAGGGGAGCATTTGCAAGCGTTTGGCATCATTTTTGAGTGAATTGGAGAAAGTCACATTTTGGCTGAAATTCTGACCCTGGGGCTTAGGGATTTTTTCAAAAAAATCTTTTTCTGCAGGTTAAGTTGTTGAGGGCTGATTTCTTGTCCTGTGATAAAAAGCCTTCTGTTTCGACCGCCAAACCTTTCAGGGGAGCATTTGCAAGCGTTTGGCATCATTTTTGAGTGAATTGCCAAAAGTCAGATTTTTGCTGAAATTGTGACCCCGGGGCTTAGGGATTTTTTCAAAAAAATCTTTTTCTGCCGGTTAAGTTCTTGAGGGCTGATTTCTTGTCCTGTGATAAAAAGCCTTCTGTTTCGACCGCCAAACCTTTCAAGGGAGCATTTGCAAGCGTTTGGCATCATTTTTGAGTGAATTGCCAAAAGTCAGATTTTTGCTGAAATTGTGACCCCGGGGCTTAGGGATTTTTTCAAAAAATCTTTTTCAGCAGGTTAAGTTGTTGAGGGCTGATTTCTTGTCCTGTGATAAAAAGCCTTCTGTTTTGACCGCCAAACCTTTCAGGGGAGCATTTGCAAGCCTTTGGCATCATTTTTGAGTGAATTGGAGAAAGTCAGATTTTTGCTGAAATTGTGACCCCGGGGCTTAGGGATTTTTTCAAAAAAATCTTTTTCTGCCGGTTAAGTTGTTGAGGGCTGATTTCTTGTCCTGTGATAAAAAGCCTTCTGTTTCGACCGCCAAACCTTTCAGGGGAGCATTTGCAAGCGTTTGGCATCATTTTTGAGTGAATTGGAGAAAGTAAGATTTTTGCTGAAATTGTCACCCCGGGGCTTAGTGATTTTTTCAAAAAAATCTTTTTCTGCAGGTTAAGTTGTTGAGTGCTGCTTTCTTGTCCTGTGATAAAAAGCCTTCTGTTTCGACCGCCAAACCTTTCAGGGGAGCATTTGCAAGCGTTTGGCATCATTTTTGAGTGAATTGGAGAAAGTCACATTTTGGCTGAAATTCTGACCCCGGGGCTTAGGGATTTTTTCAAAAAATCTTTTTCCGGCGGTTAAGTTGTTGAGGGCTGATTTCTTGTCCTGTGATAAAAAGCCTTCTGTTTCGACCGCCAAACCTTTCAGGGGAGCATTTGCAAGCGTTTGGCATCATTTTTGAGTGAATTGCCAAAAGTCAGATTTTTGCTGAAATTGTGACCCCGGGGCTTAGGGATTTTTTCAAAAAAATCTTTTTCTGCAGGTTAAGTTGTTGAGGGCTGATTTCTTGTCCTGTGATAAAAAGCCTTCTGTTTTGACCGCCAAACCTTTCAGGGGAGCATTTGCAAGCGTTTGGCATCATTTTTGAGTGAATTGGAGAAAGTCAGATTTTTGCTGAAATTGTGACCCCGGGACTTAGGGATTTTTTCAAAAAAACCGTTTTCCGGCGGTTAAGTTGTTGAGGGCTGATTTCTTGTCCTGTGATAAAAAGCCTTCTGTTTCGACCGCCAAACCTTTCAGGGGAGCATTTGCAAGCGTTTGGCATCATTTTTGAGTGAATTGCCAAAAGTCAGATTTTTGCTGAAATTGTGACCCCGGGGCTTAGGGATTTTTTCAAAAAATCTTTTTCTGCCGGTTAAGTTGTTGAGGGATGATTTCTTGTCCTGTGATAAAAAGCCTTCTGTTTTGACCGCCAAACCATTCAGGGGAGCATTTGCAAGCGTTTGGCATCATTTTTGAGTGAATTGGAGAAAGTAAGATTTTTGCTGAAATTGTGACCCCGGGGCTTAGGGATTTTTTCAAAAAAACCTTGTTCCGGCGGTTAAGTTGTTTACGGCTGATTTCTTGTCCTGTGATAAAAAGCCTTCTGTTTTGACCGCCAAACCTTTCAGGGGAGCATTTGCAAGTCTTTGGCATCATTTTTGAGTGAATTGGAGAAAGTAAGATTTTTGCTGAAATTGTGACCCCGGGGCTTAGGGATTTTTTCAAAAAAATCTTTTTCTGCAGGTTAAGTTGTTGAGGGCTGATTTCTTGTCCTGTGATAAAAAGCCTTCTGTTTTGACCGCCAAACCTTTCAGGGGAGCATTGGCAAGCGTTTGGCATCATTTTTGAGTGAATTGGAGAAAGTCAGATTTTTGCTGAAATTGTGACCCCGGGGCTTAGGGATTTTTTCAAAAAAATCTTTTTCTGCCGGTTAAGTTGTTGAGGGCTGATTTCTTGTCCTGTGATAAAAAGCCTTCTGTTTCGACCGCCAAACCTTTCAGGGTAGCATTTGCAAGCGTTTGGCATCATTTTTGAGTGAATTGGAGAAAGTCAGATTTTTGCTGAAATTGTGATCCCGGGGCTTAGGGATTTTTTCAAAAAAATCTTTTTCTGCAGGTTAAGTTGTTGAGTGCTGCTTTCTTGTCCTGTGATAAAAAGCCTTCTGTTTCGACCGCCAAACCTTTCAGGGGAGCATTTGCAAGCGTTTGGCATCATTTTTGAGTGAATTGGAGAAAGTAAGATTTTTGCTGAAATTGTGACCCCGGGGCTTAGGGATTTTTTCAAAAAAATCTTTTTCTGCAGGTTAAGTTGTTGAGTGCTGCTTTCTTGTCCTGTGATAAAAAGCCTTCTGTTTCGACCGCCAAACCTTTCAGGGGAGCATTTGCAAGCGTTTGGCATCATTTTTGAGTGAATTGGAGAAAGTCACATTTTGGCTGAAATTCTGACCCTGGGGCTTAGGGATTTTTTCAAAAAAATCTTTTTCTGCAGGTTAAGTTGTTGAGCGCTGATTTCTTGTCCTGTGATAAAAAGCCTTCTGTTTCGACCGCCAAACCTTTCAGGGGAGCATTTGCAAGCGTTTGGCATCATTTTTGAGTGAATTGCCAAAAGTCAGATTTTTGCTGAAATTGTGACCCCGGGGCTTAGGGATTTTTTCAAAAAAATCTTTTTCTGCCGGTTAAGTTCTTGAGGGCTGATTTCTTGTCCTGTGATAAAAAGCCTTCTGTTTCGACCGCCAAACCTTTCAAGGGAGCATTTGCAAGCGTTTGGCATCATTTTTGAGTGAATTGCCAAAAGTCAGATTTTTGCTGAAATTGTGACCCCGGGGCTTAGGGATTTTTTCAAAAAATCTTTTTCAGCAGGTTAAGTTGTTGAGGGCTGATTTCTTGTCCTGTGATAAAAAGCCTTCTGTTTTGACCGCCAAACCTTTCAGGGGAGCATTTGCAAGCCTTTGGCATCATTTTTGAGTGAATTGGAGAAAGTCAGATTTTTGCTGAAATTGTGACCCCGGGGCTTAGGGGTTTTTTCAAAAAAATCTTTTTCTGCCGGTTAAGTTGTTGAGGGCTGATTTCTTGTCCTGTGATAAAAAGCCTTCTGTTTCGACCGCCAAACCTTTCAGGGGAGCATTTGCAAGCGTTTGGCATCATTTTTGAGTGAATTGGAGAAAGTCACATTTTGGCTGAAATTCTGACCCTGGGGCTTAGGGATTTTTTCAAAAAAATCTTTTTCTGCAGGTTAAGTTGTTGAGGGCTGATTTCTTGTCCTGTGATAAAAAGCCTTCTGTTTCGACCGCCAAACCTTTCAGGGGAGCATTTGCAAGCGTTTGGCATCATTTTTGAGTGAATTGCCAAAAGTCAGATTTTTGCTGAAATTGTGACCCCGGGGCTTAGGGATTTTTTCAAAAAAATCTTTTTCTGCCGGTTAAGTTCTTGAGGGCTGATTTCTTGTCCTGTGATAAAAAGCCTTCT
This sequence comes from Podarcis tiliguerta, assembly GCF_965153285.1. NCBI lineage: Eukaryota > Metazoa > Chordata > Lepidosauria > Squamata > Lacertidae > Podarcis > Podarcis tiliguerta. Next base: position 9,331,523 of record NC_139544.1, read on the forward strand.
GTTTCGACCGCCAAACCTTTCAAGGGAGCATTTGCAAGCGTTTGGCATCATTTTTGAGTGAATTGCCAAAAGTCAGATTTTTGCTGAAATTGTGACCCCGGGGCTTAGGGATTTTTTCAAAAAATCTTTTTCAGCAGGTTAACTTGTTGAGGGCTGATTTCTTGTCCTGTGATAAAAAGCCTTCTGTTTTGACCGCCAAACCTTTCAGGGGAGCATTTGCAAGCCTTTGGCATCATTTTTGAGTGAATTGGAGAAAGTCAGATTTTTGCTGAAATTGTGACCCCGGGGCTTAGGGATTTTTTCAAAAAAATCTTTTTCTGCCGGTTAAGTTGTTGAGGGCTGATTTCTTGTCCTGTGATAAAAAGCCTTCTGTTTCGACCGCCAAACCTTTCAGGGGAGCATTTGCAAGCGTTTGGCATCATTTTTGAGTGAATTGGAGAAAGTAAGATTTTTGCTGAAATTGTGACCCCGGGGCTTAGGGATTTTTTCAAAAAAATCTTTTTCTGCAGGTTAAGTTGTTGAGTGCTGCTTTCTTGTCCTGTGATAAAAAGCCTTCTGTTTCGACCGCCAAACCTTTCAGGGGAGCATTTGCAAGCGTTTGGCATCATTTTTGAGTGAATTGGAGAAAGTCACATTTTGGCTGAAATTCTGACCCTGGGGCTTAGGGATTTTTTCAAAAAAATCTTTTTCTGCAGGTTAAGTTGTTGAGGGCTGATTTCTTGTCCTGTGATAAAAAGCCTTCTGTTTCGACCGCCAAACCTTTCAGGGGAGCATTTGCAAGCGTTTGGCATCATTTTTGCGTGAATTGCCAAAAGTCAGATTTTGGCTGAAATTGTGACCCCGGGGCTTAGGGATTTTTTCAAAAAATCTTTTTCCGGCGGTTAAGTTGTTGAGGGCTGATTTCTTGTCCTGTGATAAAAAGCCTTCTGTTTCGACCGCCAAACCTTTCAGGGGAGCATTTGCAAGCGTTTGGCATCATTTTTGAGTGAATTGCCAAAAGTCAGATTTTTGCTGAAATTGTGACCCCGGGGCTTAGGGATTTTTTCAAAAAAATCTTTTTCTGCAGGTTAAGTTGTTGAGGGCTGATTTCTTGTCCTGTGATAAAAAGCCTTCTGTTTTGACCGCCAAACCTTTCAGGGGAGCATTTGCAAGCGTTTGGCATCATTTTTGAGTGAATTGGAGAAAGTCAGATTTTTGCTGAAATTGTGACCCCGGGACTTAGGGATTTTTTCAAAAAAACCGTTTTCCGGCGGTTAAGTTGTTGAGGGCTGATTTCTTGTCCTGTGATAAAAAGCCTTCTGTTTCGACCGCCAAACCTTTCAGGGGAGCATTTGCAAGCGTTTGGCATCATTTTTGAGTGAATTGCCAAAAGTCAGATTTTTGCTGAAATTGTGACCCCGGGGCTTAGGGATTTTTTCAAAAAATCTTTTTCAGCCGGTTAAGTTGTTGAGGGCTGATTTCTTGTCCTGTGATAAAAAGCCTTCTGTTTTGACCGCCAAACCATTCAGGGGAGCATTTGCAAGCGTTTGGCATCATTTTTGAGTGAATTGGAGAAAGTCAGATTTTTGCTGAAATTGTGACCCCGGGGCTTAGGGATTTTTTCAAAAAAACCTTGGCATCATTTTTGAGTGAATTGCCAAAAGTCAGATTTTTGCTGAAATTGTGACCCCGGGGCTTAGGGATTTTTTCAAAAAAATCTTTTTCTGCAGGTTAAGTTGTTGAGGGCTGATTTCTTGTCCTGTGATAAAAAGCCTTCTGTTTCGACCGCCAAACCTTTCAGGGGAGCATTTGCAAGCGTTTGGCATCATTTTTGAGTGAATTGCCAAAAGTCAGATTTTTGCTGAAATTGTGACCCCGAGGCTTAGGGATTTTTTCAAAAAAATCTTTTTCTGCAGGTTAAGTTGTTGAGGGCTGATTTCTTGTCCTGTGATAAAAAGCCTTCTGTTTTGACCGCCAAACCTTTCAGGGGAGCATTTGCAAGCGTTTGGCATCATTTTTGAGTGAATTGGAGAAAGTCATATTTTTGCTGAAATTGTGACCCCGGGGCTTAGGGATTTTTTCAAAAAAATCTTTTTCTGCCGGTTAAGTTGTTGAGGGCTGATTTCTTGTCCTGTGATAAAAAGCCTTCTGTTTCGACAGCCAAACCTTTCAGGGGAGCATTTGCAAGACTTTGGCATCATTTTTGAGTGAATTGGAGAACGTAAGATTTTTGCTGAAATTGTGACCCCGGGACTTAGGGATTTTTTCAAAAAAACCTTTTTCCGGCGGTTAAGTTGTTGAGGGCTGATTTCTTGTCCTGTGATAAAAAGCCTTCTGTTTTGACCGCCAAACCTTTCAGGGGAGCATTTGCAAGTCTTTGGCATCATTCTTGAGTGAATTGGAGAAAGTAAGATTTTTGCTGAAATTGTGACCCCGGGGCTTAGGGATTTTTTCAAAAAAATCTTTTTCTGCAGGTTAAGTTGTTGAGGGCTGATTTCTTGTCCTGTGATAAAAAGCCTTCTGTTTCGACCGCCAAACCTTTCAGGGGAGCATTTGCAAGCGTTTGGCATCATTTTTGAGTGAATTGTCAAAAGTCAGATTTTTGCTGAAATTGTGACCCCAGGGCTTAGGGATTTTTTCAAAAAATCTTTTTACGGCGGTTAAGTTCTTGAGGGCTGATTTCTTGTCCTGTGATAAAAAGCCTTCTGTTTTGACCGCCAAACCTTTCAGGGGAGCATTTGCAAGCGTTTGGCATCATTTTTGCGTGAATTGCCAAAAGTCAGATTTTTGCTGAAATTGTGACCCCGGGGCTTAGGGATTTTTTCAAAAAATCTTTTTCTGCAGGTTAAGTTGTTGAGGGCTGATTTCTTGTCCTGTGATAAAAAGCCTTCTGTTTTGACCGCCAAACCTTTCAGGGGAGCATTTGCAAGCGTTTGGCATCATTTTTGAGTGAACTGGAGAAAGTCACATTTTGGCTGAAATTGTGACCCCGAGGCTTAGGGATTTTTTCAAAAAAATCTTTTTCTGCCGGTTAAGTTGTTGAGGGCTGATTTCTTGTCCTGTGATAAAAAGCCTTCTGTTTCGACCGCCAAACCTTTCAGGGGAGCATTTGCAAGCGTTTGGCATCATTTTTGAGTGAATTGCCAAAAGTCAGATTTTTGCTGAAATTGTGACCCCGGTGCTTAGGGATTTTTTCAAAAAATCTTTTTCTGCAGGTTAAGTTGTTGAGGGCTGATTTCTTGTCCTGTGATAAAAAGCCTTCTGTTTTGACCTCCAAACCTTTCAGGGGAGCATTTGCAAGCGTTTGGCATCATTTTTGAGTGAACTGGAGAAAGTCACATTTTGGCTGAAATTGTAACCCCGAGGCTTAGGGATTTTTTCAAAAAAATCTTTTTCTGCCGGTTAAGTTGTTGAGGGCTGATTTCTTGTCCTGTGATAAAAAGCCTTCTGTTTCGACCGCCAAACCTTTCAGGGGAGCATTTGCAAGCGTTTGGCATCATTTTTGAGTGAATTGCCAAAAGTCAGATTTTTGCTGAAATTGTGACCCCGGGGCTTAGGGATTTTTTCAAAAAAATCTTTTTCTGCAGGTTAAGTTGTTGAGGGCTGATTTCTTGTCCTGTGATAAAAAGCCTTCTGTTTCGACCGCCAAACCTTTCAGGGGAGCATTTGCAAGCGTTTGGCATCATTTTTGAGTGAATTGCCAAAAGTCAGATTTTTGCTGAAATTGTGACCCCGAGGCTTAGGGATTTTTTCAAAAAAATCTTTTTCTGCAGGTTAAGTTGTTGAGGGCTGATTTCTTGTCCTGTGATAAAAAGCCTTCTGTTTTGACCGCCAAACCTTTCAGGGGAGCATTTGCAAGCGTTTGGCATCATTTTTGAGTGAATTGGAGAAAGTCATATTTTTGCTGAAATTGTGACCCCGGGGCTTAGGGATTTTTTCAAAAAAATCTTTTTCTGCCGGTTAAGTTGTTGAGGGCTGATTTCTTGTCCTGTGATAAAAAGCCTTCTGTTTCGACAGCCAAACCTTTCAGGGGAGCATTTGCAAGACTTTGGCATCATTTTTGAGTGAATAGGAGAACGTAAGATTTTTGCTGAAATTGTGACCCCGGGACTTAGGGATTTTTTCAAAAAAACCTTTTTCCGGCGGTTAAGTTGTTGAGGGCTGATTTCTTGTCCTGTGATAAAAAGCCTTCTGTTTCGACCGCCAAACCTTTCAGGGGAGCATTTGCAAGCGTTTGGCATCATTTTTGAGTGAATTGGAGAAAGTCAGATTTTTGCTGAAATTGTGACCCCGGGGCTTAGGGATTTTTTCAAAAAAATCTTTTTCTGCCGGTTAAGTTGTTGAGGGCTGATTTCTTGTCCTGTGATAAAAAGCCTTCTGTTTCGACCGCCAAACCTTTCAGGGGAGCATTTGCAAGCGTTTGGCATCATTTTTGAGTGAATTGTCAAAAGTCAGATTTTTGCTGAAATTGTGACCCCAGGGCTTAGGGATTTTTTCAAAAAATCTTTTTACGGCGGTTAAGTTCTTGAGGGCTGATTTCTTGTCCTGTGATAAAAAGCCTTCTGTTTTGACCGCCAAACCTTTCAGGGGAGCATTTGCAAGCGTTTGGCATCATTTTTGCGTGAATTGCCAAAAGTCAGATTTTTGCTGAAATTGTGACCCCGGGGCTTAGGGATTTTTTCAAAAAATCTTTTTCTGCAGGTTAAGTTGTTGAGGGCTGATTTCTTGTCCTGTGATAAAAAGCCTTCTGTTTTGACCGCCAAACCTTTCAGGGGAGCATTTGCAAGCGTTTGGCATCATTTTTGAGTGAACTGGAGAAAGTCACATTTTGGCTGAAATTGTGACCCCGAGGCTTAGGGATTTTTTCAAAAAAATCTTTTTCTGCCGGTTAAGTTGTTGAGGGCTGATTTCTTGTCCTGTGATAAAAAGCCTTCTGTTTCGACCGCCAAACCTTTCAGGGGAGCATTTGCAAGCGTTTGGCATCATTTTTGAGTGAATTGCCAAAAGTCAGATTTTTGCTGAAATTGTGACCCCGGGGCTTAGGGATTTTTTCAAAAAAATCTTTTTCTGCAGGTTAAGTTGTTGAGGGCTGATTTCTTGTCCTGTGATAAAAAGCCTTCTGTTTCGACCGCCAAACCTTTCAGGGGAGCATTTGCAAGCGTTTGGCATCATTTTTGAGTGAATTGCCAAAAGTCAGATTTTTGCTGAAATTGTGACCCCGGGGCTTAGGGATTTTTTCAAAAAAATCTTTTTCTGCAGGTTAAGTTGTTGAGGGCTGATTTCTTGTCCTGTGATAAAAAGCCTTCTGTTTCGACAGCCAAACCTTTCAGGGGAGCATTTGCAAGCGTTTGGCATCATTTTTGAGTGAATTGGAGAAAGTCACATTTTGGCTGAAATTCTGACCCCGGGGCTTAGGGATTTTTTCAAAAAATCTTTTTACGGCGGTTAAGTTGTTGAGGTCTGATTTCTTGTCCTGTGATAAAAAGCCTTCTGTTTCGACCGCCAAACCTTTCAGGGGAGCATTTGCAAGCGTTTGGCATCATTTTTGAGTGAATTGCCAAAAGTCAGATTTTTGCTGAAATTGTGACCCCGGGGCTTAGGGATTTTTTCAAAAAAATCTTTTTCTGCAGGTTAAGTTGTTGAGGGCTGATTTCTTGTCCTGTGATAAAAAGCCTTCTGTTTCGACCGCCAAACCTTTCAGGGGAGCATTTGCAAGCGTTTGGCATCATTTTTGCATCAATTGCCAAAAGTCAGATTTTTGCTGAAATTGTGACCCCGGGGCTTAGGGATTTTTTCAAAAAATCTTTTTCTGCCGGTTAAGTTGTTGAGGGCTGATTTCTTGTCCTGTGATAAAAAGCCTTCTGTTTCGACCGCCAAACCTTTCAGGGGAGCATTTGCAAGCGTTTGGCATCATTTTTGAGTGAATTGGAGAAAGTCAGATTTTTGCTGAAATTGTGACCCCGGGGCTTAGGGATTTTTTCAAAAAAACCTTTTTCCGGCGGTTAAGTTGTTGAGGGCTGATTTCTTGTCCTGTGATAAAAAGCCTTCTGTTTTGACCGCCAAACCTTTCAGGGGAGCATTTGCAAGCGTTTGGCATCATTTTTGAGTGAATTGGAGAAAGTCAGATTTTTGCTGAAATTGTGACCCCGGGGCTTAGGGATTTTTTCAAAAAAACCGTTTTCCGGCGGTTAAGTTGTTGAGGGCTGATTTCTTGTCCTGTGATAAAAAGCCTTCTGTTTCGACCGCCAAACCTTTCAGGGGAGCATTTGCAAGCGTTTGGCATCATTTTTGAGTGAATTGGAGAAAGTCAGATTTTTGCTGAAATTGTGACCCCGGGGCTTAGGGATTTTTTCAAAAAATCTTTTTCCGGCGGTTAAGTTGTTGAGGGCTGATTTCTTGTCCTGTGATAAAAAGCCTTCTGTTTCGACTGCCAAACCTTTCAGGGGAGCATTTGCAAGTCTTTGGCATCATTTTTGAGTGAATTGGAGAACGTAAGATTTTTCCTGAAATTGTGACCCCGGGACTTAGGGATTTTTTCAAAAAAACCTTTTTCCGGCCGTTAAGTTGTTGAGGGCTGATTTCTTGTCCTGTGATAAAAAGCCTTCTGTTTCGACCGCCAAACCTTTCAGGGGAGCATTTGCAAGCGTTTGGCATCATTTTTGAGTGAATTGGAGAAAGTCAGATTTTTGCTGAAATTGTGACCCCGGGACTTAGGGATTTTTTCAAAAAATCTTTTTCTGCCGGTTAAGTTGTTGAGGGCTGATTTCTTGTCCTGTGATAAAAAGCCTTCTGTTTCGACCGCCAAACCTTTCAGGGGAGCATTTGCAAGCGTTTGGCATCATTTTTGAGTGAATTGGAGAAAGTCAGATTTTTGCTGAAATTGTGACCCCGGGGCTTAGGGATTTTTTCAAAAAACCTTTTTCCGGCGGTTAAGTTGTTGAGGGCTGATTTCTTGTCCTGTGATAAAAAGCCTTCTGTTTTGACCGCCAAACCTTTCAGGGGAGCATTTGCAAGCGTTTGGCATCATTTTTGAGTGAATTGGAGAAAGTCAGATTTTTGCTGAAATTGTGACCCCGGGGCTTAGGGATTTTTTCAAAAAAAACGTTTTCCGGCGGTTAAGTTGTTGAGGGCTGATTTCTTGTCCTGTGATAAAAAGCCTTCTGTTTCGACCGCCAAACCTTTCAGGGAAGCATTTGCAAGCGTTTGGCATCATTTTTGAGTGAATTGGAGAAAGTCAGATTTTTGCTGAAATTGTGACCCCGGGGCTTAGGGATTTTTTCAAAAAATCTTTTTCCGGCGGTTAAGTTGTTGAGGGCTGATTTCTTGTCCTGTGATAAAAAGCCTTCTGTTTTGACCGCCAAACCTTTCAGGGGAGCATTTGCAAGCCTTTGGCATCATTTTTGAGTGAATTGGAGAAAGTAAGATTTTTGCTGAAATTGTGACCCCGGGGCTTAGGGATTTTTTCAAAAAAATCTTTTTCTGCAGGTTAAGTTGTTGAGGGCTGATTTCTTGTCCTGTGATAAAAAGCCTTCTGTTTTGACCGCGAAACCTTTCAGGGGAGCATTTGCCAGCGTTTGGCATCATTTTTGAGTGAATTGGAGAAAGTCAGATTTTTGCTGAAATTGTGACCCCGGGGCTTAGGGATTTTTTCAAAAAAAAACTTTTTCCGGCGGTTAAGTTGTTGAGGGCTGATTTCTTGTCCTGTGATAAAAAGCCTTCTGTTTCGACAGCCAAACCTTTCAGGGGAGCATTTGCAAGACTTTGGCATCATTTTTGAGTGAATTGGAGAACGTAAGATTTTTGCTGAAATTGTGACCCCGGGACTTAGGGATTTTTTCAAAAAAACCTTTTTCCGGCGGTTAAGTTGTTGAGGGCTGATTTCTTGTCCTGTGATAAAAAGCCTTCTGTTTCGACCGCCAAACCTTTCAGGGGAGCATTTGCAAGCGTTTGGCATCATTTTTGAGTGAATTGTCAAAAGTCAGATTTTTGCTGAAATTGTGACCCCAGGGCTTAGGGATTTTTTCAAAAAATCTTTTTACGGCGGTTAAGTTCTTGAGGGTTGATTTCTTGTCCTGTGATAAAAAGCCTTCTGTTTTGACCGCCAAACCTTTCAGGGGAGCATTTGCAAGCGTTTGGCATCATTTTTGCGTGAATTGCCAAAAGTCAGATTTTTGCTGAAATTGTGACCCCGGGGCTTAGGGATTTTTTCAAAAAAATCTTTTTCTGCAGGTTAAGTTGTTGAGGGCTGATTTCTTGTCCTGTGATAAAAAGCCTTCTGTTTCGACCGCCAAACCTTTCAGGGGAGCATTTGCAAGCGTTTGGCATCATTTTTGCATCAATTGCCAAAAGTCAGATTTTTGCTGAAATTGTGACCCCGGGGCTTAGGGATTTTTTCAAAAAATCTTTTTCTGCCGGTTAAGTTGTTGAGGGCTGATTTCTTGTCCTGTGATAAAAAGCCTTCTGTTTCGACCGCCAAACCTTTCAGGGGAGCATTTGCAAGCGTTTGGCATCATTTTTGAGTGAATTGGAGAAAGTCAGATTTTTGCTGAAATTGTGACCCCGGGGCTTAGGGATTTTTTCAAAAAAACCTTTTTCCGGCGGTTAAGTTGTTGAGGGCTGATTTCTTGTCCTGTGATAAAAAGCCTTCTGTTTTGACCGCCAAACCTTTCAGGGGAGCATTTGCAAGCGTTTGGCATCATTTTTGAGTGAATTGGAGAAAGTCAGATTTTTGCTGAAATTGTGACCCCGGGGCTTAGGGATTTTTTCAAAAAAACGGTTTTCCGGCGGTTAAGTTGTTGAGGGCTGATTTCTTGTCCTGTGATAAAAAGCCTTCTGTTTCGACCGCCAAACCTTTCAGGGGAGCATTTGCAAGCGTTTGGCATCATTTTTGAGTGAATTGGAGAAAGTCAGATTTTTGCTGAAATTGTGACCCCGGGGCTTAGGGATTTTTTCAAAAAATCTTTTTCCGGCGGTTAAGTTGTTGAGGGCTGATTTCTTGTCCTGTGATAAAAAGCCTTCTGTTTCGACTGCCAAACCTTTCAGGGGAGCATTTGCAAGTCTTTGGCATCATTTTTGAGTGAATTGGAGAACGTAAGATTTTTGCTGAAATTGTGACCCCGGGACTTAGGGATTTTTTCAAAAAAACCTTTTTCCGGCCGTTAAGTTGTTGAGGGCTGATTTCTTGTCCTGTGATAAAAAGCCTTCTGTTTCGACCGCCAAACCTTTCAGGGGAGCATTTGCAAGCGTTTGGCATCATTTTTGAGTGAATTGGAGAAAGTCAGATTTTTGCTGAAATTGTGACCCCGGGACTTAGGGATTTTTTCAAAAAATCTTTTTCTGCCGGTTAAGTTGTTGAGGGCTCATTTCTTGTCCTGTGATAAAAAGCCTTCTGTTTCGACCGCCAAACCTTTCAGGGGAGCATTTGCAAGCGTTTGGCATCATTTTTGAGTGAATTGGAGAAAGTCAGATTTTTGCTGAAATTGTGACCCCGGGGCTTAGGGATTTTTTCAAAAAAACCTTTTTCCGGCGGTTAAGTTGTTGAGGGCTGATTTCTTGTCCTGTGATAAAAAGCCTTCTGTTTTGACCGCCAAACCTTTCAGGGGAGCATTTGCAAGCGTTTGGCATCATTTTTGAGTGAATTGGAGAAAGTCAGATTTTTGCTGAAATTGTGACCCCGGGGCTTAGGGATTTTTTCAAAAAAACCGTTTTCCGGCGGTTAAGTTGTTGAGGGCTGATTTCTTGTCCTGTGATAAAAAGCCTTCTGTTTCGACCGCCAAACCTTTCAGGGGAGCATTTGCAAGCGTTTGGCATCATTTTTGAGTGAATTGGAGAAAGTCAGATTTTTGCTGAAATTGTGACCCCGGGGCTTAGGGATTTTTTCAAAAAATCTTTTTCCGGCGGTTAAGTTGTTGAGGGCTGATTTCTTGTCCTGTGATAAAAAGCCTTCTGTTTTGACCGCCAAACCTTTCAGGGGAGCATTTGCAAGCCTTTGGCATCATTTTTGAGTGAATTGGAGAAAGTAAGATTTTTGCTGAAATTGTGACCCCGGGGCTTAGGGATTTTTTCAAAAAAATCTTTTTCTGCAGGTTAAGTTGTTGAGGGCTGATTTCTTGTCCTGTGATAAAAAGCCTTCTGTTTTGACCGCGAAACCTTTCAGGGGAGCATTTGCCAGCGTTTGGCATCATTTTTGACTGAATTGGAGAAAGTCAGATTTTTGCTGAAATTGTGACCCCGGGGCTTAGGGATTTTTTCAAAAAAAAACTTTTTCCGGCGGTTAAGTTGTTGAGGGCTGATTTCTTGTCCTGTGATAAAAAGCCTTCTGTTTCGACAGCCAAACCTTTCAGGGGAGCATTTGCAAGACTTTGGCATCATTTTTGAGTGAATTGGAGAACGTAAGATTTTTGCTGAAATTGTGACCCCGGGACTTAGGGATTTTTTCAAAAAAACCTTTTTCCGGCGGTTAAGTTGTTGAGGGCTGATTTCTTGTCCTGTGATAAAAAGCCTTCTGTTTCGACCGCCAAACCTTTCAGGGGAGCATTTGCAAGCGTTTGGCATCATTTTTGAGTGAATTGGAGAAAGTCAGATTTTTGCTGAAATTGTGACCCCGGGGCTTAGGGATTTTTTCAAAAAAATCTTTTTCTGCCGGTTAAGTTGTTGAGGGCTGATTTCTTGTCCTGTGATAAAAAGCCTTCTGTTTCGACCGCCAAACCTTTCAGGGGAGCATTTGCAAGCGTTTGGCATCATTTTTGAGTGAATTGTCAAAAGTCAGATTTTTGCTGAAATTGTGACCCCAGGGCTTAGGGATTTTTTCAAAAAATCTTTTTACGGCGGTTAAGTTCTTGAGGGCTGATTTCTTGTCCTGTGATAAAAAGCCTTCTGTTTTGACCGCCAAACCTTTCAGGGGAGCATTTGCAAGCGTTTGGCATCATTTTTGCGTGAATTGCCAAAAGTCAGATTTCTGCTGAAATTGTGACCCCGGGGCTTAGGGATTTTTTCAAAAAATCTTTTTCTGCAGGTTAAGTTGTTGAGGGCTGATTTCTTGTCCTTTGATAAAAAGCCTTCTGTTTTGACCGCCAAACCTTTCAGGGGAGCATTTGCAAGCGTTTGGCATCATTTTTGAGTGAACTGGAGAAAGTCACATTTTGGCTGAAATTGTGACCCCGAGGCTTAGGGATTTTTTCAAAAAAATCTTTTTCTGCCGGTTAAGTTGTTGAGGGCTGATTTCTTGTCCTGTGATAAAAAGCCTTCTGTTTCGACCGCCAAACCTTTCAGGGGAGCATTTGCAAGCGTTTGGCATCATTTTTGAGTGAATTGCCAAAAGTCAGATTTTTGCTGAAATTGTGACCCCGGGGCTTAGGGATTTTTTCAAAAAAATCTTTTTCTGCAGGTTAAGTTGTTGAGGGCTGATTTCTTGTCCTGTGATAAAAAGCCTTCTGTTTCGACCGCCAAACCTTTCAGGGGAGCATTTGCAAGCGTTTGGCATCATTTTTGAGTGAATTGCCAAAAGTCAGATTTTTGCTGAAATTGTGACCCCGGGGCTTAGGGATTTTTTCAAAAAAATCTTTTTCTGCAGGTTAAGTTGTTGAGGGCTGATTTCTTGTCCTGTGATAAAAAGCCTTCTGTTTCGACCGCCAAACCTTTCAGGGGAGCATTTGCAAGCGTTTGGCATCATTTTTGAGTGAATTGGAGAAAGTCACATTTTGGCTGAAATTCTGACCCCGGGGCTTAGGGATTTTTTCAAAAAATCTTTTTACGGCGGTTAAGTTGTTGAGGTCTGATTTCTTGTCCTGTGATAAAAAGCCTTCTGTTTCGACCGCCAAACCTTTCAGGGGAGCATTTGCAAGCGTTTGGCATCATTTTTGAGTGAATTGCCAAAAGTCAGATTTTTGCTGAAATTGTGACCCCGGGGCTTAGGGATTTTTTCAAAAAAATCTTTTTCTGCAGGTTAAGTTGTTGAGGGCTGATTTCTTGTCCTGTGATAAAAAGCCTTCTGTTTCGACCGCCAAACCTTTCAGGGGAGCATTTGCAAGCGTTTGGCATCATTTTTGCATCAATTGCCAAAAGTCAGATTTTTGCTGAAATTGTGACCCCGGGGCTTAGGGATTTTTTCAAAAAATCTTTTTCTGCCGGTTAAGTTGTTGAGGGCTGATTTCTTGTCCTGTGATAAAAAGCCTTCTGTTTCGACCGCCAAACCTTTCAGGGGAGCATTTGCAAGCGTTTGGCATCATTTTTGAGTGAATTGGAGAAAGTCAGATTTTTGCTGAAATTGTGACCCCGGGGCTTAGGGATTTTTTCAAAAAAACCTTTTTCCGGCGGTTAAGTTGTTGAGGGCTGATTTCTTGTCCTGTGATAAAAAGCCTTCTGTTTTGACCGCCAAACCTTTCAGGGGAGCATTTGCAAGCGTTTGGCATCATTTTTGAGTGAATTGGAGAAAGTCAGATTTTTGCTGAAATTGTGACCCCGGGGCTTAGGGATTTTTTCAAAAAAACCGTTTTCCGGCGGTTAAGTTGTTGAGGGCTGATTTCTTGTCCTGTGATAAAAAGCCTTCTGTTTCGACCGCCAAACCTTTCAGGGGAGCATTTGCAAGCGTTTGGCATCATTTTTGAGTGAATTGGAGAAAGTCAGATTTTTGCTGAAATTGTGACCCCGGGGCTTAGGGATTTTTTCAAAAAATCTTTTTCCGGCGGTTAAGTTGTTGAGGGCTGATTTCTTGTCCTGTGATAAAAAGCCTTCTGTTTCGACTGCCAAACCTTTCAGGGGAGCATTTGCAAGTCTTTGGCATCATTTTTGAGTGAATTGGAGAACGTAAGATTTTTGCTGAAATTGTGACCCCGGGACTTAGGGATTTTTTCAAAAAAACCTTTTTCCGGCCGTTAAGTTGTTGAGGGCTGATTTCTTGTCCTGTGATAAAAAGCCTTCTGTTTCGACCGCCAAACCTTTCAGGGGAGCATTTGCAAGCGTTTGGCATCATTTTTGAGTGAATTGGAGAAAGTCAGATTTTTGCTGAAATTGTGACCCCGGGGCTTAGGGATTTTTTCAAAAAATCTTTTTCTGCCGGTTAAGTTGTTGAGGGCTGATTTCTTGTCCTGTGATAAAAAGCCTTCTGTTTCGACCGCCAAACCTTTCAGGGGAGCATTTGCAAGCGTTTGGCATCATTTTTGAGTGAATTGGAGAAAGTCAGATTTTTGCTGAAATTGTGACCCCGGGGCTTAGGGATTTTTTCAAAAAAACCTTTTTCCGGCGGTTAAGTTGTTGAGGGCTGATTTCTTGTCCTGTGATAAAAAGCCTTCTGTTTTGACCGCCAAACCTTTCAGGGGAGCATTTGCAAGCGTTTGGCATCATTTTTGAGTGAATTGGAGAAAGTCAGATTTTTGCTGAAATTGTGACCCCGGGGCTTAGGGATTTTTTCAAAAAAACCGTTTTCCGGCGGTTAAGTTGTTGAGGGCTGATTTCTTGTCCTGTGATAAAAAGCCTTCTGTTTTGACCGCCAAACCTTTCAGGGGAGCATTTGCAAGCCTTTGGCATCATTTTTGAGTGAATTGGAGAAAGTAAGATTTTTGCTGAAATTGTGACCCCGGGGCTTAGGGATTTTTTCAAAAAAATCTTTTTCTGCAGGTTAAGTTGTTGAGGGCTGATTTCTTGTCCTGTGATAAAAAGCCTTCTGTTTTGACCGCGAAACCTTTCAGGGGAGCATTTGCCAGCGTTTGGCATCATTTTTGAGTGAATTGGAGAAAGTCAGATTTTTGCTGAAATTGTGACCCCGGGGCTTAGGGATTTTTTCAAAAAAAAATTTCCGGCCGTTAAGTTGTTGAGGCTGATTACTTGTCCTGTGATAAAAAGCCTTCTGTTTCGACCGCCAAACCTTTCAGGGGAGCATTTGCAAGTCTTTGGCATCATTTTTGAGTGAATTGGAGAACGTAAGATTTTTGCTGAAATTGTGACCCCGGGACTTAGGGATTTTTTCAAAAAAACCTTTTTCCGGCGGTTAAGTTGTTGAGGGCTGATTTCTTGTCCTGTGATAAAAAGCCTTCTGTTTTGACCGCCAAACCTTTCAGGGGAGCATTTGCAAGCGTTTGGCATCATTTTTGAGTGAATTGGAGAAAGTCAGATTTTTGCTGAAATTGTGACCCCGGGGCTTAGGGATTTTTTCAAAAAAATCTTTTTCTGCCGGTTAAGTTGTTGAGGGATGATTTCTTGTCCTGTGATAAAAAGCCTTCTGTTTCGACCGCCAAACCTTTCAGGGGAGCATTTGCAAGCGTTTGGCATCATTTTTGAGTGAATTGTCAAAAGTCAGATTTTTGCTGAAATTGTGACCCCAGGGCTTAGGGATTTTTTCAAAAAATCTTTTTACGGCGGTTAAGTTCTTGAGGGCTGATTTCTTGTCCTGTGATAAAAAGCCTTCTGTTTTGACGGCCAAACCTTTCAGGGGAGCATTTGCAAGCGTTTGGCATCATTTTTGCGTGAATTGCCAAAAGTCAGATTTTTGCTGAAATTGTGACCCCGGGGCTTAGGGATTTTTTCAAAAAATCTTTTTCTGCAGGTTAAGTTGTTGAGGGCTGATTTCTTGTCCTGTGATAAAAAGCCTTCTGTTTTGACCGCCAAACCTTTCAGGGGAGCATTTGCAAGCGTTTGGCATCATTTTTGAGTGAACTGGAGAAAGTCACATTTTGGCTGAAATTGTGACCCCGAGGCTTAGGGATTTTTTCAAAAAAATCTTTTTCTGCCGGTTAAGTTGTTGGGGCTGATTTCTTGTCCTGTGATAAAAAGCCTTCTGTTTCGACCGCCAAACCTTTCAGGGGAGCATTTGCAAGCGTTTGGCATCATTTTTGAGTGAATTGCCAAAAGTCAGATTTTTGCTGAAATTTTGACCCCGGGGCTTAGGGATTTTTCAAAACAATCTTTTTCTGCAGGTTAAGTTGTTGAGGGCTGATTTCTTGTCCTGTGATAAAAAGCCTTCTGTTTCGACCGCCAAAACCTTACAGGGGAGCATTTGCAAGCGTTTGGCATCATTTTTGAGTGAATTGGAGAAAGTCAGATTTTTGCTGAAATTGTGACCCCGGGGCTTAGGGATTTTTTCAAAAAATCTTTTTCTGCAGGTTAAGTTGTTGAGCGCTGATTTCTTGTCCTGTGATAAAAAGCCTTCTGTTTTGACCGCCAAACCTTTCAGGGAGCATTTGGAAGCGTTTGGCTTCATTTTTGCGTGAATTGCCAAAAGTCAGATTTTTGCTGAAATTGTGACCCGGGGCTTAGGGATTTTTTCAAAAAAATCTTTTTCTGCAGGTTAAGTTGTTGAGGGCTGATTTCTTGTCCTGTGATAAAAAGCCTTCTGTTTTGACCGCCAAACCTTTCAGAGGAGCATTTGCAAGCGTTTGGCATCATTTTTGCGTGAATTGCCAAAAGTCAGATTTTTGCTGAAATTGTGACCCCGGGGCTTAGGGATTTTTTCAAAAAATCTTTTCCGGCCGTTAAGTTGTTGAGGCTGATTACTTGTCCTGTGATAAAAAGCCTTCTGTTTCGACCGCCAAACCTTTCAGGGGAGCATTTGCAAGCGTTTGGCATCATTTTTGCGTGAATTGCCAAAAGTCAGATTTTTGCTGAAATTGTGACCCGGGGCTTAGGGATTTTTTCAAAAATCTTTTTCTGCAGGTTAAGTTGTTGAGGGCTGATTTCTTGTCCTGTGATAAAAAGCCTTCTGTTTCGACCGCCAAACCTTTCAGGGGAGCATTTGCAAGCGTTTGGCATCATTTTTGAGTGAATTGGAGAAAGTAAGATTTTTGCTGAAATTGTGACCCCGAGGCTTAGGGATTTTTTCAAAAAAATCTTTTTCTGCCGGTTAAGTTGTTGAGGGCTGATTTCTTGTCCTGTGATAAAAAGCCTTCTGTTTCGACTGCCAAACCTTTCAGGGGAGCATTTGGAAGCGTTTGGCTTCATTTTGCGTGAATTGCCAAAAGTCAGATTTTTGCTGAAATTGTGACCCCGGGGCTTAGGGATTTTTTCAAAAAATCTTTTTCTGCAGGTTAAGCTGTTGAGGGCTGATTTCTTGTCCTGTGATAAAAAGCCTTCTGTTTTGACCGCCAAACCTTTCAGGGTAGCATTTGCAAGCGTTTGGCATCATTTTTGCGTGAATTGCCAAAAGTCAGATTTTTGCTGAAATTGTGACCCCGGGGCTTAGGGATTTTTTCAAAAAATCTTTTTCTGCCGGTTAAGTTGTTGAGGGCTGATTTCTTGTCCTGTGATAAAAAGCCTTCTGTTTCGACCGCCAAACCTTTCAGGGGAGCATTTGCAAGCGTTTGGCATCATTTTTGAGTGAATTGGAGAAAGTCAGATTTTTGCTGGAATTGTGACCCCGGGGCTTAGGGATTTTTCAAAAAATCTTTTCTGCAGGTTAAGTTGTTGAGGGCTGATTTCTTGTCCTGTGATAAAAAGCCTTCTGTTTCGACCGCCAAACCTTTCAGGGGAGCATTTGCAAGCGTTTGGCATCATTTTTGAGTGAATTGCCAAAAGACAGATTTTTGCTGAAATTGTGACCTGGGGCTTAGGGATTTTTTCAAAAATCTTTTTCTGCAGGTTAAGTTGTTGAGGGCTGATTTCTTGTCCTGTGATAAAAAGCCTTCTGTTTCGACTGCCAAACCTTACAGGGGAGCATTTGTTGCAAGCGTTTGGCATCATTTTTGAGTGAATTGGAGAAAGTAAGATTTTTGCTGAAATTGTGACCCCGGGGCTTAGGGATTTTTCCAAAAAATCTTTTTCTGCAGGTTAAGTTGTTGAGGGTTGATTTCTTGTCCTGTGATAAAAAGCCTTCTGTTTCGACTGCCAAACCTTTCAGGGGAGCATTTGCAAGCCTTTGGCATCATTTTTGAGTGAATTGGAGAAAGTCAGATTTTTGCTGAAATTGTGACCCCGGGGCTTAGGGATTTTTTCAAAAAAATCTTTTTCTGCAGGTTAAGTTGTTGAGGGCTGATTTCTTGTCCTGTGATAAAAAGCCTTCTGTTTCGACCGCCAAACCTTTCAGGGGAGCATTTGCAAGCGTTTGGCATCATTTTTGCGTGAATTGCCAAAAGTCAGATTTTTGCTGAAATTGTGACCCCGGGGCTTAGGGATTTTTTCAAAAAAATCTTTTTACGGCGTTTAAGTTGTTGAGGGCTGATTTCTTGTCCTGTGATAAAAAGCCTTCTGTTTTGACCGCCAAACCTTTCAGGGGAGCATTTGCAAGCGTTTGGCATCATTTTTGAGTGAATTGGAGAAAGTAAGATTTTTGCTGAAATTGTGATCCCGGGGCTTAGGGATTTTTTCAAAAAAACCTTTTCCGGCGGTTAAGTTGTTGAGGGCTGATTTCTTGTCCTGTGATAAAAAGCCTTCTGTTTCGACCGCCAAACCTTTCAGGGGAGCATTTGCAAGCGTTTGGCATCATTTTTGCGTGAATTGCCAAAAGTCAGATTTTGGCTGAAATTGTGACCCCGGGGCTTAGGGATTTTTTCAAAAAATCTTTTTCTGCAGGTTAAGTTGTTGAGGGCTGATTTCTTGTCCTGTGATAAAAAGCCTTCTGTTTCGACCGCCAAACCTTTCAGGGGAGCATTTGCAAGCGTTTGGCATCATTTTTGCGTGAATTGCCAAAAGTCAGATTTTTGCTGAAATTGTGACCCCGGGGCTTAGGGATTTTTTCAAAAAATCTTTTTCTGCAGGTTAAGCTGTTGAGGGCTGATTTCTTGTCCTGTGATAAAAAGCCTTCTGTTTTGACCGCCAAACCTTTCAGGGGAGCATTTGCAAGCGTTTGGCATCATTTTTGAGTGAATTGCCAAAAGTCATATTTTTGCTGAAATAGTGATCCCGGGGCTTAGGGATTTTTTCAAAGAATCTTTTCCCGGCCGTTAAGTTGTTGAGGCTGATTTCTTGTCCTGTGATAAAAAGCCTTCTGTTTCAACCGCCAAACCTTTCAGGGGAGCATTTGCAAGCGTTTGGCATCATTTTTGCGTGAATTGCCAAAAGTCAGATTTTTGCTGAAATTGTGACCCCGGGGCTTAGGGATTTTTTCAAAAAATCTTTTTCTGCAGGTTAAGTTGTTGAGGGCTGAGTTCTTGTCCTGTGATAAAAAGCCTTCTGTTTCGACCGCCAAACCTTTCAGGGGAGCATTTGCAAGCGTTTGGCATCATTTTTGCGTGAATTGCCAAAAGTCAGATTTTTGCTGAAATTGTGACCCCGGGGCTTAGGGATTTTTTCAAAAAATCTTTTTCTGCCGGTTAAGTTGTTGAGGGCTGATTTCTTGTCCTGTGATAAAAAGCCTTCTGTTTTGACCGCCAAACCTTTCAGGGGAGCATTTGCAAGCGTTTGGCATCATTTTTGAGTGAATTGGAGAAAGTCAGATTTTTGCTGAAATTGTGACCCCGGGGCTTAGGGATTTTTTCAAAAAAATCTTTTTCTGCCGGTTAAGTTGTTGAGGGCTGATTTCTTGTCCTATGATAAAAAGCCTTCTGTTTCGACCGCCAAACCTTTCAGGGGAGCATTTGGAAGCGTTTGTCTTCATTTTTGCGTGAATTGCCGAAAGTCAGATTTTTGCTGAAATTGTGACCCCGGGGCTTAGGGATTTTTTCAAAAAATCTTTTTCTGCAGGTTAAGCTGTTGAGGGCTGATTTCTTGTCCTGTGATAAAAAGCCTTCTGTTTTGACCTCCAAACGTTTCAGGGGAGCATTTGCAAGCGTTTGGCATCATTTTTGAGTGAATTGGAGAAAGTAAGATTTTTTCTGAAATTGTGACCCCGGGGCTTAGGGATTTTTTCAAAAAATCTTTTTCTGCAGGTTAAGTTGTTGAGGGCTGATTTCTTGTCCTGTGATAAAAAGCCTTCTGTTTCGACCGCCAAACCTTTCAGGGGAGCATTTTCAAGCGTTTGGCATCATTTTTGAGTGAATTGCCAAAAGTCAGATTTTTGCTGAAATTGTGACCCCGGGCCTTAGGGATTTTTTCAAAAAATCTTTTTCTGCAGGTTAAGTTGTTGAGGGCTGATTTCTTGTCCTGTGATAAAAAGCCTTCTGTTTCGACCGCCAAACCTTTCAGGGGAGCATTTGCAAGCGTTTGGCATCATTTTTGCGTGAATTGCCAAAAGTCAGATTTTTGCTGAAATTCTGACCCCGGGGCTTAGGGATATTTTCAAAAAATATTTTTCTGCAGGTTAAGTTGTTGAGGGCTGATTTCTTGTCCTGTGATAAAAAGCCTTCTGTTTCGACCGCCAAACCTTTCAGGGGAGCATTTGCAAGCGTTTGGCATCATTTTTGTGTGAATTGCCAAAAGTCAGATTTTTGCTGAAATTGTGACCCCGGGGCTTAGGGATTTTTTCAAAAAATCTTTTTCTGCAGGTTAAGTTGTTGAGGGCTGATTTCTTGTTCTGTGATAAAAAGCCTTCTGTTTCGACCGCCAAACCTTTCAGGGGAGCATTTGCAAGCGTTTGGCATCATTTTTGAGTGAATTGGAGAAAGTAAGATTTTTTCTGAAATTGTGACCCCGGGGCTTAGGGATTTTTTCAAAAAATCTTTTTCTGCAGGTTAAGTTGTTGAGGGCTGATTTCTTGTCCTGTGATAAAAAGCCTTCTGTTTCGACCGCCAAACCTTTCAGGGGAGCATTTTCAAGCGTTTGGCATCATTTTTGAGTGAATTGGAGAAAGTAAGATTTTTGCTGAAATTGTGACCCCGGGGCTTAGGGATTTTTTCAAAAAATCTTTTTCTGCAGGTTAAGTTGTTGAGGGCTGATTTCTTGTCCTGTGATAAAAAGCCTTCTGTTTCGACCGCCAAACCTTTCAGGGGAGCATTTGCAAGCGTTTGGCATCATTTTTGCGTGAATTGCCAAAAGTCAGATTTTTGCTGAAATTGTGACCCCGGGGCTTAGGGACTTTTTCAAAAAATCTTTTTACGGCGGTTAAGTTGTTGAGGGCTGATTTCCTGTCCTGTGATAAAAAGCCTTCTGTTTTGACCGCCAAACCTTTCAGGGGAGCATTTGCATGCGTTTGGCATCATTTTTGAGTGAATTGGAGAAAGTCAGATTTTTGCTGAAATTGTGACCCCGGGGCTTAGGGATTTTTTCAAAAAAATCTTTTTCTGCCGGTTAAGTTGTTGAGGGCTGAGTTCTTGTCCTGTGATAAAAAGCCTTCTGTTTCGACCGCCAAACCTTTCAGGGGAGCATTTGCAAGCGTTTGGCATCATTTTTGAGTGAATTGGAGAAAGTCAGATTTTTGCTGAAATTGTGACCCCGGGGCTTAGGGATTTTTTCAAAAAAACCTTTTTCCGGCGGTTAAGTTGTTGAGGGCTCATTTCCTGTCCTGTGATAAAAAGCCTTCTGTTTTGACCGCCAAACCTTTCAGGGGAGCATTTGCAAGCGTTTGGCATCATTTTTGAGTGAATTGGAGAAAGTAAGATTTTTGCTGAAATTGTGACCCCAGGGCTTAGGGATTTTTCCAAAAAATCTTTTTCTGCCGGTTAAGTTGTTGAGGGCTGATTTCTTGTCCTGTGATAAAAAGCCTTCTGTTTCGACCGCCAAACCTTTCAGGGGAGCATTTGGAAGCGTTTGGCTTCATTTTTGCGTGAATTGCCAAAAGTCAGATTTTTGCTGAAATTGTGACCCCGGGGCTTAGGGATTTTTTCAAAAAATCTTTTTCTGCAGGTTAAGCTGTTGAGGGCTGATTTCTTGTCCTGTGATAAAAAGCCTTCTGTTTTGACCGCCAAACCTTTCAGGGGAGCATTTGCAAGCGTTTGGCATCATTTTTGCGTGAATTGCCATAAGTCAGATTTTTGCTGAAATTGTGACCCCTGGGCTTAGGGATATTTTCAAAAAATATTTTTCTGTAGGTTAAGTTGTTGAGGGCTGATTTCTTGTCCTGTGATAAAAAGCCTTCTGTTTCGACCGCCAAACCTTTCAGGGGAGCATTTGCAAGCGTTTGGCATCATTTTTGCGTGAATTGCCAAAAGTCAGATTTTTGCTGAAATTGTGACCCCGGGGCTTAGGGATTTTTTCAAAAAATCTTTTTCTGCAGGTTAAGTTGTTGAGGGCTGATTTCTTGTCCTGTGATAAAAAGCCTTCTGTTTCGACCGCCAAACCTTTCAGGGGAGCATTTTCAAGCGTTTGGCATCATTTTTGAGTGAATTGGAGAAAGTAAGATTTTTGCTGAAATTGTGACCCCGGGGCTTAGGGATTTTTTCAAAAAATCTTTTTCTGCAGGTTAAGTTGTTGAGGGCTGATTTCTTGTCCTGTGATAAAAAGCCTTCTGTTTCGACCGCCAAACCTTTCAGGGGAGCATTTGCAAGCGTTTGGCATCATTTTTGCGTGAATTGCCAAAAGTCAGATTTTTGCTGAAATTGTGACCCCGGGGCTTAGGGACTTTTTCAAAAAATCTTTTTACGGCGGTTAAGTTGTTGAGGGCTGATTTCTTGTCCTGTGATAAAAAGCCTTCTGTTTTGACCGCCAAACCTTTCAGGGGAGCATTTGCAAGCGTTTGGCATCATTTTTGAGTGAATTGGAGAAAGTCAGATTTTTGCTGAAATTGTGACCCCGGGGCTTAGGGATTTTTTCAAAAAAACCTTTTTCCGGCGGTTAAGTTGTTGAGGGCTCATTTCCTGTCCTGTGATAAAAAGCCTTCTGTTTTGACCGCCAAACCTTTCAGGGGAGCATTTGCAAGCGTTTGGCATCATTTTTGCGTGAATTGCCAAAAGTCAGATTTTTGCTGAAATTGTGACCCCGGGGCTTAGGGATTTTTTCAAAAAATCTTTTTCTGCAGGTTAAGTTGTTGAGGGCTGATTTCTTGTCCTGTGATAAAAAGCCTTCTGTTTTGACCGCCAAACCTTTCAGGGGAGCATTTGCAAGCGTTTGGCATCATTTTTGAGTGAACTGGAGAAAGTCACATTTTGGCTGAAATTGTGACCCCGAGGCTTAGGGATTTTTTCAAAAAAATCTTTTTCTGCCGGTTAAGTTGTTGAGGGCTGATTTCTTGTCCTGTGATAAAAAGCCTTCTGTTTCGACCGCCAAACCTTTCAGGGGAGCATTTGCAAGCGTTTGGCATCATTTTTGAGTGAATTGCCAAAAGTCAGATTTTTGCTGAAATTTTGACCCCGGGGCTTAGGGATTTTTTCAAAACAATCTTTTTCTGCAGGTTAAGTTGTTGAGGGCTGATTTCTTGTCCTGTGATAAAAAGCCTTCTGTTTTGACCGCCAAACCTTTCAGAGGAGCATTTGCAAGCGTTTGGCATCATTTTTGCGTGAATTGCCAAAAGTCAGATTTTTGCTGAAATTGTGACCCCGGGGCTTAGGGATTTTTTCAAAAAATCTTTTTCCGGCCGTTAAGTTGTTGAGGCTGATTACTTGTCCTGTGATAAAAAGCCTTCTGTTTCGACCGCCAAACCTTTCAGGGGAGCATTTGCAAGCGTTTGGCATCATTTTTGCGTGAATTGCCAAAAGTCAGATTTTTGCTGAAATTGTGACCCCGGGGCTTAGGGATTTTTTCAAAAAATCTTTTTCTGCAGGTTAAGTTGTTGAGGGCTGATTTCTTGTCCTGTGATAAAAAGCCTTCTGTTTCGACCGCCAAACCTTTCAGGGGAGCATTTGCAAGCGTTTGGCATCATTTTTGAGTGAACTGGAGAAAGTCACATTTTGGCTGAAATTGTGACCCCGAGGCTTAGGGATTTTTTCAAAAAAATCTTTTTCTGCCGGTTAAGTTGTTGAGGGCTGATTTCTTGTCCTGTGATAAAAAGCCTTCTGTTTCGACTGCCAAACCTTTCAGGGGAGCATTTGGAAGCGTTTGGCTTCATTTTTGCGTGAATTGCCAAAAGTCAGATTTTTGCTGAAATTGTGACCCCGGGCTTAGGGATTTTTTCAAAAAATCTTTTCTGCAGGTTAAGCTGTTGAGGGCTGATTTCTTGTCCTGTGATAAAAAGCCTTCTGTTTTGACCGCCAAACCTTTCAGGGTAGCATTTGCAAGCGTTTGGCATCATTTTTGCGTGAATTGCCAAAAGTCAGATTTTGCTGAAATTGTGACCCCGGGGCTTAGGGATTTTTTCAAAAAATCTTTTCTGCCGGTTAAGTTGTTGAGGGCTGATTTCTTGTCCTGTGATAAAAGCCTTCTGTTTCGACTGCCAAACCTTTCAGGGGAGCATTTGCAAGCCTTTGGCATCATTTTTGAGTGAATTGGAGAAAGTCAGATTTTTGCTGAAATTGTGACCCCGGGGCTTAGGGATTTTTTCAAAAAATCTTTTTCTGCAGGTTAAGTTGTTGAGGGCTGATTTCTTGTCCTGTGATAAAAAGCCTTCTGTTTCGACCGCCAAACCTTTCAGGGGAGCATTTGCAAGCGTTTGGCATCATTTTTGCGTGAATTGCCAAAAGTCAGATTTTTGCTGAAATTGTGACCCCGGGGCTTAGGGATTTTTTCAAAAAATCTTTTTACGGCGTTTAAGTTGTTGAGGGCTGATTTCTTGTCCTGTGATAAAAAGCCTTCTGTTTTGACCGCCAAACCTTTCAGGGGAGGCATTTGCAAGCGTTTGGCATCATTTTTGAGTGAATTGGAGAAAGTAAGATTTTTGCTGAAATTGTGATCCCGGGGCTTAGGGATTTTTCCCAAAAATCTTTTTCTGCAGGTTAAGTTGTTGAGGGCTGATTTCTTGTCCTGTGATAAAAAGCCTTCTGTTTTGACCGCCAAACTTTCAGGGGAGCATTTTCAAGCGTTTGGCATCATTTTTGAGTGAATTGGAGAAAGTCAGATTTTTGCTGAAATTGTGACCCCGGGGCTTAGGGATTTTTTCAAAAAAACCTTTTCCGGCGGTTAAGTTGTTGAGGGCTGATTTCTTGTCCTGTGATAAAAAGCCTTCTGTTTCGACCGCCAAACCTTTCAGGGGAGCATTTGCAAGCGTTTGGCATCATTTTTGCGTGAATTGCCAAAAGTCAGATTTTGGCTGAAATTGTGACCCCGGGGCTTAGGGATTTTTTCAAAAAATCTTTTTCTGCAGGTTAAGTTGTTGAGGGCTGATTTCTTGTCCTGTGATAAAAGCCTTCTGTTTCGACCGCCAAACCTTTCAGGGGAGCATTTGCAAGCGTTTGGCATCATTTTTGCGTGAATTGCCAAAAGTCAGATTTTTGCTGAAATTGTGACCCCGGGGCTTAGGGATTTTTTCAAAAAATCTTTTTCTGCAGGTTAAGCTGTTGAGGGCTGATTTCTTGTCCTGTGATAAAAAGCCTTCTGTTTTGACCGCCAAACCTTTCAGGGGAGCATTTGCAAGCGTTTGGCATCATTTTTGAGTGAATTGCCAAAAGTCATATTTTTGCTGAAATAGTGACCCCGGGGCTTAGGGATTTTTTCAAAGAATCTTTTCCCGGCCGTTAAGTTGTTGAGGCTGATTTCTTGTCCTGTGATAAAAAGCCTTCTGTTTCAACCGCCAAACCTTTCAGGGGAGCATTTGCAAGCGTTTGGCATCATTTTTGCGTGAATTGCCAAAAGTCAGATTTTTGCTGAAATTGTGACCCCGGGGCTTAGGGATTTTTTCAAAAATCTTTTTCTGCAGGTTAAGTTGTTGAGGGCTGATTTCTTGTCCTATGATAAAAAGCCTTCTGTTTCGACCGCCAAACCTTTCAGGGGAGCATTTGGAAGCGTTTGGCTTCATTTTTGCGTGAATTGCCAAAAGTCAGATTTTTGCTGAAATTGTGACCCCGGGGCTTAGGGATTATTTCAAAAAATCTTTTTCTGCAGGTTAAGCTGTTGAGGGCTGATTTCTTGTCCTGTGATAAAAAGCCTTCTGTTTTGACCGCCAAACCTTTCAGGGGAGCATTTGCAAGCGTTTGGCATCATTTTTGCGTGAATTGCCAAAAGTCATATTTTTGCTGAAATAGTGACCCCGGGGCTTAGGGATTTTTTCAAAAAATCTTTTCCCGGCCGTTAAGTTGTTGAGGCTGATTTCTTGTCCTGTGATAAAAAGCCTTCTGTTTCGACCGCCAAACCTTTCAGGGAGCATTTGCAAGCGTTTGGCATCATTGTTGCGTGAATTGCCAAAAGTCAGATTTTTGCTGAAATTGTGACCCCGGGGCTTAGGGATTTTTTCAAAAAATCTTTTTCTGCAGGTTAAGTTGTTGAGGGCTGAGTTCTTGTCCTGTGATAAAAAGCCTTCTGTTTCGACCGCCAACCTTTCAGGGGAGCATTTGCAAGCGTTTGGCATCATTTTTGCGTGAATTGCCAAAAGTCAGATTTTTGCTGAATTGTGACCCCGGGGCTTAGGGATTTTTTCAAAAAATCTTTTTCTGCAGGTTAAGTTGTTGAGGGCTGATTTCTTGTCCTGTGATAAAAAGCCTTCTGTTTTGACCGCCAAACCTTTCAG
The DNA here is from genome assembly GCF_965153285.1 of Podarcis tiliguerta. Classification (NCBI taxonomy): domain Eukaryota; kingdom Metazoa; phylum Chordata; class Lepidosauria; order Squamata; family Lacertidae; genus Podarcis; species Podarcis tiliguerta. Next base: position 9,356,832 of record NC_139544.1, read on the forward strand.
GGGAGCATTTGCAAGCGTTTGGCATCATTTTTGAGTGAATTGGAGAAAGTCAGATTTTTGCTGAAATTGTGACCCCGGGGCTTAGGGATTTTTTCAAAAAAATCTTTTTCTGCCGGTTAAGTTGTTGAGGGCTGATTTCTTGTCCTATGATAAAAAGCCTTCTGTTTCGACCGCCAAACCTTTCAGGGGAGCATTTGGAAGCGTTTGTCTTCATTTTTGCGTGAATTGCCAAAAGTCAGATTTTTGCTGAAATTGTGACCCCGGGGCTTAGGGATTTTTTCAAAAAATCTTTTTCTGCAGGTTAAGCTGTTGAGGGCTGATTTCTTGTCCTGTGATAAAAAGCCTTCTGTTTTGACCTCCAAACGTTTCAGGGGAGCATTTGCAAGCGTTTGGCATCATTTTTGAGTGAATTGGAGAAAGTAAGATTTTTTCTGAAATTGTGACCCCGGGGCTTAGGGATTTTTTCAAAAAATCTTTTTCTGCAGGTTAAGTTGTTGAGGGCTGATTTCTTGTCCTGTGATAAAAAGCCTTCTGTTTCGACCGCCAAACCTTTCAGGGGAGCATTTTCAAGCGTTTGGCATCATTTTTGAGTGAATTGCCAAAAGTCAGATTTTTGCTGAAATTGTGACCCCGGGCCTTAGGGATTTTTTCAAAAAATCTTTTTCTGCAGGTTAAGTTGTTGAGGGCTGATTTCTTGTCCTGTGATAAAAAGCCTTCTGTTTCGACCGCCAAACCTTTCAGGGGAGCATTTGCAAGCGTTTGGCATCATTTTTGCGTGAATTGCCAAAAGTCAGATTTTTGCTGAAATTCTGACCCCGGGGCTTAGGGATATTTTCAAAAAATATTTTTCTGCAGGTTAAGTTGTTGAGGGCTGATTTCTTGTCCTGTGATAAAAAGCCTTCTGTTTCGACCGCCAAACCTTTCAGGGGAGCATTTGCAAGCCTTTGGCATCATTTTTGTGTGAATTGCCAAAAGTCAGATTTTTGCTGAAATTGTGACCCCGGGGCTTAGGGATTTTTTCAAAAAATCTTTTTCTGCAGGTTAAGTTGTTGAGGGCTGATTTCTTGTTCTGTGATAAAAAGCCTTCTGTTTCGACCGCCAAACCTTTCAGGGGAGCATTTGCAAGCGTTTGGCATCATTTTTGAGTGAATTGGAGAAAGTAAGATTTTTTCTGAAATTGTGACCCCGGGGCTTAGGGATTTTTTCAAAAAATCTTTTTCTGCAGGTTAAGTTGTTGAGGGCTGATTTCTTGTCCTGTGATAAAAAGCCTTCTGTTTCGACCGCCAAACCTTTCAGGGGGAGCATTTTCAAGCGTTTGGCATCATTTTTGAGTGAATTGGAGAAAGTAAGATTTTTGCTGAAATTGTGACCCCGGGGCTTAGGGATTTTTTCAAAAATCTTTTTCTGCAGGTTAAGTTGTTGAGGGCTGATTTCTTGTCCTGTGATAAAAAGCCTTCTGTTTCGACCGCCAAACCTTTCAGGGGAGCATTTGCAAGCGTTTGGCATCATTTTTGCGTGAATTGCCAAAAGTCAGATTTTTGCTGAAATTGTGACCCGGGGCTTAGGGACTTTTTCAAAAAAATCTTTTTACGGCGGTTAAGTTGTTGAGGGCTGATTTCCTGTCCTGTGATAAAAAGCCTTCTGTTTTGACCGCCAAACCTTTCAGGGGAGCATTTGCATGCGTTTGGCATCATTTTTGAGTGAATTGGAGAAAGTCAGATTTTTGCTGAAATTGTGACCCCGGGGCTTAGGGATTTTTTCAAAAAAATCTTTTTCTGCCGGTTAAGTTGTTGAGGGCTGAGTTCTTGTCCTGTGATAAAAAGCCTTCTGTTTCGACCGCCAAACCTTTCAGGGGAGCATTTGCAAGCGTTTGGCATCATTTTTGAGTGAATTGGAGAAAGTCAGATTTTTGCTGAAATTGTGACCCCGGGGCTTAGGGATTTTTTCAAAAAAACCTTTTCCGGCGGTTAAGTTGTTGAGGGCTCATTTCCTGTCCTGTGATAAAAAGCCTTCTGTTTTGACCGCCAAACCTTTCAGGGAGCATTTGCAAGCGTTTGGCATCATTTTTGAGTGAATTGGAGAAAGTAAGATTTTTGCTGAAATTGTGACCCCAGGGCTTAGGGATTTTTCCAAAAAATCTTTTTCTGCCGGTTAAGTTGTTGAGGGCTGATTTCTTGTCCTGTGATAAAAAGCCTTCTGTTTCGACCGCCAAACCTTTCAGGGGAGCATTTGGAAGCGTTTGGCTTCATTTTTGCGTGATTGCCAAAAGTCAGATTTTTGCTGAAATTGTGACCCCGGGGCTTAGGGATTTTTTTCAAAAAATCTTTTTCTGCAGGTTAAGCTGTTGAGGGCTGATTTCTTGTCCTGTGATAAAAAGCCTTCTGTTTTGACCGCCAAACCTTTCAGGGGAGCATTTGCAAGCGTTTGGCATCATTTTTGCGTGAATTGCATAAGTCAGATTTTTGCTGAAATTGTGACCCCTGGGCTTAGGGATATTTTCAAAAATATTTTTCTGTAGGTTAAGTTGTTGAGGGCTGATTTCTTGTCCTGTGATAAAAAGCCTTCTGTTTCGACCGCCAAACCTTTCAGGGGAGCATTTGCAAGCGTTTGGCATCATTTTTGCGTGAATTGCCAAAAGTCAGATTTTTGCTGAAATTGTGACCCCGGGGCTTAGGGATTTTTTCAAAAAATCTTTTTCTGCAGGTTAAGTTGTTGAGGGCTGATTTCTTGTCCTGTGATAAAAAGCCTTCTGTTTCGACCGCCCAAACCTTTCAGGGGAGCATTTTCAAGCGTTTGGCATCATTTTTGAGTGAATTGGAGAAAGTAAGATTTTTGCTGAAATTGTGACCCCGGGGCTTAGGGATTTTTTCAAAAAATCTTTTTCTGCAGGTTAAGTTGTTGAGGGCTGATTTCTTGTCCTGTGATAAAAAGCCTTCTGTTTCGACCGCCAAACCTTTCAGGGGAGCATTTGCAAGCGTTTGGCATCATTTTTGCGTGAATTGCC
>NC_139544.1:9360035-9444199 GCF_965153285.1 Podarcis tiliguerta
GCCCTGCTCGGCATAGTTCATAGCTTCTCTGAGTTCTTCAAGCCCCTTCGCCACGGCAAGGCAGTGATCCATGAAGGGGGACAGAATCATAGCCTAGTGCTTTTATGACTCTTCAAACCACCATTTGTTATGATGCCTATTTCTCAGTCCCTACGTAGAGATCTTCCATATGGTGACTTAAACTCAACTGTAAGGCTACTGTGAACAAATAACCAGCTCTCCCCATGATTGAAGCTATGAAGCAGGACATGCTTCATGACACTCATGTAGTAAGTGGTAATCTGTTTCACCTATATATAGTCAACTGGCACAATCCTAAATTACACAAGATCAAGATCTTCCAGAAAGGAAGTGGCTTTGCACATGCATCAGAGAATGCAAAAGAGTGATGGGAGTGCATCAACATTCACATAGCTTCACTAAATCAGTCCATGTGTGCAAATAAACCTTTTTGACAGGAACAAAGAGTGTCTTCTGTGCTTGTGGAGCTCCTTCAAAGATAGCTAGCAATTCAATACTATACTGATGCAAGATTTTAAATTATAGGCAGTATCTGAGTGCAAATGGACATTAATAGTTAAGAAGAGAAACAGGGCAACCCTTATGTCTGACAATGTTTTTATTTTAGGAGAATGGGCAAAGCACACTGGGAGGTGCTTACCTGCAAGCTCAATTTAAATCAAACAGGAGGAGTGCTATGGGGCTTGTATAGGAGGGCAAGCCAGTGGGTTCTGCCCAAGTTTTATTTGTTCTGCTGATGTCTTCCTTCATCTTCTCTTCTTCTATTTGTCTACTTAGACATATAGTGTTTGTTGCTCTTGAGATGTAGAAAAGCTTTTTCAAGTTTGCTTAAATCTTTAATTTACAGACCATATCTCTTTCTCTTGGTTTCTTTTAATTATGCTTAGTTCTACTAAGATACAGCTGCTTTGTAGAATAACAAACACAAATGTATAAATTACCATAAAAATTAATTTCATCACTGCACAAAAATAGAAAGCTATGAAAAGAAATTGAAATTTAGTGACTTCATATTCATCAAACAGGGTCAGAAGAGAATGTTTGGCACTTACTTCCGTGTTGGCTTCTATGGAGCCATATTTGGAGATTTAGATGAACAGGAATTTGTTTACAAAGAGCCTGCCATTACCAAACTTCCTGAGATTTCTCATAGACTGGAGGTAAGTAGTTATACTTCTGTAAATGTTAGGACATCATGGCAAAAGGATAGCATTCAAAGAGGAATAACATCTATACCTAAAATGACAGGGAATGAAAGAGATAATGCAGATAAACACTCCACAATTCACTTCTCTAGTTAACCTTCAGAGCCTGGCAGTTTGCAAAAAAAAAAAAAAAAAGGCTTTCCAAATGGGAAGTAATCCAGCACTATAATTTCCAGTGCTATCTGGTGTCACAGCAGTGTGACAAATATACCTCTACAATATCCTGCACTTATTGTCATCCTGACCAGCAGTGGTCAAGGTGAATAAGATGTGTTGATGGTGGAGATGAGTGGGAAGCTTTTGACAGGAAGGCACTTGTGCATCCATTATTCCCCAAATGAGTGAGGCTGAAAGGGAAAAGCACATGTTTTCATCACATATTCATCCCCTGTAGTAGCCATACTTCTGTGCCTCATGGATGGATGTAGAGGAACAGATTATTTCAAAAAAATCCCCATGGAAACATAAAACCCTTTCAGATTCTGTTGGGAGTTTCAGGATTTGGATCATGGGGGTGGAATTCATAAATTCAGCCACAACTTTGTGTTGTGCCTTCTATGATCATGCAGTGTGTGTGATAATGATTGTTCACTTGTGGAGGTAAAAAGCCTCTATTGCAGTTCCTAGAGTGCAGTTAACTGCTCCTACTTGCTCTAACTAGCAGGGCTTTTGCAAATTCACCTTTGAATCTTTGTCCCAATCAATTGGAGGTGCAACTGCCCTTTCCTCTTCAATGTCCTGATCTTCTGAGGAACTCTGGCTCCATCTTCAACTTTCCTTAACATGTTTAAGCAACGTACTGACATACTTTTCTTCCCCATAAACCTAGATTAGGTTGTCAGTGCACAAAGGGAGCTTGCCACTGTGAACTCTTTAGAGCAAATCCATTGTTGAAATTGCTTAATCTTTTGCCTATGGTGTTGAGCTTGGTACCTTTGGAGTAGATTTAATCTAAATGGCCAAGTAGTACAGCCAGTGTGGCAACTCTGGTATTTTTAGCTTGGATGATGATAATATTTAGCATTTCTATCCCACTTTTTGAACATTCAAAGTAGTTCATATACACAATCACAGTAATTTGTACAACCAGGTGGCGTTGCCATTTCTAATTTACTGATTTACTGACTCAGGGTCATACTTTATGTATGACCAATGCATGGCAAGTAGCTGCCTTTATTCATTACAGTTGCGGAGTGAGAAAGAGCTTATGGGGGTGGGGAGGTTTATCTATTCCTACTGTGATTAGAATTAAAATCCCCTCTATGGAGCTAGAATGCTTGGGGGTGGGAAGTGGAATTCCAGCCATCAGGGGAGGCATCAAATATAAACCAAATTGTTAAGGGCAGCCTGCAGTGTTCTGACCATAGACTGATATGTGTTTTGAAGAATGTCTGTAGCAAGATTATGGCCTAGTTCACATGACACATGAAGCCAAACCTTCACGTAGCAGGATTTCACAAACATGCAGCCCCCCCATACAGCTGCTTTACTCCTCTTTGTTATTTATTTATTTTGCTTCTGCACCATGCTAAGCAAAGCCAGAGTTTGGCTTAGTGTGTCATGAGAACCAGGAGTTGCAGCTATGCTTTCTCCTCACTAACCACTAGCTGTAACAAGTGGTTGCACAGCAGCTAAAAGGATTGGGCAAGAGAAAAGAGGCAACGAGCTATTCTCACATTCGCTGTTTCACTAAGCCAATTTGTCTTAGTGGTTGCAGGAACACACTTGGTTTCACTTTCAGGTTTCACTCTTTTCCACATGACAGGACTGAAACCTGCAACATTTCTATGTGACCTTTTTCTTTGTGAAAACTAGTGTTTAGTTGTAAAGCTATCTTCAGTTAATAATCTCATCTTTTTTACAACTTGTAGACCCAACTAAGTACATTAAAAAGGACTGTAAACAAAAAAGCTCCTCAGCCATAATCTTGTTTTCCTTTTCAGGGCTTTTATGGTCAGTGTTTTGGGGAGGATCGCATTGTAGTGATTAAAGATTCTACTCCAGTAGACAAGAGCAAGCTAGATCCCAGTAAGGTATGGAAGGCATTTCTTCCTTTACTACCATTGAGCTTGGAATTCTGTATTGAGCATTCTTACATTTTACAACCATAAAACTGAAGTCTAAACCTGGAATTGATTATACACATTTGACAAAAATATGTAATCATAGCCATATATAGATTTGCTTTGGCTAGGTTTAAAGGAAGAGTTAAACAGGTACATCCCTTCTCTCATACTCTTTCACCATGATTGAATTCAGTAGGGATCTCTCTCTACAAGCATTTAATTGACAATTCCACAGCTTTGCTCTCACTGGGTAAGTCCAATTAGTGCTATATAGGTTTTTGCAGTGTCCATATGACACTGTCTTGATGACTCTCATGGTCCCTTCCAACTCTAAATTCTATGATCATAAAAATGCCAGCCAATTTTTTTAAAAAAATCTAACCTGAATCCAGTTAGACACCTTCAGTCGCTGCTGATGTGGAAACTCAGTAGTGCACTTGGGGAGAGTGGGGTTTGTCCCATGTGGTGAGGCTTCAGTGGATAGCCTCTGGTGCCACACCCCTGCTTCCTTTTGATCATCACTTGAGCACAACCTAGCCATTTTGTTTCCAGCAGTACAAGCATTCCTGTTTTTGCCATTTATGGCATGCTGAAGACATGCTTGAGTTTCAACAACCCGGTTAGGAGAAATGTTCTCCTGAGTTTTCCACAGAGGACATCTGGGGGATTACTGTACACAGTACATTGGGCTTTTTTATATATATAAAGAAATTTATCTCTGTATTAAACTATTAATTAATGTATTAATCTCTGTATTAAACTAAAAACCAAATAGAAATGGATATTGCCCTTGGCCCCACTCCAAAACAAGCCTCCCTTTAGCCCATTGTGATAAATAAGGCTGGTAACAAATAATATTAGTTATTACAGTGGTACCTCAGGTTAAGTACTTAATTCATTCCGGAGGTCCTTTCTTAACCTGAAACTGTTCTTAACCTGAAGCACCACTTTAGCTAATGGGGCCTCCCATTGCTGCCGCACCGCCGGAGCACGATTTCTGTTCTCATCCTGAAGCAAAGTTCTTAACCCGAGGTACTATTTCTGGGTTAACGGAGTCTGTAACCTGAAGTGTATGTAACCTGAAGCGTATGTAACCCGAGGTACCACTGTACAGGTTTTTTTTCAAAAATGCAGACTTGTTTTTAAAACTATGATAATTGGCTATATCGTGAAATTAATTTTAAAAAATCGGTCAGAAACTTTAAATGTTGACATGTAAGGAAATAAGACGTAGCAAGAAATAAGACGTAGAAAGGAAAATATTAAAAGAGTGTAATCAATTTTGTACAACACCAGTTATTGTCTGTGGGTGTTGTACAATATATTCAATTTTGCAACACTACATGATCCCCAATTTGTTTTCCAGAATATTATTGCATACAAAGACATGCCTGTCTTAAGGGGGGCGGGGAGAATGATATTTTTGTGCCATCTTGAATTAATAGATGCATGGAGACTTTTTAACATTTATGTTAAATATACTGAGGCGTAATTCACAATGAAGCAGTTTTATAGCAATAAGGACAACAATTAAACTAAAGTAAAAAATTACCATAACAGATTATGCTATTCTCACAGTTGATTATGTTACAAGTTCAATTCTCCTCAGTTTCCTTGCTGCAGCCTTGGTATCACCTGTAAGCTTTTCATTTTCAACGTCATACACTCGTTGGGAAAGAAGTATCTTCTGCCAGTTATTGTCTGGTGGGGGGGGGGCGTTGTACAATACCAAGCATTTGAGGAAATGGTATTGCACAAGAATCGTCATGGCTAGGCCAGCAGAATGAAGGTGAAGGTCCATTTGGTTGAAGAAATTTTACAAAAGCATCTCCCTTGTCTTGATTAATCTCTAATATCATTCCAAAGTATCACAAATGATCATACTTGCAAGTGTCAAAACATCCAGGATACAGATCATCAGCATTTACAGAAAGTTTGGGGAGGCTCCTCAGGTTGAAAGTGAGGGAGGGCTCTTTATCAATGCTCATTCTTGCTTCAATTTTGCCTGTAGAATTGAGTGGTTTAAAGTTGTGGAAATTGCGAGTTCCAGGGAGTGTGTGCACATCTCTGAAATGGATTTTGAAGGAAGAGTGGATTATGTCCATGTCTTCCCTTGCAATATAATGGAATTTGACCTTTTCATACCGTATTTTTCGCTCTATAGGACGCACTTTTTCCCCTCCAAAAATGAAGGGGAGATGCGTGTGCGTCCTATGGAGCAAATGCAGGCTCCTTGGCTTCGCAGTGACGCGTCGGTCCTGGAAGCCGGAGGAGGAACAGAAGGGTCTCCTTCTGTTCCTTCTCCAGCTTCGCTGAAGGGCGCTGCGCCTTCTCCCTCTCTGGTCTGTTTCTCTGAAATAGATTGTATCCCTCCATTATTACATTCCAATCGTGGGACTTATCCCACCAGGTTTCACTGCTGCCTATTATGTCATATTTAGTTTGCTGTACCAAGAGCTCAAGCTCATCTTGTTTATTTCCCATGCTTTGCACATTAGTGTACATATATTGTGGGCTCCACTAGAACCAGCGAAAACACACCACTCAAAGCACAAAACTTTGAGAAACCTACTTTAACACTGGGATATTCCTTCTTGAAGCCTGCATACAGTTCTCAGAGGTTGCCCAGTATTAGCCGCTTCCTATGATTCTCCTGGGACGCGGGTGGCACTGTGGGTAAAAGCCTCAGCGCCTAGGGCTTGCCGATCGAAAGGTCGGCTGTTCGAATCCCTGCTGCGGGGTGCGCTCCCGTCGTTCGGTCCCAGCGCCTGCCAACCTAGCAGTTCGAAAGCAATCCCGGGTGCAAGTAGATAAATAGGGACCGCTTACTAGCGGGAAGGTAAACGGCGTTCCGTGTGCGGCTCTGGCTCGCCAGAGCAGCGATGTCACGCTGGCCACGTGACCCGGAAATGTCTTCGGACAGCGCTGGCCCCCGGCCTCTTGAGTGAGATGGGCGCACAACCCTAAGAGTCTGTCAAGACTGGCCCGTACAGGCAGGGGTACCTTTACCTTTACCTTTTATGATACTCCTATGATACCACATCTTTCATTCCTGGCATTATTCTGGACTGCTCGTCACTGTGATAAAAGTTTAGAACCTTGCTTACAGTTTCAGCTGGAAGCTTTTTTCCACCTCTGGGATCTGGTTCAGCTGAAATTCCTCTTTAAAATGTTTCTGTGCCTGGCGAACTGAATAATCAGATACACTAAATGTTTATTGAATTTTTCTTCATGGCCATGAATGGAATGGTCAGCATCTGGATTTGCTTCTTCTGCATTTTATGGAATATTTCATCACCTCTACAAGTTTGTCCATGTCACTCACTTTATCTGTAATCACCATCTCTGCTTCAGTCTCTCTAGTTGGGATTTCAACCTGTAGCACTTTTTTCATTTTATCATGAATATTTTCCTCAAACTTTTCTATCTTCCTCTTTCCATAAGATGTCTTGCAGTGTTCAGGTAAAGCATGTAATTTTAAAGGGATGTGTTCAGCTTTTCTGTTGCTTCTCTTCTCTCCAAACAGGTCTTTTCTTCTAAACTTATATCTTCAGGTTGAACGCAACTATCTTCAACATCACTTTGATTTACATCGCTGCTATAAATAATTTGTCTACATCTTCTGCACAATTTATGGCCTGGCTTTACTTTAATTCCTGTCTCTAGCAAATCTTTAGACTTCTGTAACGTTACAGAGCGTAGATATTTTTTGACTGGTCCTTTGTGCTTTTTAAAAGGATCCCTGTAGGGTTTTTTTTTGGCGAGATTCAAATTTCTTCAAATATACACTTTGGTAATGTAAGCAAATAGTTTCTAAGTCTTCAGCTTTAGCTTCAGTTTTAAATGTTCTCTGTCCTCTTCGCTTAAACAATCAACATTCTCAATCCCCTTTCTGTGACTGAAAGTTAACTTACGGCATTCACTAGCAGTTAACTCTCCCACACTACATATTGAATTTTCCATCTTATTCCAGTTGAAGAACTAGCACCCAAAAAACCAAAGATTGGATAAATTATAAGAGTACACCACACTGATACCAGAAGTAGATTGACTGCAAGGTGGAAGAAGGCCTTGCCTGGTGGAGTCTCTCCCCCCACAGTTCTTCCTTAAAAGTGCTCCCTGGGGGGGGGGGGGGCAAGGCAGGGGGAAGTCTCTCCCCTCACCTCATATAGCATAAACAAAAGACTTCTCTGAACTGCAATCTGAGAAAACATTTAAAAATGTCTCATATTTTTAATATTTCTGAAATGAATATTTTTAAAAAACATAATTTAAGCCTAATTTGATGTACTCAAATTAGAATGCATAATTTTACATTCTTTTAATCATTTTCTTGCTAGGTCTTATTTCTTTACATGTCAACATTTAAAGTTTCTGACCGATATTTTTTTTTAGATTGATTTCACGATATAGCCAATTTTTATAGTTTTAAATACCCCCAAACTGAAAAACAAGTCTGCACTTTTGAACTCCCCCCCCCCCCCCGCCCCCGGTAATAACTAATATTTTAACTAATATTTTAAATTTTAAGATGAACAACTTTGTTTCATTATTTTTTTCTGTTACAGCTATGGATTGTAGGAAAGTTGTACCCAGTAGCCATTCCGCCCCCCCCCCCCAATGTCCAAAAAATGTAAAATTTTGTTACAAGACATAAGAGACCCATAAATTTTATTCTTTGTGGAGAAAGAGCAAGATGATTTTCACCATCAAAAACATCATGCACTAACGCTGAAAATTTATGTTTTCTAAACCTAGTTTTTCCACCAAAAAAAACCTACATTTATACATTTTAAAGGTATTTATAAAGTGCTGGTGTATTTTTTTCCTGAAATCCTCATCATGTTATTTAGCTCTGTGTAAAATTTCAAAGAGATCTGATCATTGGTTATGGAGAAAAAGGGGAAAAAAATGCACACAAGGCCGAGGATCTCAAGAGGGACAGAAACACAGATTTCATGAAATTTGCTATAAAATTAAAACCGTTTGCGATAGAGGTAAGAAAAATTAAGGGGCTTTCTTTCAACCATAAGGGAAGGGTGTTGTCAGGGGTTCAGGAGCAGAGGCACAGGATAGGGAGGAAATGGAGAGCGAGGGGGAGGAGTCCGAAGGAAATGTCAGCGATGACAGCGGTCCGAGGTCTCTGAGTCTTTCAAGTGAATCGGATGATTCACAGAAAGGGGCTCCCATGGTCAGGGCAAGGGGGGTGCCCAGGGGGACACCCCAGGAAGAAGGGGCCAGAGGGGACTCAGAGAGCAGCAGTTGGAAATCCGGACCAGCGTCCACACCAGAGTGCAGTAGGGGGGAGGAGTCCCAGGCATCGGGATCAGGCGGCGCGCTGCCAGCGGGAGAACATGAGGGAAGATTGACCACGCCTCCGTCGGGGAGCGAGGAAACGGTCAAGAGGAAGGTTGAAGGCTGCGCGCGCGCGCCAAGTTCAAATGTACAGGAGGGCGGCACAGTTGGCAGCCCGGATAGGGAGCCAGGTCCTAAAGCCCGCCGAAGAGAGCGGGAGGAGTCAGGGGGGTCAACGTCTGCGTCGGAAGAGTCCAGGAAGGAAGGGACCCCGGGGGGCAGCAGGACCCAGAGGAGGAAGGAGAGACGGAAGAGGTGGAGTAAGGTTAGAGTCTTAAACTGGTGTACAGGGGGTGGAGATTCAGATGGAGCTTCGCCGGTCTAGACCCTAGACGTAGAGGTGGGGCGCTGCGGCTTGGAAATGGAAACTGTACTTCAATAAAGACTTTGGTACATTACTACCGGCTAGCGTTGGTCCTCTGTGAGCTGGGACCAGGAGCCAGCTCTGACAGTAAGCTCCATCTCACACCAAAAAGTTTTGGCACCAAGAACCTCGCAACGTGAGTCGACGCAGCGAGGGCAGAGGAGTGGTGCTTCGCGAGCTCACACAAATCAGGCAAGATGACTACAGAACAGCAACTAACAGAACTGCGAAATGCAGTGACTCAACTCAACGCGGAGGTACTGGCCTCCAAGAAAAGGGAAGAGGAAATGGATGCCGCCTGCAGAGATCTCCGAGCCAGGTTGGAAGTGCTTTCTACACTGGGGCAACCGGGACCCAAATCCGAGGGCATTGGACTGGGGAGAAGGGGAGGCAGCCTGGTATCTCATTTCGACGGGAGTTTACAGCAGTACCCTAACTTCCGAGCAGACCTGCTGTTTGCGCTGGATCTGCTAGAAAAAGACTTTAGAGATGAGCGAGAGAAAGTGGGGTTTATCTTGTCCCATTTGCATGGGGAGGCCAAAACGTGGCTGAGGAATTTATGGAGAGATAATGATCCGGCGCTCCAAAATGCGAATGCCTTCATTAAAGCGATGGATTCGTGTTTTTTATCAAAGATAGACATCGATATTGCCAGAAGAGACATACACGGGCTTAAACAAGGCAGAGCCAGTGTGAGGCAGTACCATGCCCGCTTTTTTGGATTAGTCCATGTGCTGGGATGGGAGAAAGATTCTGCTCCAGTGAGAGACCTTTTTTGGGAAGGCTTGAATGCGGATGTGAAAGCTGAGATTGCAAGGGGGGAGAGACCAAAGAGCACTCAGCAAGTGGTCCAGAGGGCGCTGGAGATTGGGGTGCGTCTGGAAGAACGTCCTTGGAACAGAGAAGAAGGACGTTGGGGACGGGCGCCAGCCAGAGCACCTCCCCTCTCTCCCAAAGATGCAGCGCGTGCGCAATCCACACCCTCGCAGGGAGGGGGAGAAGAACCGATGGAGATTGGAGGTGCCAGGGCTCAGTCAGCTACCAGAGCCCTAACACCGGGAGCAGTCAAAGCAAAGCCTCCTAGAGGGAACAGGAAGTGCTACATCTGCGACAGTGCTCAGCACATGGCGAAAGAGTGTCCCCAGAGGCTCCATAAGCACACTGCAGCCTCTGTAACAGTCACAGACGCAACTCAGCAGAGAGCACCACAGCAGGGAAACGACGGAGTCTGGCTGGAGGAAGAGGCACTGGGGTCCAGCCAGACAAGTCAATGAAGCAATCCCCAGCAATTTTGCAGCCCACAGACCCCCTCCCACCCAAACCAGTGGTGCAGCTTACAGCGTCACTCCAACTGCCCAATGGACTCACTATGGAAGTGCCAATCACCATTGACTCTGGTAGTAACGCAGACTTTATAGGACTGGATTTTATTCAACAGCACAACATAGCACTGCTGCCAGCCACGCTGCCTCTGCAGGTTGTCACGGTGGATGGCAGGGAATTGCTGGGGGGGCAAGTGGTGCAGCAAACGCCTCCCATGGTGATGCAAATTGGGAATCACCGAGAAGTCATCAGCTTCAATGTCACCCGCTTGTCGGACACGCCTGTAGTATTGGGCATGAGTTGGCTGCACAGGCACAGCCCAGCTTTGGCGTGGTACCAGCGCCAACTGACCTTCGGTTCCTCTTACTGTGCGGAACATTGCATCCTGCCTAGCCCGGAAGGGGAAGAGGATGACCAGCAGCTACAATTAGGCACGCTGCAAGCAGTGCCACTCAAGTATGCAGCGTTTTTGGAGGTTTTCTGCGAGAAAGAAGCGGACAAGCTGCCTCCCCACAGGCCCTATGACTGCAAGATTGACCTCCTGCCAGGGGCGACGCTGCCAACCGGGAAGCTGTATTCCATGTCTGAAGACGAGCTGCATGAACTGAGGGAGTTCATAGACCTCAACTTGAAACGCGGTTTCATCCGGGAGTCGAAGGCAGTGGGGGGCAGTCCTGTATTCTTTGTGAAGAAGAAGGACACGCCCCAAAAGAGGCTTGTAGTGGACTTCAGGATCTTAAATTCCAAGACCAAGCCCACGGCCTTTCCTATGCCCAAAATAGACGACCTGCTCGCAACGGTGAGGAAAGGACGCGTTTTCACGAAGTTGGACCTGCGAGGGGCGTACAACCTGATTCGCATACGGGAGGGCGACGAATGGAAGACTGCCATGTTCACGCCGCTGGGCACCTATGAATACAGAGTCATGCCTTTTGGATTACAAAATGGCTCTCACTGTTTTCAAGCCTTCATGCATCACGTACTGGCGGGACTCCTCTACAAGAAATGCGTCTGCTTCCTGGACGACATCCTGATATTCTCGGAATCAGAGGAGACCCACGAGGGAGACGTCAAGGAAGTTCTGCAGAGACTGCAGGAGCATAGGCTGTACGCCAAGCTGGAAAAGTGCCAGTTCGACAGGAAGGAGGTAGATTTCCTGGGATACAAGTTGTCGGACAAGGGGCTCGCCATGGACAGCGCCAAGGTTCGTGCAGTGTTGGACTGGAAGAGCCCGCGCAATCGGAAGGAGGTCCAGCGGTTTGTGGGTTTCGCCAACTTTTACCGCAAGTTCATCAAGGGGTTCGCGATGCAGACAGCGGCCATTACCGACACGCTCAGCTCCAAGAAGAAGAAATTCATCTGGACGGAGCAAGCGGAGCAGTCCTTTCAGAACCTCAAGCGTCTCTTCTCGTCCGAAGAGCAGCTACTGCACGTGAATCCCAGCAGACCGATGAGAGTTGAAACGGACGCCTCAGACAGAGCCGTGGGAGCAGTACTGTTGCAGCAGGACCCACATGGGGACTGGAGACCGTGCGCATTCTACTCTCGAAAGCTCAGCAAGTCAGAGCAGAACTACACCATCTGGGACAGGGAGTTGCTGGCCATTCATGCAGCATTCAAGGCGTGGCGGCACTTCCTCATCGGAGCCAAACACACAGTGCAGGTTCGCACGGACCATAAGAACCTGGAGTACTGGCGCACGGCAAGGTTCCTGAACCAGCGGCACATACGATGGGCGGAGTTCTTTGCAGATTTCGACTTCAGGATAGAGTACATCCCAGGCGACAACAACATCATGGCAGATGCACTGTCCAGAAAGCCGCAATACCTCGAAGAGGCGGCACCAGCAGCGGCCAAGCACATTTTCGCACCGGAAGCGTGGGCGTGCGCTTCAGCAACCGTGGACCTGGAAGCTGTCCGTCGAGCGCTTCAGGAAGACCCCTTTGCACAAGCCAAGATGGAGGAGGTGCACAAGGGCACGGCGAAGGACGACGAGTTCCAGATACGCGACGGAATGCTCATCCGCAGAGGGGCCCTCTACGTACCGGGAGACGACCTCCGCGCGAAAGTACTGCAGCAGTTGCACGACGCACCCACCGCCAGGCACTTTGGCAAAGAGAAGACGGCAGAATTAGTAGCCAGAGATTTTTGGTGGCCAAAGATGCGGGTGGAAGTCGCGGAGTACGTCTCGAGGTGCGACACCTGCCAAAGGGCCAAGTCAGTGCACAAACCGCCGGCCGGCCTGCTCGAACCGCTGCAGACACCGAGCGCACCGTGGGAGAGGGTGGCCCTGGACTTTGTCACGGATTTACCCAGCTCGAGGGGCAAGACGGCAGTGCTAGTGGTGGTGGACATGTTCACCAAAATGGCCCACTTCATTCCGTGCGCGAAGGTGGCCACGGCGGAACAGACCGCCAAACTGTTCATAGACCACGTCTTCAGGGTTCACGGTCTGCCACGGTCTATCTTGTCCGACCGGGGGCGACAGTTCATCTTGAACTTCTGGCAGAAGCTGATGGGTTTCCTGAACGTCAAGATCAACCTAGCGTCGGCGAGACACCCGCAGACCAACGGACAAGCGGAGCGAGTCAACGCCATCATGCAGCAGTACCTGAGATGCTACGCAAATCAGCAGCCGGCAACATGGGTGGACTACCTGCCGCTCGCTGAGTTCGCCTACAACAACGCGAAGCACGTGTCCACGGGGGTGACACCGTTCTTCGCCAACAACGGGAGGCATCCCAGAACCTTCCCGGGATTAGAGAGACTGGGGGAGGGGGAGCCACAGGCAGCGGAAGTCTTAGCGTCAGAATTGCAGGAAGTTCACGAACAGCTTCGGAGGCAGTTAGAACTAGCAAAGCACGCATACAAACTGCAGGCTGACAAACACAGAAGGGTTGGGGAAGACATACAGGTGGGAGACTGGGTTTGGTTAGCAGCCCATGCAGTGCCGACCAGATCGTTAGCGAAGAAGAAACTCGGACATAAGCAGCTAGGACCTTACCAAGTCGAGGCACAGGTCAATCCAGTGGCCTTCCGGTTGACACTTCCGGAGGGATCCAGAATGCACCCAGTGTTCCATAGATCAGTGCTCACGCCCTACAAAGCACCTCACAGATTTCAGGTGCCGGGCACGGCAGCAGACCCGTGCAGGGAGACGCCCACAAGGAGGGGGTCGCCAAGAGGGGAACCCATCAACCAGGTCACGGAGATTTTAGACTCGAAATGGGGGGAAGAGGGAGTAGAATATTTTCTCGCCAGCGAAGGTACCCCGGCCAGCGCCAACCGTTGGGTGCCGGACTATGCCTTGGACGAGCCTCTTCTCAAGGAAGAGTTTCATGCCTTGTTCCCGCACAGGCCCATGCCAGCAGCGTATTTCGACGACTGGCTTTTCACACCCACGCTTTCAACCAGCACGTTCCAGGGGTTCACCTCGGACGAAGAACCGGCACTAGACACACGTTCCCCGGAGGGATCGCCCTCGGGGTCTGCCTCAGACCGTTCTTATTGGTGGGACGATCGACCAGAGGAGCGGTGGAGCAGGAAGTGGCTGGGGGGTCCTTGGCAGGCAACGGCCCCAGAGGTGACCGGGGGAGAGATGGACATGGACGTACTGGGGGAGGACCTTGGGTTCGAGCACGGCGGCACAGAGATGGAAGCAGAGGAAATCGAGGTCGACGAGAGCACGGAGGACGAGCCGGACTTATCCGGTTGGATGCACGCCAAGGGGGACGAACTGTATCCGCCATTCACCCCCACAACGACGGAGCACCCAGCACCCACACCTGAAGGAGGGGAGGGGGGAAGGGGGGGCTTCGAGGGGGGGATGGATGTCAGGGGTTCAGGAGCAGAGGCACAGGATAGGGAGGAAATGGAGAGCGAGGGGGAGTCCGAAGGAAATGTCAGCGATGACAGCGGTCCGAGGTCTCTGAGTCTTTCAAGTGAATCGGATGATTCACAGAAAGGGGCTCCCATGGTCAGGGCAAGGGGGGTGCCCAGGGGGACACCCCAGGAAGAAGGGGCCAGAGGGGACTCAGAGAGCAGCAGTTGGAAATCCGGACCAGCGTCCACACCAGAGTGCAGTGGGGGGAGGAGTCCCAGGCATCGGGATCAGGCGGCGCGCTGCCAGCGGGAGAACATGAGGGAAGATTGACCACGCCTCCGTCGGGGAGCGAGGAAACGGTCAAGAGGAAGGTTGAAGGCTGCGCGCGCGCGCCAAGTTCAAATGTACAGGAGGGCGGCACAGTTGGCAGCCCGGATAGGGAGCCAGGTCCTAAAGCCCGCCGAAGAGAGCGGGAGGAGTCAGGGGGGTCAACGTCTGCGTCGGAAGAGTCCAGGAAGGAAGGGACCCCGGGGGGCAGCAGGACCCAGAGGAGGAAGGAGAGACGGAAGAGGTGGAGTAAGGTTAGAGTCTTAAACTGGTGTACAGGGGGTGGAGATTCAGATGGAGCTTCGCCGGTCTAGACCCTAGACGTAGAGGTGGGGCGCTGCGGCTTGGAAATGGAAACTGTACTTCAATAAAGACTTTGGTACATTACTACCGGCTAGCGTTGGTCCTCTGTGAGCTGGGACCAGGAGCCAGCTCTGACAGGTGTACACCTAGTTTCATCAAAATCTGAGACGGTGGGTGGCGAAACCCTTGTTTTTTGGGTTGATTTGATGTGAGGGTTTGCCAAATGTGCTTTAGCACGTTTCTCCCTTTCGTCCTGAGTTCAATCATTTTCAAAGCCCAAAGGTGTTTGGTAAAGGCTGCTCTCCAGTTGAAGCACTCACAGGACAGTGTTTCCCAGTTTTTGGTGTTTATACTACATTTTTTTAGATTTCCCTTGAGACCTTTAAACTTCTTTTGTTGACCACCAGCATTACGCTTTCCATTTTTAAGTTTGGAATAGGGTCATCATGCTTTGGAAGACGATCATCAGGCATCCGCACAACATGACCAGTTCAACCAAGTTTGCCCAGGCCTTTGTGGAGGGATGAAATGCATGGTGCTATTTCCCACCACCACTACCTCTGCAGCCTGTTAATTAATAACAATTTGCAATTGTTATTAATGTTATGGTGTTGATTTGTTTTGTTTTAAATATTTATTGCTAATTGTGGTTTTAATGTTGTTTGCTCCCTTGGGGCTCTTGAGTGACAGATGAACTAAAAATACCTACAGTCCGTCAATATATATGTCCAGTTCTTTAGAACCTAGATGCACATTACACACAGTTCATATGGCAAACTTCTCTGCATAGGTGTAGCCAGAGGGTGCAGCTCCCTCCCCGATTAAGTAAATAAATAAAAACACTTAATTAAATGACCAGATAGCTAGGTTCTGCCCCCTGCTAACAAAATACCCTGCAAATAAATAAATAAATAAATCCTGGCTACACCCGTTCTTCTCTGCTTGTATATAATAAAGAAGACCTGGCTCCTTCTATACACTGTCCCAGCTGACAGAGGCTATTGTCCAGTCATTCCTGGGAAAACCTTTTATCTTCTGTTGTTTGCCTCAAACTCTTTATCTTCCCTTAACCCCACAATATTTTTATAATGAGGGGGAGAAGAAACCAGGTTGCAATATAGGGTGCTGTCCTCAGATAGGTCGGTATTCCTCTCACCTCCTCCAATAAGCAGAGCTTGTGCAAATCAGCTTTAGAGCATTTAGCCCCGGCAGTTGGAGAAGCTGTCCGGTTTGGCTTTGGAAAGACAAGCTCCCGCTGGAAACAAGTTGCCTTGCTTGCTCTCAGTTTGGTGCACAAGTGATTACGATGCCATAGGGAAAATCAAGGGGCAAGCCAGCACTTCAAGCTTCTTTGCTTATAGGGACTGTTTGTAGAAGGATACCTTCATTCTTCCATCTAAACATCTTAGGTTTGTTGTGTGAGTAGCATAATATGTCTCTCAGTTGCAGGTTCAGCTTCATGCTTAAATAATTTTTATTGACATAAGCTTACATATAAAACATTTTTCCATTTCCCCGTCTTTCCAGGCCTACATACAAATTACCTTTGTGGAACCCTATTTTGATGACTATGAGATGAAAGACAGAGTGACCCATTTTGAGAAAAACTTCAACCTCCGACGATTTATGTATACCACGCCTTTCACTCGGGATGGACGGCCACGAGGAGAACTGAGTGAGCAGTATAAGAGGAAGACTATTTTGACCACAATGCATGCTTTCCCCTACATCAAAACTAGAATCAATGTCATTCAAAAGGAGGAGGTAATGTCTGCTTCCAAAGCAATAGAACTAAAATAAAATGTCCAGTAGTACTGAGACAAAATATTAAATCACAAAAAAACGAGCTACAGCATGCGGGACTGGACACTCTTAAAATTGTCATTTCTGCTTTCCCTACTCTTCTTTCATTTAAGCTGTCTGATGGGAGTGGTTCACTTAACTTCCTCCCATTTAACTCTTTTGCCAGTCTTTTATCAAGTGGCAGAGAGTGGAAAGACCATGCTATCTACTTTTGGCTTAAAAAACAACCACATAAAAACAGCTTGTCATCCTTGTGGCAACTGTTATTTGCAGTTTCTTTGTTGCAACATACCTGTCCCTCTGTAATTTCAGTTTGTTTTGATGCCAATTGAAGTAGCTATTGAAGACATGCAAAAGAAAACGCTTGAACTGGCTGTTGCCACCAGACAGGTGCCACCAGATCCCAAAATGCTGCAGATGGTGCTTCAAGGTTCTGTGGGGGCCACAGTAAATCAGGTATATTGTCAGAATATTGTTGATTCTTCTTCTTTTCTTCTCTCTGCTTAGCCATGTTAACGGCATAAACAAAACATTAAAATGGCACACACCTACACCTATTAATGGTGTAGATTAATCCTCCTATTAAAGGAGTCTGACATCTCCTTGTCACTAATCCCAGTGACTTCTTAGGCCCAAACATGAAAACTGCAGCCCAATCATCCTATAATACCTAGATTTCCCTCTCAAGGGTTAGAGAAAGCTGGGTGTCCAAAGGCATTTTCTTACCAATTCCTGATTTTGAATACTGTCCCACTGAAATCCTCTCCTACTCCCTCCTGTTGCAACTGAGTTGCCCTGAAAGTTGTGCCTTCCTGAAATCTGACTAGATTTTTTTGCCATTTATTGGGTTTTACATGATAGTAATTCTGGTTGATACCTGATCATCCGTTTCCTCATGAAATATGCTTTATGTAATACAATTTTATGTTCTTCCATAAGGGACCACTAGAAGTAGCTCAAGTGTTCCTGGCTGAAATTCCAGAGGATCCAAAACTTTATCGACATCACAACAAGCTGAGGTTATGCTTCAAAGAATTCATAATGAGGTGAGTAACGTGGCAAAGTAAAATCTGTTAAAATTGCAATTACACTAAATCTGTGTCGGCACATTCTTGTGCGTTAGGTGGCTTCACAGCAAAGATATAAACAAATTACACAATCCCCACTGTAGCATGGAATGCAGCCTCTGATGAAATTATTGTCCCATTGGACACTAAATTGATCCTGGTAACAAGACTAAAAAGTAACTCCAAATCTTCATGTTCAGTCCCAGCCAATAATGAAACTTTATTACAAGATGCACATGGTCCAATACTGTGCGGTTATATTAATCAGCAAAATGGTTTTCTTCATTTTTTGGGAACAGATGTGGTGAAGCAGTGGAGAAAAATAAATGTCTGATTACTGCTGACCAAAGGGAATATCAACAAGAACTGAAAAAGAACTACAACAAGTTGAAAGAGAACCTCAGACCAATGATTGAGAGGAAGATCCCAGAGCTGTATAAACCTATTGTGAAAGTTAACAGTATTTCAAGGTATAAGAAACTCCCTTTCCCCCACACGCCCAATAACCATAGCAAAATACAGCATAGGACGGGGGTAGCCAGTGTGGTTCACTCCAGATGATGAGTGAACCAGTTATCATGAGTCCAACAACATTTGGAGGGAACCACCTTGGCTAACCAAAATCTGAAGGCAACTCTGTATCAAAAAAAATTTAGTGTCCAATGTTTTACGATTTTTTATGTGCTGTAAGCGACCCACAGTGGCTGGGGAAACCCAGCCAGATGGGTGGGGTATATTATTATTATTATTATTATTATTATTATTATTATTATTATTATTACTACTACTACTACTACTACTTACTTACTTACTTACTTGTCCAGTGATTTCTATTCTCATTTTCTTCTTATTTATTTTAGGGGCTCTTTCCTTAATTCTAGTTTTAGGAAATATGAAAATCTGCCTCCACAGAACAGTTAAAAGCAGCTTCATGAAAAGGAGCTATCTACTTGCAGTGGATCAAATACAAGAAGATATGCAAATGCTGTTCCAAATTGTATAATTTCCCCACAATTTCTCATGAACACATTTTGGAAAGATTGCTTTCTGTACAAGACTCAACAAGGAAGAGTTATAACTCATCACATCTTCTAAGGGAGTGGGTATTGAAACTAGTTGCAGAAAAACAGATATTTTATTATAAATTGACATGGATATTTGCACGCACAGAGAAAAGAGTTTTGTGTTTTCTCCAATATTCTAAAGGCCAGTTCACAATATTGCATTGTCAACCGATGTTCCCTGTATGTATGTATGTATGTATGGGTATCTATGAAACTTCATCTGTGGATGTTTTATCATACCAAGCTCATGGAAATGTTCCTGAATGTAACCCAAAGCCCCTTCTGACCAATCATGGATTTGCATCAATGTTACATAAGCACATTCACCAAGCAGCAGATACGAACAGTTAATCAAAACAAGTCAACCCAAGTTCTAAGCACATTTCAATCACATTTATTGTAATAAGAAACTTACAGACATTTGTAAGTAGACAAATGTCTACATAAAATTATTGTTGTTTGAATCGGAATAATCTTACTGCTTGATGGAAAGCATTGTAATGTATCTGGTAAAAACTTTTCTCATGGAAGTGGATGTTGTTATGCTTTTAACAAGTAGGATCACATATTACTCTGCAATATTTAAATCTCAATGGATGGAGGCCACACAAATGCAAAATGGAGACCACTCAGGTGTGACCAATATTCAAATGCTACTATCCTTTTACTGTGGAAGTTATATTTCTTCCTATGGAATCCAGAGATGCATTCTAGTTAGAATGTTTTATTATTGTAATTATAACTATAATTGTTATTTAAAAGTAGCACTATATTTCTTCTAATACTTGAAATACAGTGTTTGTTCCTGATGACCTGACTTGTATTTTTGCTTCATGTTGGGTGGGACTCATTTCCTTCACGAGAGGCAAGGTAAAATGTTCACGTGAAATGTTCACGCTTTGGAGAGTATTGTGGGAACTTTTAGCACTTAGCAGTTCTTTTGTTCTTAAAGGCCTAAAATTAATCTATGAAATAAAAAAAATAAAAAAATACTGTATTAACAGAAAAAACCATTTTATTTCGAGTTCAAACATTACTTTGTTTTTCTCTCTCTTCCAAACACCATGCTTGAAAAAGTTAGAAATAAAGATTAATGTGCAAAGTGTTGTTTAAGTGATCCTGATTGTACATTATGGAGATTACTCAGTGTTAAATAGATTTATAATTGTTAGGAAGCTGATAGTACAACGTATATTTCTTTGCTTCTTTAGAGTTAGTTGTAAAAATGGATTATTTATTTTTGTGGTTGGAGGGAGGGCATTTAGGGTTCCAGATCAATTCTAACAGGGAACTGACACTGAACCATTTGTGTACCTTTTGCTTTAATTGCAAAGTACAGCATGTATACTTTTTGCTCTCCAAACGTTTTCCAAGTAGGAGTGGAGGATAAGCAGGGGTACACTCTTGAGAAAATCCGCACTCTAGAAACAGCCACACATGCTGCTCTTATTTCTTTATGCATTTGATTCCATTTATGCATCATTTCCTGTAAAATAAGTTGAGGTGAGTCCACAGTGAAAACATCAAGGATAACTTTTTATTTCATTTATGAATTGCTTCCCACAAGGCATCTTGAAATTATTTAAAAAGCAATAAAAGCATATGCAAAACAATTGTATGCATTGTATAAAAGCGGCTAAAACATTAAAAACATTAAAACAACAACACATACATAAAATCAATTCTAATCCATTACAGATACTAACTGGGATAAAAAATCTCAACCTAAAAGGCTTGTTGAAAGAGGAATGTCTTTAACAGGCCCCAAAAGACTGGCGAATGCCACTGGATTCTTCCTCTTCCCTGCTGGAAAGGGGAGTGGAAAATTTCATACCAGTGGCCTTAGTGACTCCAAACATCCAAATCACTGAATTTATTTATTTTTTAATTTTCCATTAAGAACCTCCAATTTATAACAAATCAAATCATAATCCAATTCAAAAATTAAAATTAAATTAAAAAACAACCAAATTACAATCCAAATTGTTAATTATTAAATTTCACATGGACTTCCTATATTCTGGACCTCTGAAGAACTCATCTCAGATAGTTATATTTCTGCCCTCTTGTTGTTTTCATATTTTCCACATTCCGATCTTAAACTCTCAAAGTCCTCAGTCCCTGGCTGATCGATTCTCAATCATGTTAAATCGATTCTCAATCATGTTAAACAATCATGTTAAACATATCCAGTTTAATTTATGTATGTGTATGTCCTGCCGCCCGCCCTCTCCATCCATGGCTGCACTAGGTTTACCTCAGGGTGCAGACAGCGAGGCTCTGGATTGGCTACAGGAACTTCCTACAGCCAATCCGGAGCCACGCCATTGTCGCCGCCCGCCCAGAAGCCGTCACAGAAGTCAGTCCCTGCATGGCAAGGCAGATTTACAAGCCTGGGGGGCACATCCAGCCCCCAGGCCTTAGTTTGCCAACCCCTACTCTGGACTAACTCAGAAAGCAGGCAGGTGGGGGCTGACAGAAATTATTGGGACAGTGCCCCATTAGCCCTGCTGGAGAAAATGACACATCCAATGATAGCTGCAGCTGCCAAGAAGGGGGTTGGCTAAGGGTGGAGAAGCAGAGGAAGCTGTTGAGGAAGAACTGTTTCTCAGTGATAGAGCATCTACTTTGCCTGCAGATGGTCCCAGGTTCAATCCCAGGTAGGGCTAAGAAAGACTGGCTGGATTTGTAACTGGCTGACTGACCGGACCCAAAGGGTGCTCATCAATGGTTCCTCTTCATCCTGGAGAAGAGTGACTAGTGGGGTGCCACAGGGTTCTGTCTTGGGCCCGGTCTTATTCAACATCTTTATCAATGACTTGGATGATGGACTCAAGGGCATCCTGATCAAATTTGCAGATGACACCAAACTGGGAGGGGTGGCTAACACCCCAGACGACAGGATCACACTTCAAAACGACCTTGACAGATTAGAGAACTGGGCCAAAACAAACAAGATGAATTTTAACAGGGAGAAATGTAAAGTATTGCACTTGGGCAAAAAAAATGAGAGGCACAAATACAAGATGGGTGACACCTGGCTTGAGAGCAGTACATGTGAAAAGGATCTAGGAGTCTTGGTTGACCACAAACTTGACACGAGCCAACAGTGTGACGCGGCAGCTAAAAAAGCCAATGCAATTCTGGGCTGCATCAATAGGAGTATAGCATCTAGATCAAGGGAAGTAATAGTGCCACTGTATTCTGCTCTGGTCAGACCTCACCTGGAGTACTGTGTCCAGTTCTGGGCACCACAGTTCAAGAAGGACACTGACAAACTGGAACGTGTCCAGAGGAGGGCAACCAAAATGGTCAAAGGCCTGGAAACGATGCCTTATGAGGAACGGCTAAGGGAGCTGGGCATGTTTAGCCTGGAGAAGAGGAGGTTAAGGGGTGATATGATAGCCATGTTCAAATATATAAAAGGATGTCACATAGAGGAGGGAGAAAGGTTGTTTTCTGCTGCTCCAGAGAAGCGGACACGGAGCAATGGATCCAAACTACAAGAAAGAAGATTCCACCTAAACATTAGGAAGAACTTCCTGACAGTAAGAGCCGTTCGACAGTGGAATTTACTGCCAAGGAGTGTGGTGGAGTCTCCTTCTTTGGAGGTCTTTAAGCAGAGGCTTGACAACCATATGTCAGGAGTGCTCTGATGGTGTTTCCTGCTTGGCAGGGGGTTGGACTCGATGGCCCTTGTGGTCATCCAACTCTATGATTCTATGATTCTATGACTTCTGTCTGAAACCTTAGAGAGCCACTGTCAGTCAGTGTGGATAAATAATGAGGAAGGTGTGCCAATGGTCTGACTTTGTGTAAGGATCCTATGCTCTTTTATTCTTACTCTTCCCCAATAGTGCTCAGTATCATCTACATTATAGAATCATAGAATCATAGAATTGGAAGAGACCACAATGGCCATCGAGTCCAACCCCCTGCCAAGCAGGAAACACCATCAGAGCACTCCTGACATATGTCAGGTTGTCAAGCCTCTGCTTAAAGACTTCCAAAGAAGGAGACTCCATCTACATTAACTGGCAGCATCTCTCCAGGGTTCCAGAAAGGAGACATTCCCAACTCTTGCTGGAAATGGAGCCCATGACCTTTTGCACACTCAGCCAGTGCTCTACCATTGGGCCTCAGCCCTCTGCCTTTAAGAGAAACAGAACTGTCTCCCAGCGACAGTTTCACATTGCTTGGCAAAAATTCTCAGAATGCTGCAAGGTCTTCCTTGCTGATCTCCAGAGTCGCACCTAACATCTGGCAGGGGCAGGTGGCAAAGGATGGCTAATGAGCCTGCATACAGCTTGAGTCCTAAGTGAGCCCAATCCTCATTTCTATCTAAAGCACATTTCCTGCAATGTGTCACCAAGCAGAGAGGTATGAAAGCTTTGCAATTCACATCTGTTGCAGCCAGAGAATGCTCTGAAACTCTGCTAATCAGGGTTGCAACTAGGGGCTGGCTCCTTTGCAGATATAGTGGATGTTATTATTAATATTGCTGTTGTTATTTCATTTATGGGAGAAGATGCAACACTGATCAGATGTTTGGAAGTTGTGGCTACATGTGGTTGTGGTTGAAGTTAAATCCTTTGAAGACAGAAGTCCCTTGCCTGGGTCGGGACGATATGGGATATGGGATTGGGGGGGCAACTCCCATCCCTTGTGGGGTGCAATTAGTGCCAGCGCCTTCCATCAAGAGTTTGGGTGTAATCTTCGATGCCTCCCTTTATATGGAGGCGCAGGTTGCAGCTATAACAAAGGCAGCATTTTTCCATCTCCGTCAAGCTAAGTCTCTCTCGCCTTGACCTCACCACTGTGACTCTGACTGTCATCTCCAGGCTTGATTATTGTAACTCACTCTACATGGGGCTGCCCTTGAAACTCCAGTGTGTGCAGAATGCCACGGTGAGACTCCTTACGGGGTTCTCGCCGCGGGAGCACATTCATCTGGTGCTATACCAGCTGCACTGGCTCCCAGTGGAGTACAGGATCAGGTTTAAACCTTTAAAGCCCTATATGGCCTAGGACAATTGTACCTATGCGACCGCCTCTTCTGCTAACGGTCTGTTAACAACAACACTTTGAAGATCCCGGGCCCCAGGGAAATTACACTGGCCTTGACTAGAGCCAGGGCCTTTTCAGCCATGGCCCCGGCCTGGTGGAAAGCTCTCCCACAAGAGACTAGGGCCCTGTGGGATTTGACATCTTTCCACAGGGCCTGCAAGATGGAGCTGTTCCGCCAGGCCTTTGGGCAGGATGCAGTTTAACTTAGGTACTTTCCTTTGTATAAAACACGCCTGAAAGAGGCCCCCAACCCGCTCACAGGTATGATCAGTGGAAACAGTTGGTCCTGGCAAGTATTAACTACTCTCAATTCCAACCTGATTCCACCTGCTCAGATTTTAACTTGTCTGAATTAATTATAAGGTGTATTTTAATTAATTGATGTCTATTTTTATGCATATTGTGTTGTTTTTATGATGTTAGCCGCTCTGAGCCCGGCCTCGGCTGGGGAGGGAGGGATACAAATAAAATTTATTATTATTACTACTACTATAATTACAATCTAGTATTATTACTACTGCTTATTGGATCTACAATGCAGCTCCTTGAGACGCAATCTCTCACTGCCTTTACTTCCTTTTAGATGGAAGGACAATCCTGCCCTGCCAGAAGGACTGATCTATGAGGGTATCTCGGACAAGCCTCTGGTGTACTCTGGGGCGAGTGCAGCACAAAGCACCACACTGCACACCTTTGACGAACTACTTGGAATCCAGCATTGTAGGGAAAGCAGTAAGTCTGTTGCTTTAATGAACTGGAGACATACATGCACTGCATGTGGTTTGTGTAGATGGTTTGTGGCAGGGCTGTCCCAAGACATTTTGGCAGCTGAAGTGAACCACAAAATGGTGCACCCCTGCCCCAGGGAAGAAGGAATGAGTGAATATCTAGATTGAGAACAAGAGGAGGGGGATCAAATCAGCCTTACCTGACAGTTGAAGTGGGACTCAAGCTCCATCATGGGGTGGGAAGGGGCCCACTCTGAATCATGCCTAGCAGGTGCAGAACCCAGAAGACAGCCACCGCCAGTTCCTTCCTAACTTAGACCCACCCACCCCGCAAAAAAAGCTAGCAAAATACCTATGCCCCCCACCACAAAGCAGTGTCTGCCCTCCCCCTCCAAAATAGATGCCCCCCAAGCAACCAGAAGAAGCCCTTGCTTTATTTTTCAGGGCTCTGAACAAGCTCCATGTGGTGCCAGCAAAAAGTGAATTAACATGTCACTATCCTTCAAAATTCACACTTCTCTAATTTTTGAGATGCAAAATTTTGAGATGCAACTCTCCAAACAAAAATGTGTTTCACAAAGTTGTGAAAATACACAAATGTGTATTCTGAAAACAAAGGTGTTTGTGAAAATAACTTACAGAAATGCATTATATTAGGGGAAATTCCTTGCAGAAATTACCTATATTAGGGGAAATGCTCATTTAAATGCTGACTATTTTAAAGTCAACAAATGAATGAAAACTGCACATTCCTTGCATGATAAATCCATCATCCTGAAAGATTGATAGATGAAACCAGAGGCCATTCTTCTCAATTCTTGGTTTTAAGTGAATTTAATTGCCCAGTAAAGGATTTCTCCCTGCTTTGTTTGACTAATCAAGTCTTCTCATGGAGAGGGCTTTTTGTTTCATATCTGATCTGAACAAGAGGCGGGGTGAATTAAAACATTACAGTCTAGATTCCACAACTATGTGCATGCACCATGTCATGTCATCAATGATAAAGTAGGGGGGGGGCTGACCTGCCCCTCAAATTTTATTCAAGTTGGCAACCCTGGCTACAGCCTTTCCTCCAATACACTTGTTCCCCCCGTTAGAGGTGGGTTTGAGACCCTAAAAATAAAATCTGAACAAAATTGATGAAGCAGCGAGAACAGGTGTCCCAAGTAGGCACACCCAGTTTTGGCAAAGCATAATCTTATAGTGGGGCTAATCTGAAAGCTGTTTTGCAAATGGAAAGCTATTCTTTTCCAGACATTTAAGAAAGGTATTTGATGAATTAATGGTTTAAAAGATAAACATACAGAGCTTTAAAAGCATTATTTTTAAAAAAAGTGAACAGCCCATCTTAAGTAAGGGGAAAGGATAAGGCCAGCAATTGAACCAAACTTTAATTTTCTGGTATTTTTAGCAGTCATTCAAATTACAAAACTAGGATTCTGCAACAACAGCACATGCCACAGCTTTGTAATCCATTGCTGGTTCTTAGAATATAGGAAGCATATCAGAACCATTAGTCCATCTAGATCAAAATTGCCAACACTTACTGGCAGAAGCTTTCCAGGCAAAAATCATTACCAGTCCTACCAAGAGATGCTGCGGATTGAATCTGGGATCTTTTGCTTGCAGAAGTAGTGAGCTGCAACACTTCCCCCTCTTTTACATATGCCTTCAAATCCTCACTATGGTAGTGATCCTTCCCCCACTCTTAAAATAAACAACTTATTAATATTGAACAAAACTATTAAACTGGCAGCTTTCTTTCTTTCTATATGCCCCCCCCCCCAATTTGCATGCAAATTTTGCTGCGTTCTTCCCTCCAATGTCACTCCAGCGCCTGGTGAGCCCAGCACATGCACTTTTCCACCCACCCACCCCACTAGCAAATTGTCCTTTATTTGCTCTTCTAAATATGGCAACCCTAACCTAAACTTAAGCTGGCTAGGTTATATAGCAGCCATAAAGATGTCCATACTCCCCCAATTCCTGTTCTTGTTTCAGACCTTACCTGTACTTATCCCCCTTTCCCAACTGTCTCACTGGCATCACTTACTTAACAATTTTATTTTTGGAAGGAGAAGCAGAGTGACATGTCAGACTTTATATTGTCCCAAGACCAATGGAGGTCTCAGGGTCTTAGGCAATTAAAGCAAATGGTGCACACAAGCCTTGCCTTTTCTTAAAACTTCCTGTGCACACACCACAAAAATAAAGAATCAATTTTTACAACTAACTCCAAGAAGCAATTAAATATACTTGATGTTAATAGGAATATCAGCTTCCTAACAATTATAAATCTATTTAACACTGGGTAATCTCCATAATGTACAATCAGGATCACTTAAAACAATGCTTTGCAGATTAATTTTTAATTCTAACTTTTTCTAGCATGGTGTTTGGAAGAGAGAAAAACAGTGATGTTTGAACTCTAAATAAAATGTTCTTTCCCCTGTTAATACAGTATTTTATTTACATTTTTTAATTTCATAGATTAATTTTAGGCCATTTAAGAACAAAAGAACTGCTAAGTGTTAAAAGTTCCCACAATACTCTCCAAAACAGTACCATTTCACAGTACCATATACATAAAAAAGGTAAAGGACCCCTGACAGTTAAGTCCAGTCACAGACGACTCTGGGGTTGTGGAACTCATCTCGCTTTATAGGCCGAGGGAGCCGGTGTTTGTATGCAGACAGTTTTTCCGGGTCATGTGGCCAGCATGACTAAGTCACTTCTGGCGAAACCAGAGCAACTCACGGAAACGCCGTTTACCTTCCCGCCGGAGCGGTACCTATTTATCTACTTGCACTTTTTGGCGTGCTTTCGAACTGCTCGAACCGAGCAATGGGAGCTCACCCTATCACAGGGATTCGAATTACCGACCTTCTGATCAGCAAGCCCAAGAGGCTCAGTGGCTTAGACCACAGCACCACCCGCGTCCCTATATGTATACAAATTTGCAACGTTTTTACCTTGCCTCTTGTGAACACTGAACTGAAGGGAAATGAGTCCCACCCCACATGAAGCAAAAATAAAAGTCAGGAACCAACACTGTACTTCAAGTATTAGAAGAAATATAGTGCTACTTTTAAATAACAATTATAATTACAATAATAAAATATTCTAACTAGAATGAATCCCTGTAGCCCATAGGAAGAAATATAACTTCTGCAGTAAATGGAGTTTTATTGTTCTCACTTGAGTGGTCTCCATTTTGCATTTGTGTGGCCTCCATCCAATGAGATTTAAATATTACAGAGCATTGTTTTATCCTCATGCAAATTTATCTTACTTGTTAAAAAGCATAATGGCATCCACTTCCATGAGAAAAGTTATTACCAGATCCATTGCTTTCCATCAAGCAATAAGATTATTCCCATTCAAACAACAATAATTTTATATAAGTTGGAATCTAGATACAAATGTCTGTAAGTTTCTTATCACAATAAATGCAATAGAAATGTGCTTAAAAATGGGTTGATTTGTTTTGGTTAACTGTTCGTATCTGCTGCTTGGTGAATGTGCTTATATGTAACATTGATGCAAATTCATGATTGCGCAGAAGGGGCTTTCGGTTGCATTCAGGAACATTTCCTTGAGCTTGGTATGGTCAAACATCCACAGATGAAGTTTCATAGATACCCATTGTGAACATTGTGAACATTGTGTTGACAATGCAATATTATGAACAGGCCTTTAGAATTTAGAGAAAACACAAAGCTGTTTTCTCTGTGCGTGCAAATATCTATGTCAATTTATAATAAAATATCTGTTTTTCTGCAAGTAGTTTCAATATCCCCTCCCTTAGAAGATGTGATTGTTGAGTACAGAAAGAAGGGAAATCTTTCGACTTCAAACAACATTTGCATATCCTCTAGTATTTGATCCACTGCAAGTAGATAGCTCCTTTTCATGAAGCTGCTCTTAACTGTTCTGTGGAGGCAGATTTTCATATTTCCTAAAACTAGAATAAGCCCCTAAAATAAATAAGAAGAAAATGACCATTGGCCATGATAACTGAGGCTGATCATCTGGAGTGAACCATATTGCTTACACCCATCCTATGTTGTATTTTGCTATGGTTATTGGGCGTGGGGGGGAAAGGGCTATTCTTATACCTTGAAATACTGTTAACTTTCACAATAGGTTTATACAGCTCTGGGATCTTCCTCTCGATCATTGGTCTGAGGTTCTCTTTCAACTTCTTGTAGTTCTTTTTCAATTCTTGTTGATATTCCCTTTGGTCAGCAGTAAGCAGGCACTTATTTTTCCCCACTGCTTCACCACATTTGTTCCCAAAAAATGAAGAAAACAATTCACACTGATAAATTTCACCACAGTATTGGACCATAAAGTTTTGTTTTTGTCTGTTACCAAGCGTGACTTAGGTGGGGCAAGTGAAGGAAAAGCCATCAAAATTTATAGGGTGGATGTGGAATTCAGCATCTGGGTAACCTCAGGTTTCATTTCAACAAAAGGATTCTAGCAAAAGAAGAGCCTTCAAAGTGTGTGCAAAATAACTGATGAAATCTCAGGCACCAGAAAGTGGTTCAGCAACCATGGGGAGGGACTCATAGAATCATAGAATTGTAGAGTTGGAAGGCACCCCAAGGGTCAGGTAGTGCAGTGCAGGATTCGCAACTGAAGCATCTATATAGAATCAATAGTTCAGTGCATTTCCCCATGACCAACAAAAGCAGAATATGGCTGTCGTCTTATATACACTCCTAGGCAAGTCCTTCTAAACTTAAGTTTTACTCCTGAGTAAACATGCACTGCAAATCATGTGCATTCTTAACTTATAGAGAAGTTTTTTAAATGTACAATTTGGATTGGACAAAGTAATTTGGATTGGACAAATGTACAAAGTGGGCAGCAGAATAGGACAAAGTATTTATTCATGCTGTGCATAATGAATGCATGGTACTAAAAAGCCACAGGATGTGCTCATGGTCACTGGCTTATAGGGGAATCAGACAAAATCATGGAGGAGTGGTCTGCCCAAAGGAGAAGTGATAGATCCTTGTACAAAGGCAGTATGTCTCTGAAGTCTAGTTGCTGGGCAACAACAATTGGGGAGGGCTGTTGCTGGCTTTCCTGGAGGCATCTGATTGGCTACTGGAGGAAGAAAGGCTCTTGGCTTTTGGTCTGACCCAGCAGGAGGTTTCTTGGTTTCTTATAGCACACAATTTGTAAATCACATTTGCACCCCCCTGTTGAACTGTTTCTTTAAATCTAAAGGTTCATCATTGTTTCACCCAATGTGTATACCTTTAAGGGGCCAGAGCAAGGGCCAGAGTAAACTAATGAGATCCAGCCTTGCAGCTGTGAGGCATAGCAGGTGCTGCTGAGTTGCATTGATTAAGCTGTGTTGGGAATTGGCCACAGTATATAAGGAGCAGCACCTAGCTCTGCCATTTTACCCTGGGGGATGGGTTGGTGTTTGGGTCGTGTTTGTTTGTAGTTGTATTTGGTGTATAAGGAGTTTTTGTTTTTCTTATTAAAACCTTGTTTGTTATTTTTGAGTCCCTTCTTTTTAATGCAAGCTCTCCCCAGCAAGCTCTCTGCGCTACTATACTGCGAAAAGCCAACATCTTTGGTTATGGGCCCAGCTGCTGAGTGGATGACTGCATATTTTTGGACTCTGAGAAAGGTTTGAAAACTCCTTCTCCTGTTAGCGTAGTTCTGTGGGTCTGGAAGAGTTCCAGAATGGTTGACCGGGTTCCTGAAGCGGAGAAGGCTCTAGTCTTCCCACAGCTAACAGATGAGAACTATAGTTTATGGTCTTTTCGGGTGGAGGCGCTTTTGACCTCTAGAGATGTATGGACCTATGTAACTAATGACCCTCCTGACCCTGTAACTGATGCTTGGTCGAAAGGAGATGCAAAAGCCAGGGCGATAATTAATTTGGCAGTCAGCGACCAGCAAGTAGTCTATATAAGGAATAAGAAAACTGCCAAAGAAATGTGGGACAGTCTTGCAGCAGTGCATGTTAGAAAAGAGTCAGCGTCTGCATTGACGTATTTCAAGCAGTTGTACCAGACGAAGTTGCAGCCTGGTGGTGATTTGGCAGCACACTTGAGACGGCTGGAGGCAATACGCTGCGAATTAATTCGAAGGGACATGGAGATACCCGATATTCAGTATGTTTTTATCATCCTTTGTTCCCTTAATGAAGACTTTGATGGTATAGCTAGCCAGATATCTGCCGTTCCACCAGCACAATTAACTGTGGAAGGGGTAACGGCAAGATTAATGGGCGAGCTGGACAGAAGGGAGGCTTGTGCCATAAGCACTCCTGTCAGGGCTGGCTCCTGGTCCCAGCTCACAGAGGACCAACGCTGGCTGGTATTTATGTACAAAAGTCTTTATTGAAGTACAGTTTCCATTTCCACGCCGCAGCGCTCCCGCCCTACGTCTAAACTTTAGACCGGCGAAGCTCCATCTGAGTCTCCGCCCCCTGTACACCAGTTTAAGACTCTAGCTTTACTCCACCTCTTCTTTCTCCTCTGGGTCCTGCTGCCCTCCGGAGCCCCTGTCTCCCTGGATTCCTCTGAGGCTGACGATGACCCGCCTGACTCCTCCCGCTCTCTTCGGCGGGCTTTAGGACCTGGCTCTCTTCCCGGGCTGCCCACTGTGCCTCCCTCCTGTACATTTGAACTTGGCGCGCGCGCGCGTTTAACTTTCCTGATGACCGTTTCCTCACTCCCCGACGGAGGTGTGGTCAATCCTGCCTCACGTTCTCCCGCTGGCAGCGCTCCACCTGATCCCGATGCCTGGGACTCCTCCCCCCTACTGCACTCTGGTGGGGACGTGGGCCCTGATTTCCAACTGCTACTCTCTGAGTCCCCTCTGCCCCCTTCTTCCCGAGGTGTCCCCCTGGGCACTCCCCTTGCCCTGACCATGGGAGCTCCTTTCTGTGAATCGTCCGATTCACTGGAAAGACTCAGAGACCTCGGATCGCTGTCATCGCTGACATTTCCTTCGGACTCCTCCCCTTCACTCTCCATTTCCTCCTTATCCTGTGCCTCTGCTCCTGAACCCCTGACATCCATCCCCCCCTCGAAGCCCCCCCTTCCCCCCTCCCCTCCTTCAGGCGCGGGTGCCGGGTGCTCCGTCGTTGTGGGGGTGGTTGGCGGATACAGTTCGTCCCCCTTGGCGTGCATCCAACCGGATAAGTCCAGCTCGTCCTCCGTGCTCTCGCCGACCTCGATTTCCTCTGCTTCCATCTCTGTGCCGCCGTGCTCGAACCCAAGGTCCTCCCCCAGCACGTCCGTGTCCATCTCTCCCCCGTTGACCTCTGGGGCCTCTGCCTGCCAGGGACCCCCCATCCACCTCCTGCTCCACCGCTCCTCTGGTCGATCGTCCCACCACAAAGATTGGCCTGAGGCAGACCCTGAGGGCGATCCCTCCGGGGAGCGTGTGTCCAGTGCCGGTTCGTCGTCCGAGGTGAACCCCTGGAACGTGCTGGCTGAAAGCGTGGGTGTGAAAAGCCAGTCGTCGAAATACTCGGCTGGCATGGGTCTGTGCGGGAACAAGGCATGAAACTCTTCCTTGAGAAGGGGCTCGTCCAAGGCATAGTCCGGCACCCAACTGTTGGCGCTGGCCGGGGTACCTTCTTTGGCGAGGAAATATTCTACTCCCTCTTCCCCCCATCTCGAGTCTAAAATCTCTGTGACCTGGTTGATGGGTTCCCCCCGTGGCGACCCCCTCCTTGTGTGCGTCTCCCTATACTGGTCTGGTGCCGTGCCCTGCGCCTGAAATCTGTGAGGTGCTTTGTAGGGCGTGAGCACTGACCTATGGAACACTGGGTGCATTCTGGACCCCTCCGGAAGTGTCAACCGGAAGGCCACTGGATTGATCTGTGCCTCGACTTGGTAAGGTCCTAGCTGCTTATGTCCGAGCTTCTTCTTCGCTAACGATCTGGTCGGTACTGCCTGGGCTGCTAACCAAACCCAGTCTCCCACTTGTATGTCCTCCCCAACCCGTCTGTGCTTATCAGCCTGCAGTTTGTATGCGTGCTTTGCTAATTCTAACTGCCTCCGAAGCTGTTCATGAACCTCCTGCAATTCTGACGCTAAGACTTCCGCTGCCTGTGGCTCCCCCTCCCCCAGTCTCTCTAATCCCGGGAAGGTTCTGGGATGTCTCCCGTTGTTGGCGAAGAACGGTGTCACGCCCGTGGACACGTGCTTCGTGTTGTTGTAGGCGAACTCAGCGAGCGGCAGGTAGTCCACCCATGTTGCCGGCTGCTGATTTGCATAGCATCTCAGGTACTGCTGCATGATGGCGTTGACTCGCTCCGCTTGTCCGTTGGTCTGCGGGTGTCTCGCCGACGCTAGGTTGATCTTGACGTTTAGGAAACCCATCAGCTTCTGCCAGAAGTTCGAGATGAACTGCCGCCCCCTGTCGGACAAGATAGACCGTGGCAGACCGTGCACCCGGAAGACGTGGTCTATGAACAGTTTGGCGGTCTGTTCCGCCGTGGCCACCTTCGCGCACGGAATGAAGTGGGCCATTTTGGTGAACATGTCCACCACCACTAGCACTGCCGTCTTGCCCCTTGAGCTGGGTAAATCCGTGACAAAGTCCAGGGCCACCCTCTCCCATGGTGCACTCGGGGTTTGCAGCGGTTCGAGCAGCCCCGCCGGAGGTTTGTGCACTGACTTGGCCCTTTGGCAGGTGTCGCACCTCGCGACGTACTCCGCGACTTCCACCCTCATCTTGGGCCACC
Source organism: Podarcis tiliguerta (assembly GCF_965153285.1). Classification (NCBI taxonomy): domain Eukaryota; kingdom Metazoa; phylum Chordata; class Lepidosauria; order Squamata; family Lacertidae; genus Podarcis; species Podarcis tiliguerta. Next base: position 9,393,283 of record NC_139544.1, read on the forward strand.
AAAAATCTCTGGCAACTAATTCTGCCGTCTTCTCCTTGCCAAAGTGCCCAGCGGTGGGTGCGTCGTGCAACTGCTGCAGTACTTTCGCGCGGAGGTCGTCTCCCGGTACGTAGAGGGCCCCTCTGCGGATGAGCAACCCGTCGCGTATCTGGAACTCATCGTCCTTCGCCGTGCCCTTGTGCACCTCCTCCATCTTGGCTTGTGCAAAGGGGTCTTCCTGCAGCGCTCGACGTACAGCTTCCAGGTCCACAGTTGCTGAAGCGCACGCCCACGCTTCCGGTGCGAAAATGTGCTTGGCCGCTGCCGGTGCCGCCTCCTCAAGGTATTGCGGCTTCCTGGACAGTGCATCTGCCATGATGTTGTTGTCGCCTGGGATGTACTCTATCCGGAAGTCGAAATCTGCAAAGAACTCCGCCCACCGTATGTGCCGCCGTGCGCCAGTACTCCAGGTTCTTATGGTCCGTGCGAACCTGCACTGTGTGTTTGGCTCCGATAAGGAAGTGCCGCCACGCCTTGAATGCTGCATGAATGGCCAGCAACTCCCTGTCCCAGATGGTGTAGTTCTGCTCTGACTTGCTGAGCTTTCGAGAGTAGAAGGCGCACGGTCTCCAGTTCCCCTGCGGGTCCTGCTGCAACAGTACAGCTCCCACGGCTCTGTCCGAGGCGTCCGTTTCAACCCTCATCGGTCTGCTGGGATTCACGTGCAGTAGCTGCTCTTCGGAGGAGAAGAGACGCTTGAGGTTCTGAAAGGACTGCTCCGCTTGCTCCGTCCAGATGAATTTCTTCTTCTTGGAGCTGAGCGTGTCTGTAATGGCCGCTGTCTGCATCGCGAACCCCTTGATGAACTTGCGGTAAAAGTTGGCGAAACCCACAAAGCGCTGGACCTCCTTCCGGTTGCGCGGGCTCTTCCAATCCAACACTGCTCGAACCTTGGCGCTGTCCATGGCTAGCCCCTTGTCCGACAACTTGTAGCCCAGGAAATCTACTTCCTTCCTGTCGAACTGGCACTTCTCCAGCTTGGCGTACAGCCTATGCTCCTGCAGTCGCTGCAGAACTTCCTTGACGTCTCCCTCGTGGGTCTCCTCCGATTCTGGGAATATCAGGATGTCGTCCAGGAAGCAGACGCATTTCTTGTAGAGGAGACCCGCCAGTACGTGATGCATGAAGGCTTGAAAACAGTGAGAGCCATTTTGTAATCCAAAGGGCATAACTCTGTATTCATAGGTGCCCAGGGGCGTGAACATGGCAGTCTTCCACTCGTCGCCCTCCCGTATGCGGATCAAGTTGTACGCCCCTCGCAGATCCAACTTTGTGAAAACGCGTCCTTTCCTCACCGTTGCCAGCAGGTCGTCTATTTTGGGCATGGGAAAGGCCGTGGGCTTGGTTCTGGAATTTAAAATTCTGAAGTCTACCACAAGTCTTTTTTGGGGCGTGTCCTTCTTCTTCACAAAGAATACAGGACTGCCCCCCACTGCCTTCGACTCCCGGATGAAACCGCGCTTCAAGTTGAGGTCTATGAACTCCCTGAGTTCCTGCATCTCGTCTTCAGACATGGAATACAGTTTCCCTGTTGGCAGCGTCGCCCCAGGCAGGAGGTCAATCTTGCAGTCATAGGGCCTGTGGGGAGGCAGCTTGTCCGCTTCTTTCTCGCAGAAAACCTCCAAAAACGCTGCATACTTGAGTGGCACTGCTTGCAGCGTTCCTAATTGTAGCTGCGGGTCATCTTCTCCCCCTTCCTGGTCAGACAGAATGCAGTTTTCCGCACAGTAGGAGGAGCCGAAGGTCAGTTGGCGCTGGTACCACGCCAGCGCTGGACTGTGCCTGTGCAGCCAACTCATGCCCAATACTACAGGCGTGTCTGACAGGTGAGTGACATTGAAGCTGATGACTTCTCGGTTATTGCCAATTTGCATCACCATGGGAGGCGTTTGGTGCACCACTTGCCCCCCCAGCAATTCCCTGCCATCCACCGTGACCACCTGCAAAGGCAGCGTGGCCGGCAGTAGTGCTACTTTGTGCTTTTGAATGAAATCCAGTCCTATAAAGTCCGCGTTACTCCCAGAGTCAATGGTAATTGGCACTTCCATAGTGAGTCCATTGGGCAGTTGAAGCAACGCTGTAAGCTGCACCACTGGTTTGGGTGGGAGGGGGTCTGTGGGCTGCAAAATCTCTGGGGATTGCTTCACTGACTTGTCTGGCTGGACCCCAGTGCTTCTTCCTCCAGCCAGACTCTGCCGTTTCCCTGCAGTGGTTCTCCCTGGTAAGCTGGGTTTGATACTGTTGCAGAGGCTGCAGTGTGCTTGTGGAGCCTCTGGGGACACTCTTTCGCCATGTGCTGGGCACTGTCACAGATGTAGCACTTCCTGTTCCCTCTAGGAAGCTTCGCTTTGGCTGCTCCCGGTGGTAAGGCTCTGGTAGCTGACTGAGCCCTGGCCCCTCCAATCTCCATCGGTTCTTCCCCCCCTCCTTGGGGGGGTGTGGATTGCGCACGCGCTGCATCTTTGGGGAAAAGGGGAGGTGCTTTCGCTGGTGTACGTCCCCAACGCCCTTCGTCTCTGTTCCATGGACGTTCTTCCAAACGCACGCCGATCTCCAGCGCCCTCTGAACTACTTGTTGAGTGGTTTTAGGTCTCTCTCCCCTTGCAATCTCATCTTTCACATTTGCATTCAATCCTTCCCAGAAAAGGTCTCTGACTGGAGCAGAATTCTTCTCCCACCCCAGCGCGTGGACTAATGCAAAAAAGCGGGCATGATACTGCCTTACACTGGCTTTGCCTTGTTTGAGACCATGTATGTCTCTTCTGGCAATATCGATGTCTATCTTTGATAAAAAACATGAATCCATCGCTTTAATGAACGCATCCGCATCTTGGAGCGCCGGATCATTATCTCTCCATAAATTTCTCAGCCACGCTTTGGCTTCCCCATGCAAATGGGATAGGATAAACCCCACTTTTTCTCTTTCATCTCTAAAGTCCTTTTCCAGCAGATTCAGCGCAAAGAGCAAGTCTGCTCGGAAATTAGGGTACTGTGGTAGACTCCCGTCAAAATGGGATACCAGACTGCCTCCCCTTTTCCCCAGCCCTATGCCCTCTGGTTTGGGTCCCGGTTGCCCTTGTCTAGTAAGCATGTCCAACCTGGCTTGGAGATCCTTGCAGACTGCATCCATTTCCTCTTCCCTTTTTCTGGAGGCACGCACCTCTGCGTTGAGTTGAACCACAGCATTTCGCAGGTCTGTCCATTCCTGTTCTGTAGTCATCTTGTCTGATTCTTGTGAGCTCGCAAAGCACCACTTCTCTCCCCTCGCTACGTAGACTCACGTTGCGAGGTCCTTGGTGGAAAATCTTTCAAGAGATGGAGCTTACTGTCAGGGCTGGCTCCTGGTCCCAGCTCACAGAGGACCAACGCTGGCTGGTATTTATGTACAAAAGTCTTTATTGAAGTACAGTTTCCATTTCCACGCCGCAGCGCTCCCGCCCTACGTCTAAACTTTAGACCGGCGAAGCTCCATCTGAGTCTCCGCCCCCTGTACACCAGTTTAAGACTCTAGCTTTACTCCACCTCTTCTTTCTCCTCTGGGTCCTGCTGCCCTCCGGAGCCCCTGTCTCCCTGGATTCCTCTGAGGCTGACGATGACCCGCCTGACTCCTCCCGCTCTCTTCGGCGGGCTTTAGGACCTGGCTCTCTTCCCGGGCTGCCCACTGTGCCTCCCTCCTGTACATTTGAACTTGGCGCGCGCGCGCGTTTAACTTTCCTGATGACCGTTTCCTCACTCCCCGACGGAGGTGTGGTCAATCCTGCCTCACGTTCTCCTGCTGGCAGCGCTCCACCTGATCCCGATGCCTGGGACTCCTCCCCCCTACTGCACTCTGGTGGGGACGTGGGCCCTGATTTCCAACTGCTACTCTCTGAGTCCCCTCTGCCCCCTTCTTCCCGAGGTGTACCCCTGGGCACTCCCCTTGCCCTGACCATGGGAGCTCCTTTCTGTGAATCGTCCGATTCACTGGAAATACTCAGAGACCTCGGATCGCTGTCATCGCTGACATTTCCTTCGGACTCCTCCCCTTCACTCTCCATTTCCTCCTTATCCTGTGCCTCTGCTCCTGAACCCCTGACAACTCCTATTTCCAGAAAGAATGAGGAACGCCATATGCAAACTTGTAGTGATACGACTGCATTTAAAGCTGCAAAGCGTTGTTGGTTCTGCAATAAGCAAGGACATTTTGCAAAGGACTGCAGAGCCAAAAGAAAGCAAGGTACTCCCAAGTCTGTTTCTGTTCGTCAGTCACGGTCGTCAGCCCAGAAGCAGACATCGTACAGTAAAGACAGAAACGAGCCGCAAGTTTTTCATGCTCGGACAACAGATCGTAAAAGAATTGAAGGTGCCAAGTGGAATTCTTTTATTGTCGACTCAGGAGCTTCTCAGCATTTCTGCAACGATCGAAGCTTGTTTATTTCTTTCGAAGAGGAAATTGGTAATGTACATTTAGCCAATTCACAAGTCTTGCAGTCACTTGGCAGGGGTACTGTTAAACTTGACTCTTTAAACATTATGATAGCAAACTGCATTTACTGCCCATCAGTGGACAATTTATTATCAGTAAGGTGTTTTGCTCGTCAAGGCATAACTGTGCGTTTCTTAAATTCAATGTGTGAGTTTTTTGAGGGGAACAAACGTCTATTGTATGCCCGGGAATCTGATGGTTTATATAGACTGTATTTTCGCACCTATTCCCAATCGCCTATAAATTGCAGAGCAGCACAGTCAAGCCAGGGGTTGAGGAATGTAAGGCCACATTCCGGGTGTGTCCATGAGGCGCACAGACTTTTAGGACACCTGAATTTTGCTGATGTAATTAAGACAAAGAATATTGTTAATGGCCTCAACTTAAAACCATGTAAATTCTTTATGCAATGTCTATCCTGTTGCAAAAATAAGATCAAGGTTGCACGCAAGGGTAGGTGCTCAGATAGGAAAGTAACTGAGCCATTTGAGCGTGTACATTGTGATTTAGTTGGGCCACTCCCACCATCATTAGGAGGTTCTAAGTACTGGCTTACCCTGATAGACCAGTATAGTAGATATTGTTGGACTTATGCAATAGCTGAAAAGTCCCAAGCATTTGAGAAGTACAAAGTTTTTTGCAACTGGGTAAAAACGCACTTTAACAAACCAATTAAGAACCTGTTTTCTGACCGGGGTGGGGAATTTGTTTCTGAGGATTTTGAGAAATTCCTGGAAGCGCAGGGGACTACTCATGAGTTATCTTGCCCCCGAAGTCCCTGGCAAAATGGGCTTGTTGAAGTTGCGCAGCGTGACCTGCAGGCAGGGGTTAAAACTTATCGGCATGATGCTAATCTGCCCAAAGACTTTTGGGCTGAAGCGCTTAATGCGTTTTGTTATGTTAAAAATCGAAGTTATCATTCTGGTTTAGATGTCACCCCCTATGAGAAGTTGTTTAAAAAACGCCCTAATCTGAAATACCTACGCATTTGGGGTTCAGATGTAATTATGCATTATCCCGCTAAGCAGAAATTGGGTGAGCGTAGTGTTCAGGGAAAATTAATGGGCTACCAGCAGGGGGCGTACAGAATTTACATACCAGCAACTGGCAAATTTCATATTACCAGAAGCATGATACAAACTGTAAATTGGAATGGAGTTGCTATTTTCCAAGATACTGATGGTATAAATGAAACTGAGGAAGAAGAGGAAGCAGGAGCAGCAGCAGGAGGAAATGGTGCTTCTGAATTAATGGGAGAAGACAAAAAGCCTGTTGAATCTGATAATTTGTTTGATGATTTAAAGTTACAGGCACCCGAGGGGAGGTTAGATTCTCTTGAGTTTTCTGACCGTGAGCTTAGCCTACAGGCATCTCTTTAGTCTGACAATGATGGTTTACTACCTGAAACTAGTAGTTCACTTAGTCCTATTAAGTCTGAGGAGTCTGACTCTCCTTCCGGACTGAGACGTTCAGATAGAAAGAGGCAGAAGCCACAACGATTTGCAGATGAACATTTTAATACTGTGTATGCCAATAAGGCGGTTTTTGAGCCAAAAAGCTACAATGATGTTCAGAATTTACCTAAGCACCAAGCTGTAAATTGGTATAAAGCTATGAACTCTGAGATAGCTTCTTTAAAAGAGCATAACACTTAGTCTCTTGTACCTCAAACCCCAGATATGAGACTTATTGACTCAAAATGGGTTTATAGAGCTAAAATGAATGACAAAAATGAAGTTGTAAGGTACAAGGCAAGATTAGTTGCTAGAGGTTTTCAACAAATTCCAGGTGAAGATTATGATTTGTGTTATTCACCAAGTGTAAAATATGAAACAGTTAAGCTCTTGTTAAAAGATGCATCACAACGTGGACATTCTGTTTACCACCTAGATATAAAAACTGCATATCTGTTTGCAGATTTAAAAGAACAAATTTTTATGCAAGTTCCTGAAGGCACAGACGCCGCTGAGGGTTTGGTATGCAAATTAAATAAATCCCTTTATGGTCTGCACCAAAGTGGGAGAAACTGGCACCAAACTTTAGCAAAAGAATTGCTGGATATTGGTTTTTCACAAGGAAAGGCAGACAATTGTGTGTTCATAAAGGAAAGGGCAAACTCTGTAACTAAGATATGTGTGTATGTAGATGACGTGTTAGTTTCTACAAAAACTAAACAGGAATATGAACAAGTAGTATCACAGTTACAGAAGAAATTTGATGTGGTGGAATTAGGCATAGCTAAAAATTACTTATCCATGCAAATTGAGAAAGGCAAAAATGGATCTTTTCTGGTTCACCAAACTGCAAAAATTGATGATCTTGTTGAAATGCTATGTTTAGAAAATGCAAATGGGAAGGAAACGCCTATGGTGTGTGGTTTCACCTTTACAGGTGAAGATAAGCCATTTCCTAACAAAACTTTGTATCGTTCTGCTATAGGCAAGCTAAATTTCATTCAAAGAATCTCAAGACCAGATATAACTTATTGTCAGGGGTTCAGGAGCAGAGTCACAGGAGAGGGAAGAAACGGAGAGCGAGGGGGAGGAGTCGGAAGGAAATGTCAGCGGCGACAGTAGTCCGAGGTCTCTGAGTCTCTCCAGTGACTCGGAGGATTCACAGAAAGGGGCCCCCATGGTCAGGGCAAGGGGAGAGCCCAGGGGGACACCTCGGGAAGGAGGGGACTCAGGGAGTAGCAGCTGGAAATCCGGGCCAGCGTCCCCCCCAGAGTGCAGTAGGGGGGAGGAGTCCAAGGCATCGGGATCAGGGAGCGCGCAGGCAGAGGGAGAACGTGAGGCAGGACTGACCACACCCTCGTCAGGGAGCGAGGAAACGGTCATCCGGAAAGTAAAACGCGCGCGCGCCCCAAGTTCAAATGTACAGGAGGGCGGCAAGGTGGGCAGCCCGGGTAGGGAGCCAGGTCCTAAAGCCCGCCGAAGAGAGGGGGAGGAGTCAGAGGGGTCAAGCTCTGCGTCGGAAGAGTCCAGGAGGAATGAGACCCCGGGGGGTAGTAAGACCCAGAGGAAGAGAGAGAGAAGGAAGAGGTGGAGTAAGATTAGAGTATTAAACTGGTGCACAGGGGGCGGAGATCCAGACAGAGCTTCGCCGGTCTAAAGTCCAGACGTAGGGCTGGGACGCTAAGACTTGTAAATGGAGACTATTCTTCAATAAAGACTTTGTTACTGTACGATCGGCTAGCGTTGGTCCTTGGTGAGCTGGGACCCGGAGCCAGCTCTGACAGTAAGCTCTGTCTCAATTTTAAAAGTTTGGCACCAAGAACCTCGCCACGTGAGTCGACGCAGCGAGGACAGAGGAGGGGTGCTTACAGAGCTCACAAAACTCAGGCAAGATGACGACGGAAGAGCAGATAAAAGCCCTGCAAGAAGCGGTGACGCACCTCAGCACGGAGGTAATTGCATCCAGGAAGAGAGAGGAGGAAATGGTTACCTCCTGCCGGGATCTCCAGGCCAGGTTGGACGTGCTTTCTAAACAGGGGCAAACGGGATCCAAGGCAGAAGGCATTGGCTTGGGGAGGAGGGGAGGCAGCCTTGTATCGCATTTCGACGGGAGTTTGCAGCAGTACCCCAACTTCAGAGCAGACCTGCTGTTTGCGCTGGATCTCCTTGACAAAGACTTTAGAGATGAGAGAGAGAGAGTGGGGTTTATCCTGTCCCATTTGCATGGGGAAGCCAAAACGTGGCTGCGGAATCTATGGAGGGACAATGATCCAGCGCTCCAAGATGCGAAGGCTTTTATTAAAGCAATGGACTCATGCTTTTTATCAAAGGTAGACGTCGATATTGCCAGGAGGGACATACATGGACTTAAACAAGGCAAAGCCAGCGTGCGGCAGTACCATACTCGATTTTTCGGACTGGTTCATGCCCTGGGGTGGGAAAAAGATTCTGCGCCAGTCAGAGACCTCTTTTGGGAGGGGTTGAATGCAGATGTAAAAGCGGAGATTGGAAGAGGGGAGAGACCAAAGAGCACCCAGCAGGTAGTCCAGAGGGCTCTGGAGATCGGGGTGCATCTGGAAGAACGTCCTTGGAACAGGGAAGAAGGGCGTTGGGGAAGGGCACCAGCCAGAGCACCTCCCTTCTTTCCCAGAGAAGCAGCGCGTGCGCACTCCACACCCTCGCAGGGAGGGGGAGAAGAGCCGATGGAGATAGGAGGTGCCAGGGCTCAGTCAGCTAACAGAGCCCTAACGCCGGGAGCAGCCAAAACGAAGCCTCCTAGAGGGAACAGGAAGTGCTACATCTGCGACAGTGCTCAACACATGGCGAAAGAGTGTCCCCAGAGGCTCCACAAGCACACTGCAGCCTCGGCAACAGTCGCTGAAGCAGCTCAATTGAAAACGCAGCAACAGTTAAACGACGGAGTCTGGCTGGAAGAAGAGGCACTGGGGTCCAGCCAGACAAGTCAATGAAACAATCCCCAGCACTTTTGCAACCCACAGACCCCCTCCCACCCAAACCAGTCGTGCAGCTTACAGCGTCTCTCCAACTGCCCAATGGACGCACTGTGGAGGTGCCGATCACCATTGACTCCGGCAGCAACGCTGACTTTATAGGACTGGAATTCATTCAGCAGCACAATATACCACTGCTACCAGCCACACTGCCCCTGAACGTTGTCACGGTGGATGGCAGAGACTTGTTAGGGGGGCAGGTGGTGCAACAAACGCAACCAATGGTGATGCGGATTGGAAATCACCGAGAAGTCATCAGCTTTAACGTCACCCACCTGTCGGACACTCCTGTAGTCCTGGGCATGAGTTGGCTGCACAGGCACAGCCCAGCATTGGCGTGGTACCAACGCCAACTGACCTTCGGCTCCTCCTATTGCGCGGAACATTGCATCCTTCCTAGCCCGGAAGAAGGAGGGGACGACCCGCAGCTACAATTAGGCACGCTGCAAGCAGTGCCGCGCAAGTACGCAGCGTTTTTGGAGGTTTTCTGCGAGAAGGAAGCGGACAAGCTGCCTCCCCACAGGCCCTATGACTGCAAGATTGACCTCCTGCCAGGAGCGACGCTGCCAGCCGGGAAACTGTATTCCATGTCTGAGGACGAGCTGCAGGAGCTCAAGGAGTTCATAGACCTCAACTTGAAGCGCGGTTTCATCCGGGAGTCGAAGGCAGCGGGGGGCAGTCCTGTATTCTTTGTGAAGAAAAGGGACACGCCCCAAAAAAGACTTGTGGTAGACTTCAGGCTCTTAAATTCAAAGACCAAGCCCGCGGCCTTTCCCATGCCCAAGATAGATGACCTGCTGGCGACGGCGAGGAAAGGACGCGTTTTTACAAAGTTGGATCTGCGAGGGGCGTACAACCTGATTCGCATACGGGAAGGAGACGAGTGGAAGACTGCCATGTTCACGCCCCTGGGCACATATGAATACAGAGTTATGCCCTTCGGTTTACAAAATGGCGCCCACTGTTTTCAAGCTTTCATGCATCACGTCCTGGCGGGTCTCCTCTACAAGACATGCGTCTGCTTCTTGGACGACATCCTGATATTCTCAGAATCTGAGGAGACCCACGAGAGAGACGTCAAGGAAGTTCTGCAGAGACTGCAGGAGCATCGACTGTATGCCAAGCTGGAGAAGTGCCAGTTCGACAGGAAGGAGGTGGATTTCCTGGGCTACAAGCTGTCGGACAAGGGGCTTGCCATGGACAGCGCCAAGGTTCGCGCAGTGTTGGACTGGAAGAGCCCGCGCAATCGGAAGGAGGTCCAGCGGTTTGTGGGGTTCGCCAACTTTTACCGCAAGTTCATCAAGGGGTTCGCGATGCAGACGGCGGCCATTACGGACACGCTCAGCTCTAAGAAGAAGAAGTTCATCTGGACGGAGCAAGCGGAGCAGTCCTTTCAGAACCTTAAGCGTCTCTTCTCGTCCGAAGGGCAGCTACTGCATGTGAATCCCAACAAACCGCTGAGGGTTGAAACAGACGCCTCAGACAGAGCCGTGGGCGCCGTACTGTTGCAAGAGGACCCGCATGGGGACTGGAGACCGTGTGCCTTCTACTCTAGGAAGCTCAGCAAGTCGGAGCAAAACTACACCATCTGGGACAGGGAGTTGCTGGCCATTCATGCAGCATTCAAGGCGTGGCGGCACTTCCTCGTCGGGGCCAAGCACACCGTGCAGGTTCGCACGGATCATAAGAACCTGGAGTACTGGCGCACGGCAAGATTCCTAAACCAGCGGCACATCAGATGGGCGGAATTTTTCGCGGATTTCGACTTCAGGATAGAATACATCCCAGGCGACAACAACATCATGGCGGATGCACTGTCCAGGAAGCCGCAATACCTTGAAGAGGCGGCACCAGCAGCGGCCAAGCACATTTTCGCTCCGACAGCGTGGGCGTGCGCTGCAGCAACCGTGGACTTGGAGGCGGTCCGTCGAGCACTGCAGGGGGACCCCTTTGCACAAGCCAAGATGGAGGAGGTGCACAAGGGCACGGTGAAGGACGACGAGTTCCAAGTACGAGACGGATTGCTCATCCGCAGAGGAGCTCTCTATGTACCGGGAGACGACCTCCGGGCGAAGGTACTGCAGCAGTTACACGACGCACCCACCGCCGGGCACTTTGGCAAGGAGAAGACGGCAGAATTAGTTGCCAGAGATTTTTGGTGGCCCAAGATGCGGGGGGAAGTCGCGGAGTACGTCTCGAGGTGCGACACCTGCCAAAGGGCCAAATCAGTGCACAAACCTCCGGCGGGACTGCTCGAACCGCTGCAGACTCCGAGCGAACCGTGGGAGAGGGTGGCCCTGGACTTTGTCACGGATTTACCCAGCTCAAGGGGTAAAACGGCAGTGCTAGTGGTGGTGGACATGTTCACTAAAATGGCCCACTTCATTCCGTGCGCGAAGGTGGCCACGGCAGAACAGACCGCCAAGCTGTTCATAGACCACGTCTTCAGAGTGCATGGACTGCCACGGTCTATTTTGTCCGACAGGGGGCGCCAGTTCATTTCGAGCTTCTGGCAGAAGCTGATGGGTTTCCTGAATGTCAAGATCAACCTAGCGTCGGCGAGACACCCGCAGACCAACGGACAAGCGGAACGCGTCAACGCCGTCATGCAGCAGTACCTGAGATGCTATGCAAATCAACAGCCGACGACATGGGTGGACTACCTGCCGCTCGCTGAGTTCGCTTACAACAACACGAAGCACGTGTCCACAGGGGTGACGCCGTTCTTCGCCAACAACGGGAGGCATCCCAGAACCTTCCCGGGATTAGAGAGACTGGGGGAGGGGGAGCCACAGGCAGCGGAAGTCTTGGCGGCGGAATTGCAGGAAGTTCACGAGCAGCTTCGGAGGCAGTTAGAGCTGGCAAAGCACGCATACAAACTGCAGGCTGACAAGCACAGGAGGGTTGGTGAGGACATACAGGTGGGAGACTGGGTGTGGTTAGCGGCCCACGCAGTGCCGACAAGATCCTTAGCTAAGAAGAAACTCGGACATAAGCAGCTAGGACCTTACCTAGTTGAGGCACAGATCAATCCGGTGGCCTTCCGGTTGACACTTCCGGAAGGATCCAGAATGCACCCAGTATTCCATAGGTCGGTGCTCACGCCCTACAAAGCACCTCACCGATTTCAGGCGCAGGGCACGGCACCAGACCAGTATAAGGAGATCCCCCCAAGGAGGGAGTCGCCAAGAAGGGAACCCATCAACCAGGTCACGGAGATTTTGGACTCGAGATGGGGGGAAGAGGGAGTCGAATATTTTCTCGCAAGGGAAGGTACCCCGGCCAGCGCCAACAGTTGGGTGCCGGACTATGCCCTGGACGAGCCTCTCCTCAAAGAGGAGTTTCATGCCTTGTTCCCACACAGGCCCATGCCAGCCGAGTATTTCGACGACTGGCTTTTCACACCCACGCTTTCTACCAGCACGTTCCAGGGATTCACCTCGGACGAAGAACCAGCATTAGAAACACGTTCACCGGAGGGCTCGCCCTCGGGGTTTGCCTCAGACCGCTCCTTTTGGTGGGACAATCGAGGAGAGGAGAGGTGGCTGAGGGGCCCTTGGCAGGCAACGGACCCAGAGGGGAACGAGGGTGAGAGGGACATGGACGTGATGGGGGAGGACGTTGGGTTCGAGCATGGCGGCACGGAGATGGAAGCAGAGGAGAACGAGGTCGGCGAAGACATGGAGGACGAGCCGGATTTCTCTAACTGGATGCACGCCACGGGGGACGAACTGTATCCACCATTCACCCCCACAACGACGGAGCACCCAGCACCCCCGCCGGAGGAAGGGGAGGGGGGAAGGGGGGGCTTCGAGGGGGGGATGGATGTCAGGGGTTCAGGAGCAGAGTCACAGGAGAGGGAAGAAACGGAGAGCGAGGGGGAGGAGTCGGAAGGAAATGTCAGCGGCGACAGTAGTCCGAGGTCTCTGAGTCTCTCCAGTGACTCGGAGGATTCACAGAAAGGGGCCCCCATGGTCAGGGCAAGGGGAGAGCCCAGGGGGACACCTCGGGAAGGAGGGGACTCAGGGAGTAGCAGCTGGAAATCCGGGCCAGCGTCCCCCCCAGAGTGCAGTAGGGGGGAGGAGTCCAAGGCATCGGGATCAGGGAGCGCGCAGGCAGAGGGAGAACGTGAGGCAGGACTGACCACACCCTCGTCAGGGAGCGAGGAAACGGTCATCCGGAAAGTAAAACGCGCGCGCGCGCCAAGTTCAAATGTACAGGAGGGCGGCAAGGTGGGCAGCCCGGGTAGGGAGCCAGGTCCTAAAGCCCACCGAAGAGAGGGGGAGGAGTCAGAGGGGTCAAGCTCTGCGTCGGAAGAGTCCAGGAGGAATGAGACCCCGGGGGGTAGTAAGACCCAGAGGAAGAGAGAGAGAAGGAAGAGGTGGAGTAAGATTAGAGTATTAAACTGGTGCACAGGGGGCGGAGATCCAGACAGAGCTTCGCCGGTCTAAAGTCCAGACGTAGGGCTGGGACGCTAAGACTTGTAAATGGAGACTATTCTTCAATAAAGACTTTGTTACTGTACGATCGGCTAGCGTTGGTCCTTGGTGAGCTGGGACCCGGAGCCAGCTCTGACACTTATGCTTTTCACTTTCTGGCAAAATTTGTGGAAAAGCCCACTACACAATGTTTCTCTGCTCTTAAGAGAGTGGTAATGTACCTTAAACATACTAAACATTATAGGTTGCAGTTTACATCAAGTATTGACAAAGGTTTTGAAATTTTCTGCGATGCATCTCATGCAGTGGAACAAAATAATTGCAGGGGTGTGTCTGGTATGGTATTTTGTTATAACGGTTGTCCTTTTGAATGGAAGTCCCAGACACAAACCATTATTTGTCTCTCCACAACAGAGAGTGAATTATGTGCATGCGTTCAGGCCACTCGTGATATAGAATGGTATATGCAAGTATTTGCAGACCTACAGATGCAAGTAACACTACCAGTGAAAGTTTACCTTGATTCCCAGAGTGGACTCGCTATTCTATGTTCAGAAACCAATACGCAGCGCACTAGAGTCTTAAGATTACGTTTGCAGTTTGTAAAGGAACTAATTGCTGATGAAATGGTTGTATTTAAATATGTTCCAGGTAACAATCAAATTGCAGACATTTTTACTAAAGCACTGCCAAAGGTTACACATGAAAAACATGTACAAAGTATGCTTTATGTTTTTGTTCCACAATGATGAACCGCAGGGGAAATGTTGAACTGTTTCTTTAAATCTAAAGGTTCATCATTGTTTCACCCAATGTGTATACCTTTAAGGGGCCAGAGCAAGGGCCAGAGTAAACTAATGAGATCCAGCCTTGCAGCTGTGAGGCATAGCAGGTGCTGCTGAGTTGCATTGATTAAGCTGTGTTGGGAATTGGCCACAGTATATAAGGAGCAGCACCTAGCTCTGCCATTTTACCCTGGGGGATGGGTTGGTGTTTGGGTCGTGTTTGTTTGTAGTTGTATTTGGTGTATAAGGAGTTTTTGTTTTTCTTATTAAAACCTTGTTTGTTATTTTTGAGTCCCTTCTTTTTAATGCAAGCTCTCCCCAGCAAGCTCTCTGCGCTACTATACTGCGAAAAGCCAACACCCCCACCCCCTACCCCGGTTTTAGCCTTATTCACTTATTTGGTCTTCTCTTCTTGCTCAAATACTATGTGGTATCTGGCCATCTCGTATTTGTAGTACAAAGTAGTACTACAAAATCACACATTACAAAGATCACTAATTTTCTATACTGTGTATAGAGATTTATTTATTTGGAACATTTGTGCCTCGCTGTTCAGCCAACAAGGCCACCAGACAACTTAAATGCAATCAAAGCAAGATGGTCCCTACCCACAGGCAAAGGGGGCAGGGAGGGAAGTCACAAATCACTAAACAGTTGTTCCTATGTTGACCAGCTGGCACAGTTCCGGGGCTGGAGGTGCCTGAAGGAGCTGGGCCTCCAGCAAAGCTCTCCCACTGATGGCTGCCCCAGATAACAGTTGTGGGAAGAGGAGGCCTGAGGGAGCTGTCCTGTCACAGCAGAGCCAGTGGAGGGAGCTCTGCTTCACAGCTCTCCCGGAAGTACTGTAGTTTGGATACTACGGGCTCCTCTGCAAAGTTGAAAGCAATTGCTCTGTGAAATAAATAAAAAATTCAGTGTGTAGAAATCCTTTCACTATGTGTCTGTTTTGTATTTAAAGCTTCACAGCCACCAAGTGCTAATCAGCTTGAAGCATGCTACAAGTCTTTCATAACATTATTGATATACGTAAAGAAACATCTCATGTGGGAAAAATAGACACAATGTTTCCTTAAGAATTAAAAATTCCAGCACTCTCCATATGCAGCAGAATGAGGTGGCCAAATGGACCATACTACCTCAAGCTACAGGTGGGGAATAACACTTCTATGCGTAAAAACCAAAGCCTAGCACATCATAGAGAAGGTACTTGTCAATTAAAAAAGCTAGCCTTTCCTCTGCTTTGCTGGCTTTCTAGTTGCAGGGAACTTTTAGTGTGTGAAAGCAATTTTCCATTGCTGCTCTTGCAGTTTATTTGACAGTTTCAGATGGCTTTGTGTTGTTGTAAACAAAATCTGCCCTTATTCCTTTATTGGAGAACCTTGTAGGTTCTCCATCGGTAGGAGAAAATAACAGAGGCCAACCAGAGAATATTGAGAAGCAAAGCAGCTAGTAAGCCTGATCTTTATTAAACTGTTGCAACAGGGTGCTCCACCCACACGCAGGAGAGAGGAGGAGGACCGCAAACAATGTGTGCTTGCCATTTTGAAATTCCCTGCCCTGGAGCTCAAGACCACCCCCACAAACATCACAGAAAAGGGAAATTTCTACAATAGAAATTTGAACGTTGTTTTTCCTGTCTGCCAGGTTATCTGATAATGCCTTATCTGATTGCCTTTCCTGGTAGTCTGGCCATTCCTTTGAGATGGTAATTACCCAATTCCTGAGACAATGGGAAGCAAAGACAGACCACTGAATACATAACAGTGAAAATACATTATTCCTTTCCACTTGGGATAATCTTGCCATAAATGCCCAAAACTAGCCTGACTAAGGAGTGGTGGAGAGGTATACTTCTGAATATTCAATAATTCTATAACATTTGCAGTATCAGATTGAGGTCTGCTGCTTCACATCAACAAGCTGAAAGGATTTACTCCATGACTTTATACTTTCCTTAATGGTAAATATTAAGTAGGGTAGACAAATTGCAACATTGAGCTATTGTAGTTCCCATGCCAATATTGTGTTGTTTAGTGGTTTAGTCGTGTCCGACTCTTCGTGACCCCATGGACCAGGGGCAGGGAAGCTGCTGCTCAGTCTCCTTGAGTGCGCCAGGTCAGACGTGACCCGGAGACGGAGCTGCTGCTGTGACTGGGAGCGAGGTGCATTGCGGCCACCAACACTCCTGCTCTCTTCCCTGGGTCAGGCCTAACCTAAGGACAGAGCTGTGGCCAGCAGAAGCACAGCAGCTTAGGTCAGCTCCTTCTCACGCGGAGCCAGGCACCAATGAGGGAGCCTGCTTTGGGGGCACCTGTTTGTGCCCCCTGCTACAAATTTGTGCCGCCACAAATGGATGGGGACAAAACCAGAGTTACTGTAGTTGGCTTCATTCATGGGCGTAGCCAGGATTTTTGTTAGTGGGGGCAGGCCTTTTGTTAGGGGGTCAGAACCTCAGTTAGCTAAGTATTTTTATTTATTTTTATTTATTTGGCCCCCCTTGGCCACATCCATGGCTCCATCTATCACAACATTTTGGAAATGCCCTGACCCACCCACCCCAACACTGATGTTGATTTTCTGAGATATCAGGCACTCAAGCACAAGTCAAACATAAAGAATCGCTGCTGTTTCTTTTTGTGTAGCCTGTTTAGACTGGAAATTTGCCTCAGTTGTTTATTCTCTAAGGAAGGTTCTGTAAAGTGCAGGATAATGTAGTAGCTCACAGCATGGCAGGATGATCCCAAGAAGCTCAGTTAGTTGTGGACATGGGCATAGCCAGGGGGTGAAGTGGCCACCCCTAAATCAAGTAAATAAATAAAAATACAGAGAGTCTGATATTCCAGATGCAATCACACTTCTTCCTTAGAGCAGCCTCCTATTCATTTATTTCTTGTTGAAAGATAAAGAAGTGTTTTGCAGAAACTAGCAACAACCTTATATATCAAGAAGACACATGTAGTTCATAGTAACTGTCTTTCAGGGCAGTTTTTCTAGTAACAAAAGCAACTGTTGCTATGAACACTGACTAGTCACTAGAATAATAAGATGAAAGCTGGAGGTGGGGTTCGTGTTGGCTTTTTCGCAGTATAGTAGCGCAGAGAGCTTGCTGGGGAGAGCTTGCATTAAAAAGAAGGGACTCAAAAATAACTTAAACAAGGTTTTAATAAGAAAAACAAAAACTCCTTAAACACTAAATACATCTACAAACAAACCAGACCCAACCACCAACCCATCCCCAGGGTGAAATGGCAGAGCTAGGTGCTGCTCCTTATATACTGTGGCCAATTCCCAACACAGATTAATCAATGCAACTCAGCAGCACCTGCTATGCCTCACAGCTGCAAGGCTGGATCTCATTAGTTTACTCTGGCCCTTGCTCTGGCCCCTTAAAGGTATACACATTGGGTGAAACAATGATGAACCTTTAGATTTAAAGAAACAGTTCAACATTTCCCCTGTGGTTCATCATTGTGGAACAAAAACATAAAGCATACTTTGTACATGTTTTTCATGTGTAACCTTTGGAAGTGCTTTAGTAAAAATGTCTGCAATTTCATTGTCACCTGGAACATATTTGTTGAAAACCTCTAGCGACTAATCTTGCCTTGTACCTTACAACTTCATTTTTGTCATTCATCTTAGCTCTATAAACCCATTTTGAATCTATAAGTCTCATATCTGGGGTTTGAGGTACAAGAGACTAAGTGTTATGCTCTTTTAAAGAAGCTATCTCAGAGTTCATAGCTTTATACCAATTTACAGCTTGGTGCTTAGGTAAATTTTGAACATCATTGTAGCTTTTTAGCTCAAAAACCGCCTTATTGGCATACACAGTATTAAAATGTTCAACAGTTCGGGGTGGGGTTAGTCTTTCTTTAAACAAACATGTAAGTATGGATGCCAAGAAGAAGAAGAAGTAAGACAAGCGTTTCTTTTTTTTTCTTTTTTAAAGATATTTATTAAAATTTCAACATGTTACAAAAATAAGAAAAAAGTAAAAAGAAAAAGAAAATACAAAAATTAAAGCATATAAAAACAAATCAGTCTTTCCATATCTTGTCTTTCATTTGCTTGTTTCCCTGACCTCCTCACACCTCCCTCTCTTGTATTCCAGTTCAGTTAATTCAGCAAATCCTTTCCCTCTTTGATTTTATCTTAATCTTTTATCTTAATATATTATAGCTTTAGATTATCACCTGTTAACAGTCCATTTTTACATATTCCTTTGTAACATTGCTGCTAAAACATCATTCTAACATTCATTAATTTTGCAGTATTTCTGTAAGTAGTCTTTAAATTTCTTCCAATCTTCTTCCACCGACTCTTCTCCCTGGTCTCGGATTCTGCCAGTCATTTCCGCCAATTCCATATAGTCCATCACCTTCATCTGCCATTCTTCCAGAGTGGGTAAATCTTGTGTCTTCCAATACTTTGCAATAAGTATTCTTGCTGCTGTTGTAGCATACATAAAGAAAGTTCTATCCTTCTTTAACACCAATTGGCCAACCATGCCCAGGAGAAATGCCTCTGGTTTCTTCAGAAAGGTATATTTAAATACCTTTTTCATTTCATTATAAATCATCTCCCAGAAAGCCTTAATCCTTGGGCACGTCCACCAAAGGTGAAAAAATGTGCCTTCAGTTTCTTTACATTTCCAACATTTATTATCGGGCAGATGATAGATTTTTGCAAGCTTGACTGGTGTCATGTACCACTTGTATATCATTTTCATAATATTCTCTCTTAAGGCATTACATGCCGTAAACTTCATACCTGCGGTCCATAACTGTTCCCAGTCAGCCATCATTATGTTATGTCCAACATCTTATGCCCATTTAATCATAGCAGATTTCACCGTTTCATCCTGAGTATTCCATTTCAACAACAAGTTATACATCTTTGACAAAATCTAAGTAAGACAAGCGTCTCTGTGGGGGAGGGAGTTTATTGACTGCTCAGATATAAGACTCACAACATCATTTTATAACCAAAGAAAGTGCCTTTATGTGACCATTAAAACAAATCAACTGGAATTACCGTATTTTTTGCTCTATAAGACGCACCAGACCACAAGACGCACTGACTGCATAATCAAAAATGCCAGTAAGTTACTGTGAGACAGAGGAAGCTGTGTTCCTTTTCAAATCTGTCTGTCAACAGTCACACACACCAAGCAAAAGCCACCCATAACAGATGTTTTCCTTGATAAATGGGAGAACTGTCTGATAATCAACAACCATATAATTTTATCCAGTAGTATTAGTTTGATCTGACGGAAACTGCACATTTCCCGAGAAGCACTGAAAGAATGCATCATTTAACTACAAACCCCCAAATCTGGGATCCCATCAAAACTGATGTTTGGCAAAAGTTTTGCAGCAAAACCCTCACATTTTGTAACACCCCATAAGCAGAGTAATTGATACATCAAACCGGGGTTCATAATTAATATCCAAAACCCAACATTGTCCGATTCACTCCAAACTGGTGCCAAAGTCTGGCAAAAGTTTTGCAGCATTTTGCCAGACATTGTAGCATTTTTGTAGCATTTTGCCCGACAAACCAAGTAACTGACAGGGGTCATAAGGTCACCCCAAAACCCAACATCGCCTGATTCACTCCAAATCAAGGCCAAAGTCTGGCAAAATGTTTGCAGTAAAAACCGCATGTTTTGCAGTGCCCCCCAAACGGAGTGGTTCCTAGCACATCAGGAGGAAGAGGCAAGACAACCAAAAGTGGATAAATAGGTTGTATTTATTAAATATAACAACTTGAGGATCGGCAAAACTAGTCAGATTCGACCAATGTAACCAAATCAAATTAAGTCTGGGCAGGTGTGCTTGTTCACCTCCACCCACAAACACACAAGTGCTCAAACAGAGCTCTTTGCAGATCCTTAAGAATCATGTCACAACCCAAATCAGAAAGATGCATACCACCAGGTCTATACAACTGTGGGGCCCAGAACATAATTCTGCCATGAGGGATATAAGCACCCACATTTTCAGACACAAACGTCATTGTAGAATATGTCTTGCCCATCCACCTTCTAAGGAAGGCTGCCCCCACTCCATAAGCACCTCTACAACATTCCAAACCAAACTACGATAAGCTCAGGGATGAGGAAGCACAGCTGATGGAGATATTTAGTGACCTCACCAGATTGTTATCCCCAAGATGGATGAGCAGAATATCAGGGTTAGGGTTAGGGCAGGGGATAGGTGGATGTTCAGGGTTAGGGTTAGTGCCTGGGGTTTTTTTTCATGCTTTTTAAGCTTCTAATGATATTGCTTCATTTTTATGAGACTCGATAATTCCAAAAAGTAAGCAAACTACCTGAAACGTAGCAAAACTAAGAAATGTGAAAACCATCAACCAACAGGTTCAGGTGAAGGACAGGACATTCTTTATGTACGCTACAACAGCAGCAAGAATACTCATCGCACAGTATTGGAAGACACAAGAATTACGCACGCTGGAAGAATGGCAGATGAAAGTTATTGACTATATGGAACTAGCAGAAATGACTGGCAGAATCAGAGACCAGGGAGAAGAGACGGTGAAGGAAGACTGGAGGAAGTTCAAAGACTATCTACAGAAACACTATAAAATAATGAATGTTTGATGACAACAGACTAAATTTAAATGGAATATAAGCATAAAAACTTAAGGATAAATAAAGTCTAATGTTTTTAAGATATATGGAAATGCAATTATGTTAAGATATTAAGGTTAAGATGAACTAAAGATAAGATAGAGGGAAAGAATTTACTGTCAGAATATAAGATCTGGAATACAGAGTGGGAAGGTTTGGGGAAGTCGCAGACCCAGGTTAATGTTAAATAATGCAAAGACACAATGATTGCTTTTAACTTTTTCCTTTATTTTTTTTTCTTTTTGTACACTGTATTTTATATTGTTTGTATGTGTTGTTTTTATTTTCTTTTTTGTATTTGTTTGTTTGTATTGTATGTTTGTTGATTGTTAAAATAAAAAATATCATGATAAAAAAAAAAAGAAATGTGAAAACCAAAAGTGAGATACCAGAAACCCAACAATGAAGGAATTCATGAAAAAGGAAAATCAGACAGAGACTTCAATCAAATCATTACCAAATTCACCAGAATCCCAAAACCAATTGAAAAGAAGCAGAAATGTGAGAAGCAGAAGAAATACCACCAGAAACCCCCAACAAGAGGGAAAAGTAAATTGCGCAGAAACCCCAAAGCCAGTTAAACCTTAGTTTTGCATGGTGTGGGGGTGATTTCACTTTTCCCTGAGATGTTTACTGCGTGGGTTTCTTGTGGTTCTATTCAATTGGTTTTCTCATCTTTGGTGGATGTGGTTTGTTTCTGTTGTTTCTGGTTTGTTTTGGGGATTATGTTGAATTTTTTCTGTGGTTTTCTTTTCATAGATTCTTTTATATAAATTACGATTGTGAAATATACTCAGAGACTTGTATGTATTTCATGCTCTTTATTGCCCCCCCCCCAACCTCAGGCTTTTATATACATTATTTACACAATGAGTCCCGTCTGACTGGCTAACTCTGCTTCCCTCTTGGAGCCTGATTGGCCTGCAGGAAAAGACCAATCAGTTGTTGCATTCTAGGATCCAAGGTTAGTACATAACAGATTAGGTGCTGGATTTATGGTGAGTTTGCTTCATTTCTAGGTTTTTTGGGTTTTGCACCTTTGAGAATATTTATTTGTATGAGATCTGATAATCCCAAGAAAAAAAGGAAAACCACCAGAAATGAAGCAAAACCACCAGAAATGTCTAATGCCCATTCCAACAATGAAGTCAACCACTAAAAACACAAAAACCTACTGAAAAGAAGCAGAAGAACCATGTAAAAGCAACATTAATGGAAACTGACAAAGAAGCCAACCAATCCCAAACAAAGCAGATTCACCAGAAACCCCCAAAGCATTCAAAATATTATCACCACAATGCAAAAACAAGAAAACTTCTCAAAAGACGCAATAAGGCAAAAGTCCAAAAAACAAGCTAAACCAATGGAAAAGAAATGAAGCCAGCTGCAAACGAAGCACATTCACCAGAAACCCAAGACTAAGTGAAAACTAGTATGCTGCTGTGTTGGTTAATTTCTGTTGCTTGAAGTGCTTTTGGACTCCCATAAATTGCATGTGTTACGGCAAAATCTGGGTGCGAGGCTGCTCTGCCACCCAGCTCGTCGGACTAAGTCCGCGGGTCCCTGCAGAGGAAAATGAGTTCAGCCGGAGACAGGAGCAAACTGCAGAAGATCCATGTTTATTGCGCAATAAGGTTCAAGGCGAGATTGAACAGCGAGAAATGGGTGACATGAACTTTTGAAATTTCCCTCCATGTCCCAGAATACAGTGCAAAATACATCCCAGTTACATCATGAATACATTAAGAAGAGGTTGGGTTACACAGATTACATCATGAATATATTAAGAAGAGGTTGGGTTCCACAGGATTAACATATGGAGGAGGGAGGGGGGAATATGCAGAGCTGGAGATATGCGTAGATAAGCACATCCTGAGTCCAGGTGATGAGAAGACAATGGTCCATGTATGCATAGTCTGCCACCTGGCATTGCCCAGAGGCAAGGCTTGGCAGAGTGATTTGACAGGATTAGGGTCTTAACACTTTGCTTGAGGGATTATGGAGGACAGGGAAGGTGTCATGGAGTTCTAGAGAAATTGAGCAAATTGGCACGTTGATTTTCTATGATTTATAGATTTTAGTCCCTTCTGTCATTGACAGTTGGAAATAAATGGATATATTGTAGCGAAGAAGGAGGTGAAGAAGACATGCCCCCCCCTTCCGTATCAGTCCCCCATTCGGAGATAGATTTGCATTAAAGTTCTGTAAGAACTTGCAAATCTTTTCTCCGCACCCTAGATTTTGGTGATCTTGTACTACCCTTCCCCCATTTGCCGCATTTGTACATAGTCTGGGAAGGTAGAAGAGGACAGCGAAGGAGGGAACAACACGGAGCAATACAATGTACGTGCGTTATATAGATATGCGCTAAATAATGACTTGGTATCAACCGTACCAGATGTGTGGGTTTATGCAAACCTGAAAGGGACTTGCAAGCCATGCCTCTTACGGTCATTTGCAAGTATAGCAGTGCAGATAGCTGGATATAGGATATTACTTAAAAGGAACATCTGTTGTATTTTGTTACTAAATTACTTGTGCCATTCTAGCTCTTGGGAGAAACATTTTCTCAATAGTGCCTATGCTTTACATTTAGCAGGAAGGTCCACTACTGACTGAAAAATACAGTTGGTGTTTTGCCCTTTGCCATTTTTGTGTGTTTCTCAGGTGTCAAGCTAGCTCTTCTGTGGTCTCACACCGGCATAGTGGTACAGTAACACATCCTGTTGAATCCCCTCAGGGCTTTCATTTAACCATGTCGCCTGTCACTCATCATAGCTGGCACAGGTTTCGGACGTATCGTGAGGGAAACGTCTTTGCCTTGGCCATTCAATGGGGTTTTATTATTGCAGGCTCTGGTCTTGCACTCATGGAAAGTTGTTCGCTTGCTCTTAAGGACCAAAAGCTAGTTGCAGCCTGGATACACATGCCCAATTCTAACAGAGTCTAATTTGAATTTATCTTGCCCCATGGTTCTCAACTTTTCAAAACCAATATGTTAAACAAAACCATTCTTAAAAGGGGCACTTCTCCAAATGAGTCAATTTAACTCTATAAGGGACCATTACTGCTACATCAAGGCATATACACGTTTCTTGTTATCAATAATAGTAATAATATGTTGGAGATGTAAGGAAAGTGAAGGGACCTTATTCCACATATGGTAGTCGTGTCCTCAAATAAATAAATAAAATTCGGGACGTGATCTACACCCCTTTTCATTTGGCATTCTAATCAAAACATCTCAAATAGTAATAAAGAGTGTTGCTTCAAAACTACCTGATAAAATATGGTTCCAAGAATAATACTTGGTTGTGGTTAGATTTCACGGGTATATGGGAAACCCAAGATTAATAAATAAATACAGAACAATTGCTACTTAAAGACAGTACTGAATCTGCAAGAGATACAGAGAAGTCATAGAAGAGATTTGAAATAGTTTTCTGGAACAGAAAGAAAGAAATAGTAAAAGGTAATCTCTTTCCGGAATCTAAAGATAGCCTGCTCTATCGGAAAGCATGTAATATATGAGAATCCTCCATGAAAAACTTGGGGTGTAAGCCATATCCCTCTGTTGTTCATAGTTATGTACCCTACATTATACAGAAACAATTACACACAGAAATTTTGTCCCCCCTTTGTGGAGATAACACACTCCCTTTGTGGAGATAACACACTAACACAATAACACATAATACACAAAACATACAAATTATTAATTCTACACCATATCTTGAGGCAATAATGTGATCTTGAGACAATTCTTGCTGCTTTTACATGTATTTCCAAACTTGGGCACAAGGGCATTTCTTGCCTGCCTTTGAGTCAATGGGAGGAAGTTAGCAGCCCTTCCAAACGTCGCTGAAATGTTATAGCTTTCTAAGTCCTTTCCTTCTTGGGTGGTAGTCAAAAGATAAAATGTTCTTCAAAATTCAGTTAGTCAGTTTCTCAAGTCTTTTATAGGAAGAAATTGTTGTGGCCACTATGAGGCCTTGGCTTAAAAAAAAAATCCTTTGAAAAAAAAAATCCTTTGAAATAGGCCTGCAAAGGGGTTGGGGGGTTGGGATCTGAAGACATAATTAGTTGTTTTTTGTTTTGTTTTGTTTTAGGAGGAAGATAATAGTCAAGAAGGGAGAGAATATTCTAAAATTTTCTTTCTTGGGAAGCTGTGAATACAAACTCATAGTTAAGCCTTTTATTCATTTAAATATTATAATCATTTACATTTAATTTCCTTCACTTAGTTTGGCTGTGGAAGAAACGAAGGGACAAAACCTTTGTTAATTTGAACACAATAGGCAAGTTATTAAACATTTTGCTTATGTGGGTCCGAATTCTCTTCAGTATCCTGTTTGAAAGGGACATTTTTATTTCCTGTGAAAATCTCTGTCAGGAATGCTGTTCCTATAATGCATAGGTATATAGTACTCACAAAACAAAACCAGATAAAAGACAAACTCAGTGGGAAAACTGTGAAAAGAATTTTGCATGTTAGATTGGGGAAACTACTGAGAGGAGCTCACAGTTGGAGTGCTTTGATATTTACCTGTGAAAAGAATTTGGCATGTTAAGATTTGAAACTTGGAAACCTCTTGACTTTTGATGGTCGAGTACTTAACCCTTTTGTCTTACGTAGCCCCTGGAGGAAAGGATACATTAAGGGTGATTTTCCTCAATGGTTCCAAGTTTTACATAAGGAAATTTGGATGAGTTTTTCCCTGCAGCCCACGCTCTCCCCCCCCCCAAAAATCAACTCCTCCTCCTCCCCCCCCTTCCTCTTTCTCTATCTCCTTTTTTTTTTTTAACTGACCTAACCTCTGTGCATGTGCAGAGTTCATATTTCAGCAAAAATTTTACACCATTGAAATGTTGCATCTTTTGGCTAAATTAGAATAAAGGAAGGGAAGGGTAAGGAGTAGATTTTTAAAAAATAGGGTTAGATTTTAAAACAAACAAACAAACAAAACCTCAGCAATGCAAGTATTCACCAAAGCTAGCAGTTTTCTAAGGGATCATGTTTCCTTCAGCCCAAGCAAATGATTGCTTCCTTTATTTACAGGAAAGGGCTATCATTTTGTGTGATTTCCCTCTGGTCATTCGCGGAACAATGCCACGCCCTTATATATGGGAAAAATGGCCAGAGAGTCAGAATTCATAAGATCTTAATATTCTCATTCATTTCAGCATTACCATTTGCAGACAAATTTTCCTGCCCTTTATTTACAGGATGGTAAAGGCTGATTCTGCTTGATTATGAATTTGTATGTGCTTAAACTTTGAGTAGACTTTTTAAGTCTGATTTTTAAATAATAGACAAAATGATAAATACTGTAATCACTTAAATGCCTGACCTCACCAGTTCTGCTTCAAAACATCACGGCTTTCACCTCTCATCTTTTTAAAAAAAAACAAAGAGCAAAGTTGGGCTGAATTTCAACTCATCACATGCTTGTAGGCACATGGCCCTCCACACAGCCACAAATTGGGAAACTTGAAAGGGACCCTGGGGTCATGTAGTCCAACCCTAAAATACAGGGTTTATAGCAAGATTTGTACCATCAGAACACACACACACACACACACACACACACACACATACTTATGTACACAGACACAACTGGGGAAGAGACCACAAGCCATGCGCCTATCATGTACTAAGGAAGAGCATAGTTAAAACAGCCATAGATTTGATTTCCTAAATTTGCAGAGGAATAGTAAGCCTAATCTATACCCCCCCCCTTTGCAGTTTCCTTTAAAGGAAGCTTACTTGGGAGTAAATTTACCTGGCACAGAAGTAAGAAGAAAAAACCCCGAAAGAGATAGAATGAGACAAGGGGGGCATTTTCTAAGAAAAGAGACCAGGAAGTCTTATAGAGACTGATATCAGGAGCCTTACAATAACTCTTCTGTCCAACCAAATCAAAGTTAAAACTGGACTCAGATATTTTCTTAGAAGGAACACCATACTTTCATAGGAATATGCTTAATCTAATACATACACTGCATTTTAACTTGAGAGAGCAATTGTGCTCAACTAGGCTTTTGCAGCAGAAACATTAGGTTAACTTCACATTCCAAGATAGACTGGAACACAGGTGTACTCACAAACTCAAAAGTTACAACAAAACATAATTTACCATTAGACTTAAAATCACCCTCCTCACTTAGGAAGGAGGTGGGGTAATCCTCTTTTCAGAACACAAGTAGCACATATACAGGATTTTACCACTTGGGAGGAAAACTCTCTTTTAGAGCCTCTCTCAAATAACAAACATTTGCACACTTCATTCTCATTTTTGTCTTGTTTAAGATTGATAAGGCCCAACAATGGCTTTCTTAGATTTAAAATTTTGGAGCAAACTTGTAGTTTAAACCATGCAGCCTTAAGAAAGGCAGTCTGTCAGAGACAGGAGGAACAGACAACACACGTAACAGACAACATGTAACAGACAACATGTAAACATACATATTCTCATATATGAATTAACAGACAACACATATAACAGACAACATGTAAACATATATATTCTCATCCTTTAGTTGGTTATTGCAAGGAGTTGGGCCGCTTCCTTTGGCTTCATTAAGTGAAATTAGTAGGAAGGTCCCACATGGTTTTATGAGCCTCCTTGCCTCTTCAAACACACCACCAGTTAATCAAACTGGCAGGGCTCACAACGCTTGGTTGTCTGGGGTACCCCTTTTTATATATATGCATGCGTTGCTGTTGTTGCTTTTTTGTTGTTTCTCCTTTTTTGGGGGGGGGTGTCTGGGATAGGGACGGGAGAAAGAGAGGGGTTGATTAGGATTTGGGGTAACCTGTATAGGGGTTTATTCTGGGGTTTCTCCTGTTGCTTGGCAACTTCCTATGGGGGTTTTTTAACGAGCTCTAACTATTCTATTCCTTTTCCTTATCCTTACTTACTATTCCATAATCTGGGGTTCCTTTCCACTCTGCCCGCCCAATCCTTCTGGGCTATCCTTCCTGGCAACCTCCTACCTATCGTCACAATCTCAGGAAAAGGGGCCCTACTGGACGCCCGCGCCGTGCGGTGCCAGATCGGGTGGTCCCTGGACAGAATTTCGAACCGAAAATCCCCCTTGCTTTTGGAAGCGGGCTCACGCACGATACGTGGCACCGACCAGTGCGGCTGGGATTGGGATAGAAAGCCAGACCACTTCCTGCCTCTTGTTAGGACGCTAGGGAAGATCGGAAAGAGAGCTCCAACCCCTTGCTTTCAACTGGGGACACCCGTTGCGGAGAGTCGCCTATCTTTCAAGTCGGGTCTCTCCGTCTTACGTTCGGGCTCCCAATTGGTGCGGCTGGCTGGAGATTTTAAGGAAAAGGGATAGAGCTCAGAAACCCCTTTTCGGGTTGAGCGGCGGTCCACGGTCTCTCTCGCTAACCGGACCAAGAGAAAGGTGAGAAGAACGATAGAGAGGAGGGCAGAGAATTTGGTTGCCAGGAGACTTCCACCCCCTTCCCACCAGTGCACTTGATTTCCCTTATACTCACGCGTCTTCAATTATGATCCCTGGATTGATGAATAAGCCGGCTGGATCCCTTTTTGCTCCCCGGCTGAGCTCCTGGGGCTTTCGATTACCGCCTGGAAGATGGCCGGGGGTCCAAAGGATCTTCCCAGGCAAAATGGCCTGGAGCCGGCTGAAGATTTCGGGGCCCCCGGTCAGCAACGCAGGAGAACCTCCAGCCCCACGTTGGGCACCATCCTGTTACGGCAAAATCTGGGTGCGAGGCTGCTCTGCCACCCAGCTCGTCGGACTAAGTCCGCGGGTCCCTGCAGAGGAAAATGAGTTCAGCCGGAGACAGGAGCAAACTGCAGAAGATCCATGTTTATTGCGCAATAAGGTTCAAGGCGAGATTGAACAGCGAGAAATGGGTGACATGAACTTTTGAAATTTCCCTCCATGTCCCAGAATACAGTGCAAAATACATCCCAGTTACATCATGAATACATTAAGAAGAGGTTGGGTTACACAGATTACATCATGAATATATTAAGAAGAGGTTGGGTTCCACAGGATTAACATATGGAGGAGGGAGGGGGGAATATGCAGAGCTGGAGATATGCGTAGATAAGCACATCCTGAGTCCAGGTGATGAGAAGACAATGGTCCATGTATGCATAGTCTGCCACCTGGCATTGCCCAGAGGCAAGGCTTGGCAGAGTGATTTGACAGGATTAGGGTCTTAACACTTTGCTTGAGGGATTATGGAGGACAGGGAAGGTGTCATGGAGTTCTAGAGAAATTGAGCAAATTGGCACGTTGATTTTCTATGATTTATAGATTTTAGTCCCTTCTGTCATTGACAGTTGGAAATAAATGGATATATTGTAGCGAAGAAGGAGGTGAAGAAGACATGCCCCCCCCTTCCGTATCACATGCTTGTTGAGTTTCTGGTTTTGCTTTTTAAAAACTGGTTTCCAGTTTCTTGTGGCATTGCTTTGTAATTGGTGGCTTTACTGCTTCTTTTTTGTTTTCTGCTGATTTGTTTAATTTGGAGTGGTTTTGCTTGTTTTTTGAATTTAATTGTTTTGCTTCTTTTACTTTGAATGGTTCTGCGGTTTTGGGTGAGATTGTTTCTTTTGGCTTGGTTTTCATGTCTCCTGGTTTTGCCTCATTTTGGGAATATTTCTTGGTTTTTGTGCTTCTGGTGGTATTTCTTCAATTTTATGACATAACCAAGCCAAAACACCAGAAACACAGAAACAAATCATAAAGAAGCAGAGCTACCAGAAATCCAAAGCAAATTAATCAGAAATCCAAACAACCTATGAAGATGATGCAATACCAAAAGAAACACAAAAGCCAATTAAAAAACTGCTAAATGAAGCAACACCACAAGAAACAAAGAAAGCCTCATAACCTACGAAATGAAGCAATAACACAAAACACCACAAAAAGAAGCCAAGCGTTTAGGATTAGGTTTGGTTACAGGTTAGGGTTACAGTGAGAATTGAGTTTGAGTTGGATTAGGATTAGGAGTTAGAGTTAGAGTTGGGGTTGAGTTACGGTAAGATAAGAACAGCAGCAGGAGCAATATAATTTTATTATTTATACTCCACCCAAGTCACTTGTGACCGCTTTCAATAAAAGGTAAAAACATGAGCGCAATCTAAGTGAATGCTCATGATTGTAGAAATTCTTACTTCCCATAGAATTCCCAAAGAAGACCTGGGAATTGTAGCTCTGAGCTTCTTTGCAGAGGGTTGGACTAGATGACCCTTGGGTTCCCCTTCCTTCTCTACTAGGATGCTCCCTGTCTCTCTCTCTCTCTTTCTCACTCACTCACTCACTCACTCACTCCTCCTCTCCTTTTCATGGCAGTTTCGCCTTTTTCTGCACTCCTAGCTCGGAAGGGCGGAAGAGGCTGTGCTACCGCCATGTTGGGCGAGGGCAGGGGTACCGGAAGGAGGTGCCACCGGAGGAGAGGCATGAGCACAGGAAGGGTAGAGTAATGGGCGGAAGAGGCTGTGCTGCCGCCATGTTGGGCGAGGGCAGGGGTACCGGAAGGAGGTGCCACCGGAGGAGAGGCATGAGCACAGGAAGGGTAGGGGAATGGGCAAAAGAGGCTGTGCTGCCGCCATGTTGGGCGAGGGCAGGGGTACCGGAAGGACGTGCCACCGGAGGAGATGCATGAGCACAGGAAGGGAAGGGTAATGGGCAAAAGAGGCTGTGCTGCCGTCATGTTGGGCGAGGGCAGGGGTACCGGAAGGAGGTGCCACCGGAGGAGAGGCATGAGCACAGGAAGGGAAGGGTAATGGGCAAAAGAGGCTGTGCTGCCGCCATGTTGGGCGAGGGCAGGGGTACCGGAAGGACGTGCCACCGGAGGAGAGGCATGAGCACAAGAAGGGGAGGGAAATGGGCGGAAGAGGCGCTGCGACGTTGGGCCAGCGGAGACGTGCCGAGCCAGGCTGGCCCTCTCCCTTTCTCCAGCCCACTCTCTCTCGACCCCGCTCTCCCAGGATGCCCCCCGCCTCGTCCTCACCTGCCTTTCTCTTATACAATCTTTGGACTTCCGCTAGCTCCTCTGATGATCTCCCGTCTTTAATATTTCTCCTGCATTTCTTAAATTTATATTACCTTTAACCTCATAACCGATATCATCCCTTTTATTCAATAAGGCAATAATTCAAATTATTCCCCTTACAAAACTTCCTGCAAACCTACAAATGTAATCGAGTCATCACAATTACTTTTCATATAGTCCATAAATTTTCGCCAATCTTCTGTGAATCTCTGGTCCCGCCGGTTTCGGATTCTTCCCATTAATTTGTCCAGTTCTGCATAGTCCATCAGTTTCATGCTCCACTCTTCTTTCGCCGGTAATTCTTCTTGCTTCCATTTTTGTGCCAATAAAATTTGTGCTGCTGTCATTGCATACAAAAACAACTTACAATCACTTCTATTTATATCAGTTCCTACAATGCCTAATAAAAATGCTTCTGGTTTTTTGATAAATGTATATTTCAACATATTCTTCATTTCATTATATGATTTCCCAGAAGTTTTTAACCTTTTTACATTCCCACCACATATGGTAAAATGTTCCTTCTTTTTCTTTGCATTTCCAACATTTATTGGTTACCTTATACATTTTTGCAAGTTTAACGGGCGTAATATACCATCTATAAAACATTTTCATCACATTTTCTTTTAAGGCATTGCATGCAGTGAATTTTAAACCTCCTTTCCATAATTTCCCCCAATCATTCAGTTGTATATTGTACCCAAAGTCTTTAGCACAATTAATCATAACCGACTTTACCTCTTCATCCTTTAAATGCCATTCCAGCAGTAATTTATACATTTTCGATAAAATTTTACATTTATTACTTAATACCTTTGGTGATGGGTTTCTATCTGCCTTGCTCCCTCCTTCGAGATTGTCCTTCAGGAAGGATCCCCAAAGCAGCATAGCTCTGGATGACCTGATCCTGTCTCCCGGGTGCATCCAACAAAGCGAGGGAAAAAGGAGTAGAAATAAGGCTCTAATTCTCTTTATAACAGTTCTTTCTTCAAAAATATTTTACATGGGTCGTATATGTGTGTGAACCCATGTATGTGTGAGTGAGTTTCTCTGTGTGTGTGTCAGGGGTTCAGGAGCAGAGTCACTGGAGAGGGAAGAAACAGAGAGCGAGGGGGAGGAGTCGGAAGGAAATGTCAGCGGCGACAGTAGTCCAAGGTCTCTGAGTCTCTCCAGTGACTCGGAGGATTCACAGAAAGGGGCCCCCATGGTCAGGGCAAGGGGAGTGCCCAGGGGGACACCTCGGGAAGAAGGGGACTCAGAGAGTAGCAGCTGGAAATCCGGACCAGCGTCCCCCCCAGAGTGCAGTAGGGGGGAGGAGTCCAAGGCATCGGGATCAGGGAGCGCGCAGGCAGAGGGAGAACGTGAGGCAGGAGTGGCCACACCCTCGTCAGGGAGCGAGGAAACGGTCATCCGGAAAGTAAAACGCGCGCGCGCGCCAAGTTCAAATGTACAGGAGGGCGGCAAGGTGGGCAGCCCGGGTAGGGAGCCAGGTCCTAAAGCCCGCCGAAGAGAGGGGGAGGAGTCAGAGGGGTCAAGCTCTGCGTCGGAAGAGTCCAGGAGGAATGAGACCCCGGGGGGTAGTAAGACCCAGAGGAAGAGAGAGAGAAGGAAGAGGTGGAGTAAGATTAGAGTCTTGAACTGGTGCACAGGGGGTGGAGATCCAGACAGAGCTTCGCCGGTCTAAAGTCCAGACGTAGGGCTGGGACGCTGAGACTTGTAAATGGAGACTATTCTTCAATAAAGACTTTGATACTGTACTATCGGCTAGCGTTGGTCCTTGGTGAGCTGGGACCCGGAGCCAGCCCTGACAGTGTGTGTCTTGTGAACTGCCCTATGGGAATGGGAGAATGGGAAGGGACACTGAGGGTCATCCAACCCAATCTTTTTGGCTGGAATCCAAAACCCACAGATGAGGAATCTCATAGGTATTCCTCCCACCAGTCCCGGACATTGACACCTCCTTCCCTCCCCATCCAGGCCGGTTCTCTGCTCCCCCCAGCAAGCCACACACACCCCGGCACCCGCAAGGATGGCCAGTTTGCTCTGCATCAGCAGAGAGCAAATGTGCGATTTCGAGCCTGACTGCCATGGCGGCACAGAGGAGAGCCAGTGTGGTGAGCATCTGCAGGGAATTTGAGGCTTGCCACATGCCTTTGTTAACTTGTGGAACTGGCCGCCACAGGAGACAGGAAAGTGTTTTCTCCTCGTGTATCTTGTCATGCCAGGAATGGGGTGGCCATGTTACACGGAAACCAAATTCCCTGCTGGGTCTGAGCCCACCCAGGGGCAGCACCCTGTGCAGCACTAAAACCCAGCACCCTCTGCTTTGAGCATTTCCTGCTTTACAACATCACAGAATGATAGCATTGTAGAGCTGGAGGGCACACCCTGGGTCATCTACCCTGCAGATGGGCGCTGCAAGGCAAGGAACGTCTCCAGATTCCATCAGCCCTTGTCCTTTCCTAGGAGCCAGCCCCACCAGGTGGGCGTGGCGGGGTGGCGCCTTGGAACAAGGTCTGCTTGACAACCACACCTGGAGGGTGAGTGGCGCCTTGCGGCAGGTTAGACTGGATGACCCCCAGGGTTTCCAATCCAGAAGAAGATTCAACTGGAACACATTTCTTCCTTTCCCCAGGGCACTACATGGTTGCCGACACCAGCACTGGCTCTCTGGCAGCAGGTCAAGCAGTGGCACTGTGGATGGGGATATACCCACTTGAGGGCACCCACTGCATCAGCTTCTGGTACTACCTGAGCAGCGGAGACTCCAGTAAAAGCTCAGGGTGGGCTGGATGGCCCACAGAGTTCCCTCTTGCCTCCAAGCTAGAGGACCCCAGTGAAATGATGCCCTGCTTTCCCTCGCCAGGCTCTCTGCATGTTTGCGTGGAGAAAGAAGGTGAGCGGCAGGCTGAGGTGCCGGTGGCAGGTTCGAGGCAGGGCGGGAGCTGGCACTAAAGGAATTTCACTGTGGAGGTCAGTGGCAAGTGTTGGTGCGCATCAAGGTTCAGACAACAGTACCAGATTCGAGTTTGCAGCATGCCGACACACACACACACCCGGTGCAGGTGGCAGGGACTGCGCCATCATACATGGTGCTCGACAACCTCAAGGTGACATCGGAGAGCTGCCTCGGTGCAGGTAAGTCTTGGGAGTTGTAGAGCCATGGAGGGTGTCCACCCCAAGACCAAAGGGTTCCAGGTGCAAAACGGGGACGGAGAATAGACTGCTCTGGCTTGTGTCCCCCCCGCTCAGGCTTGTGCAATTTTGAATCTGGCACCTGAATCTGGCATCTGCCCCACGGCGATTGGTGGAGCCGGGATTGGGCTGAGGTAGGTGCCGAAGGTGGGGCTCACACAAGGCACCCCTAAGTGTCCGGGTCAGGAGGGATGACCATTGAGTGCCTCTAGCTCACAACCCTGTGTGGTGGGCTGAGGGGATGGGAATGAATCATCCCAATAACAATTTACTCCAAGCTGGGTGTGAAAGGAGCTGATTCAGCCCTCTCTTTCTCTCCCAATTAGTATTTTCAATTTTCTAGGGTGCTAGTCTCCGTCCAGGCGGGCGCCGCGCCACCCGCCTCGCAAGCGAGACTCTTCCGCTACCACTACCAGGTTTCCAGGGAGAAAGTGGCAAGTCAGGGTTTGCTTGGGCCAATGGAACTCCCTGCCAAAGGAAGAGCCTCCGGCACTTGAATCCACTGCCCACCTGACTCTTCTTTTTCTCTCAGCCGGCACCGAGTTCTGGTTGGGCCTGGCGAGAGGAGAAGCTTCTGGTCGACAGCGGTGGCAAGTTTCAGGCAAGCCTCTCAGAAAGTTTGGGGTGTGTATGACTGACTGCCACTGGAGTTGCTATAATAATGAATTTTGCTTATGTTATTCCTGTTAAACTCCTTTTAAAGGTGAAGTGTTCGTCCACTTTTGCGACTGCCTGCCACTGGATGCCCTATAAAGATATGGGGCTTTTCAGCATGAAAAAGAAATCCCAATGACCCCTTTGGGACTCCTTGCTACAGTGCCGGGGAGCTTTGGAACTCCCTGCCACTTTGGAATGCCTCTCTGGGTGAGGCGTTCAGCAGGTGGTGGGTTCGAATTCCTCCCTGGCAGGAATGCAGACTTAAAGCTTCTAGTCTGAACCCGTGTCTTGTGGTGGACAACATAGCGTACGCAGCCGGAGGTGGGTGCGAGGAGCAGTGCCAGGGGAGCAGCAAGGAAGGTGAAGAAGCTTGCAGGGCAGCAGCTGAAGAAGGCTGATTAGCTGCTCTCCCTGTGCAAAGGTCAGAGGGGGCAGGGTTTCTGTTGAGTCAGGTGATTAGCTGTGGGAGGAGCTTATCAGAGTTTGCAGGGCAGCGGCGCGCGCCTGGCGGCGCATGCAGTTTAATCCATCTTTTAGATTTAGGGGAACTAGTCTCAAACGTTTGTTGGGGGAGACCTAGGTTTGGGGGGGGTATTTGCCCTGTCTTCATGCTTTTTAAGATGGAGGACCACTGTAGCCACCCCCAACGACACGTTCTCAAGATGGAGGGTGAGGGAACAGCTGCAGTCGCCTGCGGTTCCTGCGCAATGTTTGCCATCTTGCCAAAGGTTGCAGGCAGCTTTACCTGCAACAATTGTATGTTGATTGCCCTCTTAGAAGACAAAGTCCAGCAACTGGAGGAATGTGTAGCTACGCTCCAAAGAATTAGAGAGCTGGAGCTCTTCTTGGAAGCAGCAGAGAACACCGTCTCCACCAAGGAGGAGACAGGGGACACCCCTGAGAAGGAGGCTAGTTCACCAACACAGGTGCCAGACATATGGAGAAACGTGACTCAAAGAAGTAGGAGGCCCAGGGTTCGCTCTGATTGTTTAGAAATACACAATCACTTTGAAGTCCTTTCCCCTAGCATGGAAGATGAAGAACAGACTCCATTTGAGGATCTCTCCCTCATTACACTCAATCAGGTATATGAAGACAAGCAGCAAAGTCAGTCCTCAGGGAATGTGCAGGCGACCTTGGAACGGACAGCTCACGGAAGAACCCCGACCAAACCTAAGAGGAGGCGTGTAGTGGTGATAGGGGATTCCCTACTGAGGGGAACAGAAGCAGTGATCTGTGGGCCTGACAAGATGTCTCGGGAGGTGTGCTGTCTCCCTGGGGCTAAGATCCAAGATGTAACTGAACGACTGCAAGGAATCATAAAACCCACTGACAAATACCCCTTCCTCTTGGTTCATGTGGGAACCAATGACACTGCAAGCAATAGCCTCCAGAAGATCAAAAGAGACTACGAGGCTCTGGGCAGGAAATTGAAGCAATTAAATGCACAAATTGTTATCTCATCTGTCCTCCCAGTTGAACGACGTGGCCCAGGGAGAGAGGGAAAAATAGTGGAAGTGAACAGCTGGCTTCGCAAATGGTGTAAACAGGAACGGTTTGGATTCTTAGATCACGGACTGCAGTTTCTTGAAGATGGACTTCTGGCAAGTGATGGGCTGCACCTCACAACGGTTGGGAGGAATGTTCTAGCCAAAAATCTCAGAAACCTCATCAGGAGGGCTTTAAACTGACTAATGTGGGGGAGGGAGACAGTGCTCCTGAAGGTAGGAGTCTATCAATTGATGAAGATGATCATCAAAATGTCATAGACCAAATGGAGCAAACAGCACGCAGACCTAGTGGTGGGAGGAAAAAATCCTTAAATAGGAGACACAGGGAAATGATTAATGGACTTCAATGTCTGTACACTAATGCGCAAAGCATGGGAAATAAACAAGATGAGCTTGAGCTCAGCAAACTAAATATGACATAATAGGCATCACTGAAACCTGGTGGGATAAGTCCCATGATTGGAATGTAATAATGGAGGGATACAATCTATTTCAGAGAAACAGACCAGACAAGAAAGGAGGAGGAGTGGTGTTATATGTCAGGGATGTGTATACCTGTGAAGAGATCCAAGATTTAGAACCTCAAAGCCAAAGTGAGAGCATTTGGGTCAAAATTAAGGGAGAGAAGAACAACAGTGACCTCATTGTGGGAGTTTATTATAGATCCCCAAGCCAAACGGAGGACATAGATGATGCCTTCCTGGAACAGATGGCCAAGCATGCAAAAGGAAGGGAGATAGTAGTAATGGGGGACTTCAATTACCCGGATATTTGTTGGATGTCAAACTCAGCCAAGAGTATAAGGTCAAACAGATTCCTCACTGGCCTTGCAGACAACTTCATTGTCCAGAAAGTGGGAGAAGCAACAAAAGGAACAGCCATTTTAGATCTGGTCCTAACCAATGTTGATGACCTGGTTAGTGGGGTAGAAGTGGAAGGATCATTGGGCGCGAGTGATCATGCTCTTCTGAAGTTTACTATACAGCGGAAAGGAGCAGCCAAGCATACTAGGACTCAATTGTCAGCATCGCCCTTGAGCCAGTGTTACCAACTGGACTCATCCACCTCAGCCCCGACTGGGCTAGGCGAGCTGGATGGCACTTCCAGAGACCACCTTCCTCTGTGGAACAGGTCCAAGTGCCGTGGACTCACAACTCAGAGCTGTGAGCACCGCAAACCACTTCACCAAGAAAACAGTCGTTGTACAGCAGAGTCCAGCAGAGCATAAATCACTCGGACGACAGCGCTGAAGAATATCTTCTTTTATTCACTAACAGCTACTGTTCTATACACTATATACAAATGGAGATGCTGGAGTGCACTGAGCCTTACAGCTGCTTTCTGCAGCAACCTTATCTACACAGAGATAACACTCAGTCTTTTCGACACGCTGACTGACTCACTCCCTGACCGACTCTCTCTCTCTCTGGCCGACTCACTCTCTGAGTCTCTCTCTCTGAGTCTGGTGCTGGAGTGGAATAAGTAGGTATAAGAACACGCCTCCTCCTCTCTGCAGAGTCAGGAGACTGATGAGGAGATTCTTGGGTATGGGAGGGGTGAAATCTCCTCATCCTCCCCCATTTCATCCGACCATCTCAAGAATCTTTAACATAACTGCAATTTACACACACCAAAAGTTGTTCTCTGCTTACAACCTTGGTTAACATATTTGCAGGTACCTCTCTCCCCCTTTTATTTAAGACACTTTAACAATACCATTAAACAATAACTGTAACCACTCTGTGTCCATTAGGAAGGAGTTAAAACATAGACCTCAATCTGTAGTTCACACAAAACACACATTATGAACACTCAAATGAATAAGCAGCTTCTAGAAAAATCTTCATACACGTTTCTCTTTCTCACATGCAAATTAACATTGCTCATTTAGGCAGATTTGAACAAACCACTTTTTGTACTCAAACACACGCTTGCTTCTTCAATCCTGATCCTTTCAGCATATTATACATGAACCATTTTAGGTCAGGTAAGGAAATAAATAAAGCGTTTTGTGCTATTACTCTTAGCACACTTCATGCCTGGTTTAAAAACCGCACCAGAGTTGCTCGTGACCGCAGTCTTGGCGAACTCTTCAGCAAACCTTTTCGGTGGTACACCCTTGGTTGTTCTCTCGGATCTGCGCAAAACTCTCTGATCCTCTTGTTCTGGTGCTTCCTCCTCTTTGGGAGAATGGGGAGCTAAAGTATATGAAGCTGCTAAGTCTGCATCTGCGTCAGACTCTCCTGAGGCTTTTGGGCTCTGATAATCTGTGCCACTACCCGGAACTACATTGGCATCAGGATTATCAATCACATCAGAACTTGCCTCCCTCTTAACTGTCTTTGCCCCTTTTGCACCATCATCACAAATGGGATGGCACTGAAAAACGCCAACTCTGTCCCATTGTGGATTGTCCTCAATACTCCTGGTCAGCCTGATGGTTTACGTGTCTGTGATCAGGACACGATAAGACCCTTTCTCATATCCTAGGAAAACACCATGTTCTCCACGCTTGCTCAGTTTGTCACCCTGCGAGGTGTGCACCCAAACCTCTGATCCAAAAATTTTAAAATGCTTTACACATGGCTTCCTTCCGTGAAACATCTCATATGGGGTGCAATTTACTGCGGACTGGTACCTCCTGTTATACACGTGACAGAAAAACGAAAGAGCTTCGGCCCAATAGGGATTGGGCAGCCCCGAATCATGTAACAGTGTTCTGATTCCTTGCTGCAGGGTCTGGTTTACTCTCTCACATAAACCATTCTGCCAGGGTGATCTGGGCGTGGCTGTCCTATGCTCAATGC
Source organism: Podarcis tiliguerta (assembly GCF_965153285.1). Classification (NCBI taxonomy): domain Eukaryota; kingdom Metazoa; phylum Chordata; class Lepidosauria; order Squamata; family Lacertidae; genus Podarcis; species Podarcis tiliguerta. The sequence goes on from NC_139544.1 coordinate 9,432,349, forward strand.
CCTGTTCAGAAAGAAAACACTCAAACTCCTCTGAACAAAACTCACCTCCCCTGTCAGTGAAAAGACAATGTACGTTCTCATTATGTACATTTCTGAGCCATTTACAAAACTGGCGAAACTTGGTAAAGGCTTCAGACTTTTTCTGCAGCATATAGACCCAAACATATCTTGAATAGGAGTCTATCAAAACCATGAAAAACCTTGAATTGCCTCTAGAAAGCGCTAGAGGCCCCACTAAGTCTGCATGAATGACTTCATATGGTTTCTTGGCCTCTTTCCCAGACTTTGTACCTTTGGGAGCTTGCCTTGCCTTACTCTCAGCACAAGAAACACATTTCATGTGGTAGGGACATTCTTTTAACTTCATACCCTGAACCATATCAGGCATTTTTGCCACAGCCTGGAAATTCAAATGAGCATAAACATGGTGGTAAAAATGAATACATTGGTCATGCAACTTCTCATTCTTATTAACAGATAAATTGCAACACTCTTTCTTAGTTGCTTCTGCAGTACCTGTACCTGAAACAAAAGGCAATTGGTACAAACCATTAACACATTTTGCATACAGAATGAGCTTGCCATCTCGACGAATTTCACAGCGAGATTTAGCAAACACCACCTTAAACCCTTGACGATCAAGCTGGGAAACACTTAACAAATTGTCCTGAATATCAGGCGCATACAGGACATTCTTAATTGTTGCATTCAGGCTCTTTAAGAACACAGTTCCCTTAGCCACACTCGTGAGAACAGTCCCATCTGCTTGATTAATTTCTTTCTCTTGCTTCTCAAGCTGAACAAAGAGATCCTTATCTTTGGTTACGTGGTTGGTACAGCCAGAGTTGATCACGAATAAACTCCGCCCACGTTGATTGGAGCAGCGAGAGATCAAAGCCTTTGAAGTAGCAGGTGCTTGGGGGTTTCGTCCTCCTCCCCCTCTGCCTCTGAAGTTTCCCTTCTTCTTTGAAGTTTTCTTGCTGCACTGAAAACTCAAATGGCCTTGTGCTCCACACGAAAAGCACCGCTTCTCCTTTAGTGCTTTAACAGCAGCAGTTTCACTTTCACTTTCCCCTGCTGGAGACTTAGGCACATTTTCAAGCACATTTTTAACAGCACCATTTTCCCGGCTTTCTCTAACAGCCTGTCTGCGATCCCACTCATTCAGGAGCACGCTAGAAACATAATCTTCGGTTAGCCGGTCAGAAGGCATGGTAGAAATCTGGGCAGCTACTCCATCGTAAGAGTCGTCTAGGCTATTTATCATGAGCATTGCAAACACAGCCTCTGAAATAGCCAGGTCTCGCTGAACAAGGTCTTGTCTGAGACGCTTTAACTGAGATAGATGGCTAGGCAAATCACCACCTTTCTCCAACTGCAGCCTGCACAGCTTCTTGAAGAAAATCACACTGGAACCAGCATTCTGCCTCAAATGCATATCTCTCAGCTTATGCCAAACAGCTCGTGCAGTCTCTTGGCCCTCTAGGTTTACCAACAAGTGGTCTGAAACACTCAAAACAATTGTCCCTCGGGCTCTCATGTCTGCAGCGTGCCACTCAGGCCATTCATCATCATCCTTATTGGGAGGGTCATCTTCTATCGTGTGAAATAGCTTTTCCCTCTGTAAAAGCGCTTTCATCTTCACTTGCCATACTGCATAGGTTTCAGGCGTCAGGAGAGGAAAGGACAGAGCCATCTGGCCAGAATGTGCACAGGCCATGTCTGCTATTACTTAGAGCAAGACACTTCCCTCGTGCAACACAGATAAAGCCTTGACTCCTTCAGCCACTCTCTCTCCCACTCAGAGCGCAAATAACAGGCAAACAGGGATGCTATCTTCTTTCTTTTGCAGTCAGCAACATACCTCCATAAATCAAGCAGCAGCAACAGCAACAGCGGCAGCTTGAACACTCTGCTCCAAAACAGCTCTGCTTCTGGGCACCACAAATCAGTCCAGCATACAGCCTCCGTTCCACCGTCCGGCAATCAGCAACAGAAACCTCTGGCAACTGGGATGACTGGGATGACTGGTACAACTGGAACAACGCTTGGTCAGGCGACTGGAACAACGACTGGGCCCATAACCGATGTCAGCATCGCCCTTGAGCCAGGGTTACCAACTGGACTCATCCACCTCAGCCCCGACTGGGCTAGGCGAGCTGGATGGCACTTCCAGAGACCACCTTCCTCTGTGGAACAGGTCCAAGTGCCGTGGACTCACAACTCAGAGCTGTGAGCACCGCAAACCACTTCACCAAGAAAACAGTCGTTGTACAGCAGAGTCCAGCAGAGCATAAATCACTCGGACGACAGCGCTGAAGAATATCTTCTTTTATTCACTAACAGCTACTGTTCTATACACTATATACAAATAGAGATGCTGGAGTGCACTGAGCCTTACAGCTGCTTTATGCAGCAACCTTATCTACACAGAGATAACACTCAGTCTTTTCGACACGCTGACTGACTCACTCCCTGACCGACTCTCTCTCTCTCTGGCCGACTCACTCTCTGAGTCTCTCTCTCTGAGTCTGGTGCTGGAGTGGAATAAGTAGGTATAAGAACACGCCTCTTCCTCTCTGCAGAGTCAGGAGACTGATGAGGAGATTCTTGGGTATGGGAGGGGTGAAATCTCCTCATCAATTTCTTGACTTTAAGAAAGCCGACTTCATAAAACTTAGGGAAGTGCTGGGTGAGATCCCATGGACAGTAATACTAAAAGGAAAGGGAGTTCATGATGGCTGGGAGTTTGTTAAGAGGGAGATAGTAAAAACAAAACTTCAGGCAATACCAATAGGGAGATAGTAAAAGCACAACTTCAGGCAATACCAATGAGACGGAAACATGGAAGGTGCCTAAAAAAGCCAGGGTGGCTATCTAAAGAACTTTTAACTGAGTTAAGATTAAAAAAGGATGTGTACAAAAAATGGAAAAGGGGGGAAACCACCAAAGAGGAATTCAAACAAATAGCCAGCACGTGTAGACACAAAGTCAGAAAAAGCTAAAGCACAGAATGAACTCGGGCTTGCTAGAGAGGTTAAAAGCAACAAAAAAGGCTTTTATGGGTATGTTCGTAGCAAAAGGAAGACCAAAGAAACAGTGGGGTCACTCAGAGGAGAAGATGGTGAAATGCAAACAGGGGACACAGAAAGGGCTTAATTCCTCAATGCCTTCTTTGCCTCAGTCTTCTCCGATAAAGAAAACAATGCCCGACCTGAAGAATTTGGAGCAAATGATTCAGCAGAGGAAACACAGCCCAGAATAACTAAGGAGATAGTACAAGAATACTTGACTAGTTTAGATGTATTCAAGTCTCCAGGGCCAGATGAACTGCATCCAAGAGTATTAAAAGAACTGGCAGATGTGATCTCAGAACCACTGGCAGTCATCTTTGAGAATTCCTGGAGAACAGGCGAAGTCCCGGCAGACTGGAGGAGGGCAAATGTTGTCCCTATTTTCAAAAAGGGGAAAAGAGAGGACCCAAATAATTACCGCCCAGTCAGTCTGACATCAATACCAGGGAAGATTCTGGAGCAGATCATTAAGCAAACAGTCTGTGAGCACCTAGAAAGGAATGCTGTGATCACAGCATGGATTTCTGAAAAATAAGTCATGTCAGACTAACCTGATCTCGTTTTTTGACAGAATTACAAGCCTGGTAGATGAAGGGAACGCAGTGGATGTAGCCTACCTTGATTTCAGCAAGGCATTTGCCAAGGTGCCCCATGATATTCTTGTAAAGAAGCTGGTAAAATGCGGTCTTGACTATGCTACCACTCAGTGGATTTGTAACTGGCTGACTGACCGGACCCAAAGGGTGCTCATCAATGGTTCCTCTTCATCCTGGAGAAGAGTGACTAGTGGGGTGCCACAGGGTTCTGTCTTGGGCCCGGTCTTATTCAACATCTTTATCAATGACTTGGATGATGGACTCAAGGGCATCCTGATCAAATTTGCAGATGACACCAAACTGGGAGGGGTGGCTAACACCCCAGAGGACAGGATCACACTTCAAAACGACCTTGACAGATTAGAGAATTGGGCCAAAACAAACAAGATGAACTTTAACAGGGAGAAATGTAAAGTATTGCACTTGGGCAAAAAAAATGAGAGCATAAATACAAGATGGGTGACACCTGGCTTGAGAGCAGTGCATGTGAAAAGGATCTAGGAGTCTTGGTTGACCACAAACTTGACATGAGCCAACAGTGTGACGCGGCAGCTAAAAAAGCCAATGCAATTCTGGGCTGCATCAATAGGAGTATAGCATCTAGATCAAGGGAAGTAATAGTGCCACTGTATTCTGCTCTGGTCAGACCTCGCCTGGAGTACTGTGTCCAGTTCTGGGCACCACAGTTCAAGAAGGTTAAGGGGTGATATGATAGCCATGTTCAAATATATAAAAGGATGTCATATAGAGGAGGGAGAAAGGTTTTTTTCTGCTGCTCCAGAGAAGCGGACACGGAGCAATGGATCCAAACTACAAGAAAGAAGATTCCACCTAAACATTAGGAAGAACTTCCTGACAGTAAGAGCTCTTCGACAGTGGAATTTGCTGCCAAGGAGTGTGGTGGAGTCTCCTTCTTTGGAGGTCTTTAAGCAGAGGCTTGACAACCATATGTCAGGAGTGCTCTGATGGTGTTTCCTGCTTGGCAGGGGGTTGGACTCGATGGCCCTTGTGGTCTATTCCAACTCTATGATTCTATGATTCTATAAGAAGCCCAGGACTTTGTGGATCCGGGGTTTGAGAGACAGTATTTTTGCACAGCTTCTTTCCGGCCAGAGCAAAGAAAAGTGACCCTGAGAGTAGAGATAACTTATTAAATTTATCTGCTTTATCTGGCTCAATAATTATAATAATTATAATTATTATTTAATTCTATATTCTAATTTTAATAATTACAATTACAATAAGAAAAGTAATCAAAATTACAATAAGAAAAATTGCTATCGTTATTATAATTATAATCATGATACCAATTTTTCTTTCTAGCTCTACCCAGAATGGTAGAGCTAGAAGGGACCCTGGTGGTCATCCAGTCCAATCCCCTGCAATGCATAGACACACAGGCACATACTAATGGATTCTTTCTGCCACCAGGGAGCAGAGCCCCCACCCTGCCTTGGGGGGTGCCGTCACTTTGCATTTGTAGGACCGGGTCTGGATTGTGGAGCTGCCTGTTGGTGCACCAACAGACTCGCCCCCTTCCCCCAAAAAGCCCGTGTGAGATATTCTTGGCAGCCTGCCCAGAAAAGATAAGTCTGCCTCAGAGATAGTAGTCTGCCCAGAGACAGCCTGTTGGTTGGTTAACAGTAGGTAATTAGAGGCTGATTATGGGGAGTAAATCAGTCTCCCTAACATCTCTCCAGGGGGGAGAGATGCAGTTTTCACCCACTGTTGCCATAAATCACCCCCAAGTTCGGAATAAGGAGGGGGTGAGGCACTGGGTGCACAACCCTCGGCGGGCCTCGGAACTCCTCCGAAGCTACTTCCAGGAGCGAAACTAGTTACGTTACTTAAAAGAAAAAAATTGGTGAAAGATAACGCACATGCTTCAAGAGAGGCAGTAGGTTTTTATCTGCTAACAATTTTACCACCGAAATAAAGAAGACTGAGACGGAAGATTACATCAAAGTACTACAGACAAGCTGGTATGTGGATTGGAGTGCAACGGAACTCAAAGGGGGTGTGTGGAAATGACTTTTTATCTTTTTTTGCTCTATGTGATTAACTAATAACCCTCCCTCTTAGAAGATCCGTCACAGCAACTGGAAAATGGGACTAAATATGAACTGTGTGGGAATGATATAAATTTCCTGTAAAGGATTTGGAAAGAAGAAGGGCTCTCTTTGCGATGCAGTTAGAATGGAGATTGGTTACGAGACCTGTGTTGCAGGAGGTTTGGTCTTGGGGAGGGCGAGCCGAAGATTTATTACTTTCGATGAGATTGCGAACTGGAAGGGGCAGCCCTCCTGGAAAAAGACTAATTTACGATGCAACAGGTCAGGAAAGTTAAAGAGCAAGTGTCAGGGGTTCAGGAGCAGAGGCACAGGAAAGGGAGGAAATAGAGAGCGAGGGGGAGGAGTCCGAAGGAAATGTTAGCGATGACAGCGGTCCGAGGTCTCCGAGTCTTTCCAGCGAATCGGAAGATTCACAGAAAGGGGCCCCCATGGTCAGGGCAAGGGGGGTGCCGAGGGGGACACCCCAGGAAGAAGGGGCCAGAGGGGACTCAGAGAGCAGCAGTTGGAAATCAGGACCAGCATCCACACCAGAGTGCAGTAGGGGGGAGGAGTCCCAGGCATCGGGATCAGGAGGCGCACTGCCAGCGGGAGGACATGAGGCAGGATTGGCCACGCCTCCATCGGGGAGCGAGGAAACGGTCAAGAGGAAGGTTGAAGGCTGCGCGCACGCGCCAAGTTCAAATGTGCAGGAGGGCGGCACAGTTGGCAGCCCGGATAGGGAGCCAGGTCCTAAAGCCCGCCGGAAAGAGCGGGAGGAGTCAGGGGGGTCAATGTCAGCGTCAGAAGAATCCAGGAAGGAAGGGACCCCGGGGGGTAACAGGACCCAGAGGAGAAAGGAGAGACGGAAGAGGTGGAGTAAGGCTAGAGTCTTAAACTGGTGTACAGGGGGCGGAGATTCAGATGGAGCTTCGCCGATCTAACCCTAGACGTAGAGCTGGGGCGCTGCGGCTGGAAAATGGAAACTGTACTTCAATAAAGACTTTTGTACATTACTGCCGGCTAGCGTTGGTCCTCTGTGAGCTGGGACCTGGAGCCAGCTCTGACAGCAAGCTTTAGACTGTATTTCATCGGAACAACAAGATGGCGATTGCTTGCTCGAGCAGAAATGCCTGGATTATTGGGATTTACGAGAGAGCAGTATAAAGTCCACACAGAAATACAAATAAGACTGTTTTTTTCAACCCACTTGTGGAGTAATTCGGAGGTGAAGGAAAAGGAAAATGTGTAACGACAAGGATTGAGAAGAGGGGACTGGAAATATCATTCTTGATATGAAAGCAGCAGAAAACAGTTGAGGATTGGACTCCTGCCGATCGAGAAGCATGGGTACCCCCCACAAAAATTTGGTAATATGAAACTTAATAAAAATTATATTTATATATATATATATGCCTGTGTTCTGAGAGAGTCCCTCTGTCTGTCTGTGGTGGTTAGAGTATGAGGGATTGGTTAATGGCAGTTTGCTGAGAGACTGTACATGCTGTTAACACTCTATATCTGTATATAGTAACCTATGTGTTTATTACTGTTTACTACAATAAACACTAGTTGTAGCTTTCAAGCCATTCTTTCCTTCGTTGTCCAGAAGGACAGCGTTCAGACTTCAATAAGCTTCCAACAACATTGCGTATTCTGCAAAGCTCACGCCAGAGGAAGCATGTGGGCACAAGATTTATTATCACAGTTTGTTTGCAATAAATCTCTCTTAGCTGTAAGTGGTTATGGATTTGGGGTTAGGGGTATGCGATCAGGGGTAAGTGTTAAGGGTTTATGGGTACGGGATTGGGGTAAGCGATTATTGGTTTGGTGTAAGTGTATAGGGAATGGGGATTAGCTGTGAGGTGTTAAAGTAAGGGGTAAGTGGTTAGGAATTAGGGAATAGGAATGAAGGGCAAATGGTTAGAGGTAAGTGGTGTGGGGTAATGGATTGAGGGTATGTGACCACATTTAGGGGTTGGGGTAAGAGATAAGGGGTAAGAGCTTAGGCATTAAGGGCAAGTGATTAGGGGTAAGGGGCAAGTGATTAGTGTCACAATCTGGGTTACAGGCAGTCGGGGTCCTGGCTCCGTACATCGGGACCGGGGTGGAGGTCAGGAAGCAGGAATCAGCAGTCCAGGGGTCTGGAAGCCAAGAGTCCACAAATCAGGAAACCAGGAGTCAGGAAGCCAAAGCACAACTAGGTGGGTAGCGTGTTGCTGTGGCAAAGAGCCAGAGGGAAATGCTGATCATATATACCCCTCCCAGCGCTTGCCACCAGATGCTACAAATCTTCTGTCAAGCCTCACCTGTGCCGCCGCACCTTGCCCTTCCAGGCCAAACTCAGGAAGGCCCCAGTCCTGCGAGGCCCTACCAGTCACAGGGCCTGGCTCCTGCACGCACTCCTGACAATTAGGGGTAAGTGGTTTAGGGTTGGGGTAAGTGATTATGGAAAAGGGGTAAGGGATTGGAGTAAATGTTTAGGGCAGGCATAGGCAAACTTGGCCCTCCAGATGTTTTGGGACTACAACTCCCATCATCAGGACCAGTGGTCAGGGATGATGGGAATTGTAGCCTCAAAACATCTGGAGGGCCAGGTTCGCCTATGCCTGGGTTAGGGTAAGGGCTTAGGTTAAATGGGTAGGGATTGGAGTTAGTGGTAAATGGTATGGGGTTAAGGGAAAGTGCTTATGGGTTAGACATGGGGTGCTTGGGGGATAAGGGATGCTTGGGGATAAGGGATTGGAGTAAAGGGTGCTTGGGGATAAGGGATTGGAGTAAAGGGTAATGGGCAACTGATTAGGGGTCATGGGTAAGAGGTCAATGGTTAGGGTTTAGGGTGGTTCTGTTTCCCATCAATTGTTTTTCATGATTCTGATGTTTCTTATTTGTTTTGAGTTGTTCTGCTACGTTTTCTGTTTTGTGCTAAATTTGGCTTTATGGGGATGATTTAAAAATTTTAAATTTGGCTTTATGGGGATGATTATAGAGCTCGGTCCCAGCCAAAACTGAAACTTTATTACAAGATGCACATGGTGCAAGACTATGTGGTGAAATTAATCAACATGAATTTTGTTCTTCATTTTTTAGGAACAGATGTGGTGAAAAATAAATGCCTGATTACTGCTGACCAAAGGGATTATCTAAAATAACTATAACAAGTTGAAAGAGAACCTTAGGCCAGTGATTGAAAGGAAGATCCCAGAGCTGTATAAACCTATTGTGAAAGTTAACAGTATTTCAAGGTATAAGAACAGCCCTTTCCCCCCACCCCCAATAACCATAGCAAAATACAACATAGGATGGGGGTAGCCAGTGTGGTTCACTCCAGATGATGTTGGATTATCAGCCTCAGTTATCATGGCCAATGGTCAGGTATGATGGCAGTTAATCCAACAACATTTGAAGGGAACCACCTTGGTTAACCAAATTTAGAAGACAACCCTTTATTGGGAAATTTTTAATGTCTAATGTTTTACAATTTTTAGTGTACTCTAAGCCACCCAGAGAAGCTGGGGAAACCCAATCAGGTGGGTGGGGTATAAATAATAAAATTAATTTTATTTACTTACTTACTTACCTACATGTCCAGTCATTTCTAGTCTCATTTTCTTCTTATTTATTTTAGGGGCTCTTTCCTTAATTATAGTTTTAAGAAAGATGAAAATCTGCTTCCACAGAACAGCTAAGAGGAGCTTCATGAAAAGGAGCTATCTACTTGCAGTGGATCAAATACAAGATATGCAAATACTGTTCGAAGTAGGACAGTTTCCCCACAATTTCTCATGAACACATTTTGGAAAGATTGCTTTCTGTACAAGTCAAGAAGGAAGAGTTATAACAATCAAATCTTCTATGGGAGTGGATGTTGAAACTGGTTGTGTGGTGAGTTCCTGCCTCCCCCCAGTGGAAATAAAGACACACGACACAGATATTTAAGGTTAATGGGCTAAATATGGCCACAACTTGTGACTGAATTGACCTGCGAAGAGACATCATTCAGACCCTGGAATTGGGCTGCCATTGGAATGCGCACTGGCTGTATTGGAAACGTTCACTGACAGCTACTTAAATAAGAGTGATACATTGTTTTAACCTGTCTTTCTCTGCTACAAAAAGGGCAAAGGGACTAGAAACAATTGCAAAACTAATTCTACTGTTGCAGCTAAGTTAAAAAAATAAAATAAAGGGATATCTTGACTCAATATAAATTCAATTAGTAACTTTGTCCCTCTAGAGGAAATTTTAGAAACTGCTACAAGTGCTATAAGTATTGGAATTTTCCAGCTGCATGTTTTGACTTTGGGACTGTGAAATCTAACATTGAGCTGTGGAATTGTTATGGCAGATGGGAAAGAAAAAATAAATATTTCAACAACAAGGTCTGGGAAACTGTGGCCGCGAAGAGCCTCGGCATCTGGGCCCTCTACTCCACCTGTCCCATCTCAACCCAAATTAAAAGAAATGGCAACAGATGAAGCTGTGACTATTGCATCAAAGAAGATAAATGACTCATTAGAACAACTTACTAAAAAAGCAGATAAGAAGGGACCAATTGGCTAAAGGTATACAAGTTGGGGCTAAACAGTACAAATTGAAAGCATTTGCTGATGATTTGCTACTAACTTTACAGGAGCCAGAAGCCAATACTAAAAGAGCATTGGAATTAATTCAAGATTTTGGTCAGGTAGCAGGCTTTAAGTTAAATAAGATGAAAACCAAGGTTTTAGAGAAAAACTTAACTGCGATGGAGAGAGAAAAGTTTCAAAAGGAGACAGGATTAATATTGGCTAAGAAAGTGAAATATTTGGGGGTTAATATGACTGCGAAAAATGTGAACTTGTTTAAGGACAACTATGAAAAATGCTGGTTTGAAATGAAAAAGGATTTAGATGTATGGTCAAATCTAAAATTACCACTGCTAGGTAGAATCACTGTCATAAAGATGAATGTATTGCCAAGGTTGCTGTTTTTGTTTCAAACACTGCAAATAGTGGACAAAATGGACTGTTTCAAGAAGTGGCAGAGAGATATCTCCAGATTTGTCTGGCAGGGCAAGAAACCTCGAATAAAATTCAAGATATTAACAGATGCTAAAGAAAGAGGTGGATTTGCCCTGCCAGACCTTAAACTCTATTATGAATCAGCAGCATTTTGCTGGCTGAAAGAATGGATGCTTATTGAAAACACTGGTGTTTTGGATTTGGAAGGTTTTAATAATGTATTTGGCTGGCATGCATACTTGTGGTATGACAAGGTTAAAGTTCATAGGGCCTTTAAGAATCACATTATCAGAAAAGCATTGTTTAATGTTTGGAAAAGGTATAAGGACTTGCTAGAAAATAAAACCCCAAGATGGTTGTCACCAATGGAAGCGAAGGCATTAAAAAAACTAAATATGGAGGCCAAATGGCCTAAGTATTGGGAAATTCTGGAGCAAGAGGGAGACAGGCTAAAACTGCAGAGCTTTAAAAAATTGAAAAATAAAGTGAGAGATTGGCTCCATTATTATCAAATAATGGAGGCATATAATTTGAACAAAAAATTAGGCTTCCAGGTGGAAAAATCAAAATTAGAAACAGAATTGTTAGAACCTAAGGTTAAGAATCTGTCAAGAATGTATAACTTGCTGCTGAAATGGAATACTCAAGATGAAACGGTGAAATCTGCTATGATCAAATGGGCACAAGATGTTGGGCATAACATTATGATGGTTGACTGGGAACAGTTATGGACCACAGGTATGAAGTTTACGGCATGTAATGCCTTAAAGGAGAATTTAATGAAAATGATTTACAGGTGGTACATAACACCAGTCAAGCTGGCAAAAATCTATCATTTGCCCGATAATAAATGTTGGAAATGTAAAGAGACGGAAGGTACCTTCTTTCACCTTTGGTGGACGTGCCCAAGGATTAAGACCTTCTGGGAAATGATATATAATGAAATGAAAAAGGTATTTAAATATACCTTCCTGAAGAAACCAGAGGCCTTTCTCCTGGGCATGGTCGGCCAATTGGTGTTAAAGAAGGATAGAACCTTTTTATGTATGCCACAACAGCAGCAAGAATACTCATCGCAAAGTATTGGAAGACACAAGATCTACCCACCTGAGAAGAATGGCAGATGAAGC